>NC_140969.1:55520489-55525489 GCF_056783735.1 Eptatretus burgeri
GCTTTACACCAAAGAGGTCAACGATTGACCGTATCCTTGCTCTTCGTGTCCTCACTGAACGCAGACGAGAGTTTCGGCAGGGGCTGCTTGCAGCCTATGTTGATCTCTGTAAAGCGTTCGATTCAGTGAATCGGGATGTCCTCTGGAGGATTCTTGGTCTTCGTGGGGTGCCACTGAAACTGATCGATCTGATGTCTGAACTCTACTCTGGTACTGAGAGTGCTGTGAAGTGTGGTGGTACCGCCTCTGACTTATTTCCAGTTGTTACTGGAGTTCGTCAGGGATGTGTACTTGCCCCCACACTTTTCAGCACTTGTATGGACTGGATTTTGGGAGGATGTCGGAGAGATCAAGTTGCGGTGCATCGTTTGGCAATGTCAAGATCTCGGACCTTGATTTTGCAGATGATGCAGTCATCTTTGCGGAGACTTTAGACATCCTCTTGGGGGCCCTCGAGGTGCTGAATGAGGAGTCGGAGCCGTTGGGATTACGGATTTCTTGGGTCAAAACAAAGATCCAGGCTTTCGGTGACATCTTGGATGCTGCTGTCCTGTCTGTGTCTGTTTGTGGTGAGGATGTTGAGGTCGTGGATAGATTCACTTACCTTGGCAGTGATATTCATGTCTCCGCAGGTTGTGAGCCGGAGGTCAATAGACGTCTGGGTCGGGCCTGGGGAGTCATGGATTCACTGGATCATGGGGTGTGGCGCTGCCGGTACCTGTGCGGGAGGACGAAAGTCCGAGTCTTCAGGTCCTTGGTACTTCCAGTCTTGCTCTATGGGTGCGAGACTTGGACTTTGACCAAGGATCTGAGACGGAGACTTAATTCCTTTGGTACCAGGTCTCTTCGGAGAATCCTTGGCTATCGCTGGTCGGATTTTGTGTCCAACGAGCGGTTGCTGAGAGAGACTCGGATGAGATTTGTTACCTGCATAGTCCGTGAGCGTCAGCTGCGGCTGTATGGACATGTGGCTCGTTTTCCTGACGCTGATCCTGCTCACCAGATTCTCTCAGCGAGGGAGTCTCATGAGTGGAGGAGGCCAGTGGGCCGACCACGTGCCTCATGGTTGCAGCAGGTTGACCATCATCTCAAGGAGATGGGGATGGGCCTGGCATCTGCCTGGGGGATGGCCAGACGGAGGCCCCCGGAGTACCGGCGGAAAGTGGACGCAGCGACGCGCTGTTCTGGCACATGCTCCCATACCTGACCTGACCTAAATAAATTTATTCCAGGATTTTAACGCCATTTTCCCCAGTGTCTGTTACATCACCCGATTACGTTACATTAGTTCTTCGTGCCTCTTTGTGTCATTATATCGTCCTTAAAAAACAGTGTTTCCTGTTTGGAATGATTTTCATGAGCGGAATGAGTCAAAATATGATCTCTCTCCTCTTTGTACATGTGCGGTGAAGACTAATTCAGAGCCAACCTACAGTAAATGGGCAAAGTTGTCTTCACATTCATCTTCCCATTTGTGTTCAAAATATAACATTCAATTTAAATAAATTGTTCCTCCATCATTAACTGATGATCATAAACTGATAAAACAGATGGATGGAAGGAAATGAACCAATTGCTTAACCCCGCTTTTTGCTTCGCGTGCTCAGCGTAATAATTTGAGTCGACACATTATCACAGCCTTTCTACAATTGGTCATTTGTGGGATATGTTACCCATATTGTACAAAGTTTTGACATGTTGGGTATCCATTATACAGGAAAGAAATTGTCCTCCTCTTTGACTGGAGGACCCGTTGTGCCTTAAATTTACTCCTCAGCGGTTTCTACGTGACCAATTTCAAGGAAAAGGTGACTTGCACACTACATGCAAAATATTGTGGATGCTTGTTGGGAAGCCGACACGACCCTGTTGGTGGAATTTTCCAAGTTCAGTGCCTGACATCAATGTGGGACACCTTTGAAGGCTTATTTACTGTTAATAAAACAGAGTGTGTTGTATTGATTCATTGGTCCGACAGGATGTTGCATGGATCGCGCACTTGTCATTGAGCTGTCTAGTCTCGGTTTGATGACCGATCTGAATATATACTGTCAGAATTTACTTCACAGGTGGGCCATGCCTTCCTCGTACATCGTCCTTCAGATGGAGGTTAAGCTGGGTGTCCCTTGTGCTTACATTGATGAGTGGACAGAAAAGATCCGACGGTGTCTTTCACAAAGAGTAGATGAGTTATCACCGGCACTCTGAAAAAATTACAAATTCCTGCCCTGACTTCCTGGTTGCAAGTTGTCTGGACATTCTACTTCTTTTCCTTTAACGTTCACAATTATTATTCCCGCATTCTTGTCGGGTTGGCTGGAGGGATGTCTTTGGCCCAAGCCTTTCATGAACTCACTTGTGCAAGTCTTTCATGAATACACAATAATACATTGGAACCAATGTCTGCAGATGGGAGGCTTTGCCAAATAAATTAAAATGTCAAATAAATTCTGGCTGTTATGAGAGAACCACTCAGCACCATCGTGTCTGGCATTTTACTCAGAATAACTGGCAGGGTCTCCAAGCAACCATCAAACTTCTCGACTGGTCTCCCATCGCCACTTTCTCCAATGTCAACTCATCCTGGGAATTCTTTCAAAGAAACTCTCTCTTTCTCTCTCTCTCTCTCTCTCTCTCTCTCTCTCTCTCTCTCTCTCTCTCTCTCTCTCTCTCTCTTGCTCTCGCTCTCGCTCTCGCTCTCTCGCTCTCTCGCTCTCTCTCTCTCATGCATAGATTAATCCCCTCTCGTCTTCAGTTGTCCTACCCTTCCTCCCACCCATGGTTCACTGAAGATTGTGGTGAGGCAGTTGTCCTGAAACAACTTGCCTTTGCTTAATGGAAAGCAAATCCAAATGAGAGTAATCTCAGTTCCTTCCATAAAGCTAGGAACAAGTGTGTATCTACCCTCAGGAGAGCAAGAAAACAACATCTTTCTCATCCCAAGGCTGAATTGTCAAACCTCTCTCCCTCCTCCAAAAATTATTGGCATCTAAAGAAATCTGTTTCTGGTGTATATTTCCCCCTCCATTCCCTCCCTTACCTCAAATGGCTGCACTGCTGAGACCGCATGTGAAAAGGCTGAACAACTAAACTCGGTGTTTGCATTTAAATCTTGTGTCCGAAACACATCGCTTTCTGTACTCACCTTACCCAGTCGCACCCAACTGTCCCTGGACTCTGTGTCGTTTTCTTCTGACAAAGTGGAGAGCTTTCTCTCAAACCTCGACACAGATTCAGAAACCGGTCCAGACGGCATCAGCCCACATGTCCTAAAAACCTGCTCCTCCGCTCTTGCTCCCCCCCCTCTCATTTGCTCAAGATTATCTGCCATCTGCTGGGGAATCAGCAAACATACGACTCTGCATTAAAAGGTGCAAAAACAGATCCCTGCAACGACAGACCAATCAGCCTTCTCCCAATCATCATCAAGGTTATGTAATCCATCATCACTTCAGACATTAAATCCTTCCTCTTCTCCAATGGCTTGATTTCCGATCATCATTTTGGTTTGGATCATTCAAAAGATGGAAACATTTCAGAACAGTTCACTCTACCCTGGATATGCTGCTTCTGCTCTCCCAACAATGGATGGAGGTACTCAATGCCAGACATGAAATCAGAGCCATATCGCTAGACATATCATGTGCTTTTGACATGGTCTGGCACTCTGCCCTACTCAACAAACTCTCTTCCTATGGTATCCAAGGCCATCTCCACTCATGGCTCGCAGACTTCCTCTCCTGTCACAGCCAACATGTGGCCCTAAATGGAGTTCTCTCATCCCCTCTTCCTGTCCAGGCTGGGGTTCCTCAAGGCAGCGTTCTGGGCCCTGTTCTTTTTCTGGTATTCATCAACGATCTCTCCGACTCTGTAAAATCCTCTTTATCTCTACTGATGACTCCACCCTCTGCCATACCATCTGTCATCCCTCAGACCGGCAAACCGCAGGGTCTTCGCCGTCTGAAGATCTGGACAAAATCACAAACTGCTCCAACACGTGGAACATGTCTTTCAATCCTGACAAATCTCACACTCTCACGATGTCTCTCCGAAAGGACTGTGAAAATCCCCCTCCCCACCCCATCTACACTCTCCACAATCCTCTGGAAGAAGTCCTCTCATTCAAGTTTCTGGGTCTCACTGTCTGCCATGATCTTTCATGGGAAAGCCACATTTCCAAACTGGCTTCCAAGGCCAGTCGCTGACAGGGAATCCTCCATCGTCTAAAGTCCTTCCTCGGCCCACCTGAGCTGCTGACCATGCATCAAGCTTTCGTCCGCAGCCTGGTGGAGTTCCGCTCTCTCCCCTGGGCTGGTGCTCCTGCCTCCCACCTTTCTCGGCTTCACGCTGTGAAAACCAAAGCATATAGGATCATTGGTATCTCCCGCGATGAGGCTGAGTCTTTGGGCCTCTCACTCTCTCAGCACAGGCAGGTTGGTGGTCTTTCTGTCTTCTACCGTTTCCTCTCCGGTCTCGCCCCCCCCCCTCACTGAGTCTGCAATATGTCCCCACCATATTTCCACAGGGCGCAAAAGGTCCGCCAACAACCACCTTCTCGTAAAATTACCAAAATTATAAATCACTGCTCACCTTCACTCTTTCATTCCTCTTTTTTTTCTGCCTTTGGACTAAACTCCCTCACTCTGTTCAATCCCATTCTTCCCTCCAGGCCTTCAAAACAGTTGTTCTCCACCACCTCTTATCTTCCCCCATCCAAAACCTCGATCTTTTCTACCCCTGTTAATCCACCCCCAAACCCATCTCCTTCAAATTCCTTGCTTTTCTTCTTGAGAGTCCCTGTAATGTCCATCTTCTATACCCCATGTTCCCCACCTCATCCCTCTCCCTTCACAGATCTCCTAATGTCTCTGTTCCCCACTGTTTTGTCTTTCCCTCTTCTGCCTCTCTTGTCTCATGCTCCCCTTGCTGTGTGTTGTGTGTTAGCTCTCATACTAGCCTCGACATCGTTTCCAAAAAAAATAAATCCAGACAGGGGAACA
>NC_140969.1:55530489-55590489 GCF_056783735.1 Eptatretus burgeri
ACACAGCTCATTTCAGAACTGTGGCACATTAACCAATATTATTTCATGATGGACCTCTGTGGTTGGTCACATTTCAGTGCAGATGTGCAAGAATTTCTGCATTTGCAAGATGAATTCACACAAACTTTGCAAAAAAAATAAAATGATTGATGGCCAAAGCTTCCAGGTTCTCACCTTGCCTGAAATTTTTCAAAAAAAAAAGAAAGAAAAAGTGATAAAGCTGCAGAGCATGTGGAATGTAATTGCATTTAAGTTCATTTATCCAGTTTATAATCTGTAATTAATTTGTATTCATTCAGTTATCTATTTTAGTCTTAACATCTGGCCTATCCAGATTCTGCAAGACGTTGAGATTTTTGAGCGAAGATGAACTGTTTTCATTTTGAAATGAGTTTGTTTCATGGTCCCAGTTCTGGTGCATATAGCAGTTAATCGTGCGTTTCCCGTAATGTATAAAATCATTTCCACCTTTCCAGCCACATCTTCAGCTGCACAGCATATCTTTCAGAATAATATTGAGTACAAGTATGGAAAGTATAGATAGCTGAAGAAAGCAGGTTTATTTTTTGGGGATTAGTTTTGAGGGATCATGACTGATGTGTGTGGCACACTGTGAAGATCAACGATAATTGATGTTTCCAAGGCAAAAATCGATCTTTACTTCAAACATGAAAGGAATATTGACGTTAAAAATGCCTCCATATTCTATTAAGTCTTGTGGATTGTGCTTGGTCGAATATGCAATTACAGAGATGGAAACCTGCTCAGATGCTCTCTGTTGTATACTGATGATGACTCAAACAAATATTTCTTCTTCTTCCTTTTATTTTGCATTTCACCTTGCACCATGAAATATGTATGAGCAGAGTCCCTGTCTGACAGGTGATCTTGTTCCAAGCATCAACACATTCTTCTGATGTGCATCCCTTTATTTGCATTGGCAACAGACCGCTAACTCAATCACTCCCAGAAAAAAAAAAAACATGGATTACGCACATAAAGCAAAAATATGCGTACTCCTTATGTGCGTATATAATACATTGTGGTTGCATAGCTCGAATAATTCCAATTGTAATGACCCATAAGCTGACACCATAGCCGGGAAGCCTGAGACCCATTCGTACTGTCACATTCAAAGGTCCATGACAACTATCGGAACCAAATTTTTGATATTTGATGATCCTTTTAACAGTCCCTTAGCTTGTTTTACACTGAACGGAAAACTTACAGGGAGGGCATGGAAATTGTGAATAAGACACTTCCAAAGATGTCTTTGGCTTACAATACTGTAGCACCAAAATGGCAGATGTATTAATTTTTCAGGTTACAATTGTAAGTGGTGCCAGGCCAGATGTCCAATCAATGGGTGTAGAGTGGGCATACAAACACTTCCGTGTGTATAATATCTATATATATATATATATATATATATATATATATATATATATATATATATATATATATATATATATATATATATATATATATATATATATATATAATCCCGGCAGTTGGGATTGCACATTTTTAAAGAAGAAGGCGCTTCCAACCAAAAGTTAAAACTAGATCGACTCCGCAAATTTGAGCAAAACAGCCAGAGCAGACCTGGTCTCAGGTGATGTTTCACAGCTTTCAGCAGGCTTCCTCAGGCACAATGGACTTTTGGTTCGAAACGTCTTTCTTCTAATAAAATGTACAATCCCAACCAACCCAATAATGTATAATATATGTATGTATATATATATATATATATATATATATATATATATATATATATATATATATATATATATATATATATTTACATGAGGCAATGTGTGGGTGTCAGTGTGTCAGTATCAGTGTGTCTCCTCCATAAGTCCAAAACTATTAGATCGAGCAGCCTGAAACTTAACATGCACATGAAGAAAACGCCAATGAAGTGCAAGAGTGAAAATTGGGTGTTTGGGTTAATTAAAACACCCCTTTTGAAGATAATTAATGGCCTTATTTAATTATATCCTTCATCAGTCGATCCTCGGCCACCTCACTATCTGGGGTCTTCAGGCGTTTCCTGGGTTACCTCGCTGGGGTCTGAAGCCGCCATGTTTTTTCGCCTGCTCAACCTTCCCTTGACTTGGAACAGGCCGCAACTTAGGACAAGCTCTTCATCACAGCTCCGAATCGCCGGGTACATTGCAATGCTTATAAACGCCTGGCGATGTCAGCATTCATTGTTTTATTTAATCTCTGCATATGCAGTCACCAGGAATATCTCCTAAACGAAAACAAATTACAAAATTTAATCTCCAGAATAGAACTTACAAGTGGTTCCGGCTCCGAGAAATGTGTTCATTTGTCCAATTCAGATATGTGACATCTTGGGCATCTCTGGGAGGTGTATGTTTAATATGACGGTTCGATGATTGCAAATTGCGTGCCAAGGGAGACGTTTCATATTGACCATTTCGTTGGAGTGCTTGCTTGAATGCTTAAGCCACTTGGTGAGCACTCTCCAAGCTGCTTGGTTGTTCGTTTTGGGAAAAAGTACGTGTGTTTTCAATCTCACATCAATTTGATGTACATTTCCGCCTTTGTTGGTTGGGTCCAGCGGTGCCGTGGGGTGGGTGGCTCGGGAGGTGTGTTATCCACTGAAAATGTGTAAGGATCGCTTTGTGCGATCTCCCTTTGTAATTGACCTCTCACTTCGACATCACTACATATCTAAAAAAAACTACAAGGTCCATCTGACCAGGTGTTTGTCCATGTTTGTTCGAGCTCTGAAGGCATAAAGTATGGATCGACATTTTGTGTTATCCGGCTTGGTCGATTTTTTAATTGAATATTGCTAATTACCCACTTTAAATCCTCTATCAAAGAACGTTGTATCAAAGTCAATCTTTGTGTTTGTCGTTTTTATTTACTTGATGCATGTGTACGTGTGTATGTCCATCAACTGTATGAATACAATGGCATTTGGCGTGTGTGTGTGTGTGTGTGTGTGTGTGTGTGTGTGTGTGTGTGTGTGTGTGTGTGTGTGTGTGTGTGTGTGTGTGTGTGTGTGTGTGTGTGTGTGTCATTCGTTGGTAACTATGTATGTGGGTTTTAGAATGTGGAATGGATTCCTAGCAGGGAGGACTCAAAGCATCCACCTTCATTTCAGTAAGGGGTCACGATTCATGGACCAAGCTGTGAAGTTTTATGTTTTTGTGACGAGGACTCTCTTCAGGATCATCGCTGAGTCCCGGACAGCTTCCAACTGTAGTTCTTTTGTAATAATCTTCTCAAGGATGGTTTTTATCACCCGCCGCGTTGCGGAAGGGGGATATTGTTGTCACCCGGGTCGTCCGTCTTCCGTCCGTCCATCCGTCCGGGCGTCAACAGTTATAGCTGTGAGTGCGATAACTCATAAACCGTTCGCCATATCGAATTGAAATTTGCATCACACATGTTCCACCTGAAAAGGAAGAACCCTATTGATTTTGGGTGTGGCCAGATCCAAGATGGCCGACTGGGGTGGCCATCTTGAAAATGTTTTTTTGTTATAAATGGAAAACCGCTTATCTGATTTCAATTATTTTTGGTTACTACGTTCCTCACCCCTGGGGAACTTTTTCGAGATGATGACCAAATGGTGTCTTGTTTCCAATTCACCTCCCTCATTACCTGGAATATGTCTGACCTTTTTGATTCAATGGCGGGGGATTCCCCATCTCTGATGGTATATTTAATATCTCTGTGAGGTTCTTTGTCATCATTCCCATAGCTCCAACTATCATTGGTGCAACTTTGGTGTTCTTCAGCTTCCAGGATCTTTTCACTTCATTCTTGAGGTCTTGGTGTTTGGTCATTTTCTTGATTTCTGCATAGTTTAGTCCAAAAATCACTGGTATTAACACCTCAATTAGCAATGCCTTCTTCTCTTTCTTGTACCCAAGTATGATATCTGGTGGCAATGCTTTGTTTTCTATCTTCACGCTCGATGTGATCATTCGGTCTGACGTGAATGGTGCTTCCATGTTTTCAGTCCATGCTCCCACAAATTTTCTGGAACTGGGATATCAAAGTTTTTGCAGATGTGCCAGCATATTACTTTACAAAATCTGTTGTGTGATTTTGTGTGCAGCTATTCTGACATGAGCTTTTTAACAATTTTGTGCTCAGTCCTTAAACAAAACATATCACTCTCTTTGCAAGCACCATTTCCACCCCTCACCTATCTTCTTTATTTCCTCCCCCCCCCACTCTCTGTGTCTGTCCCCTCCTCACTCCCCCTTCCGAATAAAATGCAGCACTCCTCCCACTCCTTTGTCACTTTCTCGCTGTCTCTGTTTATCTGTCTCTCTCTCTCAAACCCCCTCCCTCCTGCAGTGTATATAAATTTTTCAAGAGGTGTTGCTCTCCCCACCTCCACCCCCTTCCTCACTCTTCTCCACTTCCGAGCTTCCCCTTCTTCACCCACTCCTCGCTTCTCCTCCGTCCTCTCTGCCTCCCTCCCCCCTCTCTCTCCCTTTCTCTTTCTCCACCACACTCCCCTTCACACAACCGTCAGCGAAGAGACGGGTTGTATTTGCTAGTATAATACATAGTAAAGAGTTGACTTTTGGAATAATATCACATGAATACATTTTGAGTTCTCCAAACCTTGAATTGAGCAAACAATCACTCAATGTTTTAAGCAGCAAGATGGAGCAATGGTGCATCCATTGACCTTTCTAAAGAGTAAATAAAAATTCCAAATCCCACTCATAACAATGCAAAAAGGGGGTTGGGCATAGCCAGACCCACCAATCAACGCCGTTCTGGCACTAGACGCGTGGACCTCAAATTAATTTTTGGTACATTAAATCAACCGAACCTTAAATCAAACCATCAAACCAAATCGTCAATCCAAATGTACCAATGTTGGGATCAATTTGGTTTGTGGGATTTCTTATGGTTAAAAAACATATTCCAAATGCTTGACCAGTTTGGGATTTTATCACGGCCTGAACAGAGGGAAGAGGCTGCCTGTGTCTGAAAGATGAGTGATGTCATGGTAGAGGGCAGAGTTATCAGGAAAGAGACAAGGAGGATTTTCCAGAGAGTCAGAGAGATCATTGATGAAGATTAGGAATAGGATGAGGCCAAGAACACTGCTTTGGTGCAATCCGTCCTTGACAGGGGGAGGAGGAGAAAGGATTCCGTTTAGAGCTACATGCTGGCAATGAGAGTGCAGGAAGTCAGAAATCCAGAGTGGAGTTGGCCTTGGATTCCATCATCAGACAGTTAGGAGAGCAACGCGAGATGCCAGACTCTATCGAAAGCTTGACAAATATGTCCAGAGAGATGTTCTGATCTCATGACTGATAATGAGGGCCTCCATCCATTGTTGGGAGAGTAGAAGCAGCATGTCTAAGGTAGAGTGACCAGAGCTGAATCTGAATTGATGATCTGAAATGACGCTGTTGGAAAAAAAGGAATTATTTTATGTCAACTGTGTTGATGGATTCCATGACGTTGCTTCCAACATGCCCTGAAAACTGGTGTTGCTCTCATTCATCGGTTATCAGCTTATGACACTGTGTGGAAACATGGTCTCTTGCTGAAAGCTTCCAGAATTCTGAGGTGCTAAACCACTTTGCATGCCCTCTCATCCATCCTCAGCAACCGTAAGTTTAGGGTTTCGCTTGGGGACCAGACCAGTATTGTCAGGACCCTGAATGATGGTCTCCCTCAGGGCTCTTTCCTAGCTCCTCTACTTTTTAACATCTATGTGAGTAACATGCCAACTATCTCGTCCAGGAAGTTTGCATATGCAGATGACCTTGCCCTTGCCTACCAGGGAGCTGCCCTTGAGGACATCAACAGAGTGCTAACCCAAGACTTGAAGAGAATGGAGGAATATTTCACCTTCTGGCAACTTTGCCCCAACCCATCGAAGATAACTGTCACTGCCTTCCACCTCAGCAATCGGCTCGCCAATGCAAAGCTCTGAGTGTCCTTTTGTGGCAAGCTGGTGAAGAATGAAGAATTCAAGTACCTTGGAGTCACCCTGGATCGTATCCTCACCTATCGTGAACACCTGAAGAGGGTGGCTGATAAACTGACAGCAAGGGTCAACATCATCAGGAACTTGCAGGCAACAGCTGGGGATCCAATGCACATGCTCTTCGTACCGCAAGCCCAGCCCTAGTCCATTCAACAGCTGAGTTCTGCTCAACAGCTTGTGCTAATAGCTGCCACACCAAATGAGTTGACACTGTCCTTAACTCTGCAATGCGGGTCATCACAGGGACACTTAAGTCAACACCTTTACAGTGGCTCCCTGTCCTCTCTCATATCACCCCTCCAAGCATCTGCAGAAGGGAGAGGATGCTGAAGGATTTGTCCACCATCGAGGCTAACCCTGACATTCCCATCCATGATGACTTGAACAACCTGCCCAACGTGCACCTGAAGTCCCGCAAAACCTTCTGGTCTTCAGTCAAATCCTTGGAAGACTTTGACTCCAAGACTGAGTGGCACAGTGCTTGAGCAGATGCCAACACCAACAACGGAGAGGTCATCACAGACCCCACTGTGAAACCACCCAGATTTGACCTCCCTCATAAGCAATGGCTAATCCTGAACAGAATCCGCACCCTCCATGCAAGAACAGCCCATCACCTGCATAAGAGGGGGATGACAGAGAGACCTGCTTGCGACTGTGGATATCCAGACCAGACCATCCTACACATCGTGAATGACTGTTCACTGAGGCTTTTCGCTGGTGGCATTAAAGCCATCCACACAGTAACTGATGCTGCCCTGGCCTGGATGTCTACCCTTGACCTAAAACTGTAGGCTGTGCATGCCATACACAAGAAGAAGAAGATGACGTTGCTGATGATTGGGAGTAAGCCAATTGGTCTACAGTTAGGACGATCTATTTTTGCACCTTATTCTGTAATGCTTTGTTGTTGGCTGATTTCAATCCAGATGTAAGATGACCAAGGGTAAATGACAGGGTGAAAAGGGCAGAGTGAGGAAGTGCAAGAGCAGCAGAGCAGATTTGTGGGACACTGATGCCATTCAGTCCAGTTGTAGAGTCAGTGTTGAGGGTTTCCAGAAATGTTTCCACCTTCTCAGCTGCAAAAGACAGAATCCAGGAGCAGTTGGGTACAATTGGGAAGGGTGAGGAGAGAGAGAGAGAGAGAGAGAGAGAGAGAGAGAGAGAGAGAGAGAGAGAGAGAGAGAGAGAGAGAGAGAGAGAGAGAGAGAGAGAGAGAGAGAGAGAGAGAGATATAGAGATATATAGAGATATATATAGAGATATATAGAGATATATAGAGATATATAGAGATATATAGAGATATATAGAGATATATAGAGATATATAGAGATATATAGAGATATATAGAGATATATAGAGATATATAGAGATATATAGAGATATATAGAGATATATATATATATATATATAGAGATTACACAAGGCGCCACCTGGTTTTCGAGCAGGGAGACAAGTTTGAAAGTTTATTCTTGAGATTGGACAGATGTTGTTTTCTGGGTCTCTTGAGATTAAGACACACTTATTGCAGGCTTTGTGGAATGATCTGAGGTTGCCTTCAGTTGGATTTGCCTTCCAGGATGAGAATACAATTTGTTTTAAAGCAACTGCCTCACCACAGGATTCAGAGTACAAAGAGCGGGAGGATGGGTAAGACAACTGAAGATGAGATGGGATGAATTTGTGCACAAGAGAGAGCAGTTTTTTGTGGAAGAATTCCCAGGCTGAATCAATATCAGGGGCAGTAGATATAGGAGACCAGTCCTGAAGTTGATGGCTGCTTGTGGTCCCCGCCAGTTGGCCTGAGTGAACTGTGAGACTTGCCGGCACTGAGGCTGTTCTCTGAGATTGGCCACAGAGATGTTGAACTTCACATGCACATGATCAGATGACCCAATTGGGGCAGAGGACAAGCAAGATACATTGGCAGGGGAGATTTAATCACCAAATCCATAAGGGAAGATTTTTCCATTGGGAGAAATACAGATGGGAAAATTCACAGATTGAGTCTGTCATGACTAATTATGTTTCTACTGACTGAGTCGCCGGAGCATGATGTTTTCAGGTTGTCCATCCGTCCGTTATACGTACATCTGTCCATGCTAATTTTCTGTTTTCTCTGCAACCACTTATCCGATTGACACAAAATTTTCACCATAGGTGTAAGTACTCATGGAGAATGTTTTGATGATAATTATGATGTCATAGGTCACATGGTGGCAGCCATGTTGGAAAAAAGGAAAAACTTTGGACCTCTGTATCTCCGAAACCACTTCATGGAAAAAAAAAAGGATACTTGGCACATGTCAAGTATTCCCCATGGGAAACGAGTTTTTTTTGTGATGTCATAAGTGGCTCAGTTATGATGTCATAATTACATACATCTTACACTTTATCCAATCAGTATGAAAAAAATTGACGTTATCGACCATGTGGTTCGGCAGCCATATTATTTTTTTTTAAAATAAAAACCTTCAAAAATCTTCTCTGAATAATTCAGATGCATGACCTGGCAGCCAGAATAATTTAATATTTTGAATCTGAGTTCAAGAATTTATATCAAACTTTGTACAAGAATTGATAATGATGTAATGATGTGGGCGGAGGCATATCTGGCGACTTTGCAATGCAAAGAGTGCCATTCTGGTTTTTGTTTTCATTTTGCTAATATTTATTAAAAAAAATAAGCAAACATGTGAACACGAGCAGCCAATCGTGGAGTCCTTCCAGAGAGCCTTGCAGTTTCCGATACACCAATAGGATACTGCAATGACCTCTTTTAGGGAGCTCCTCATCACACCACATTTGGAGTCCACCTTTTCCTAACAAGCCTTTTCTCATTCTTATTCATGAGTCACTCAACACGTCAATATTTAATGGTGACTTTTGTTTGACTTCACCAAGACAATTGAGCGAAGTACATTTCGTTTATTCAGCTGAACAACCATGACCAAAAAACAAACGAGCTATTCTCCTCTACTTGCCATCTTTGATGCCATTTAAAAGTTATGGCAGACAGACGCCAATAAATCCTCCTTCTTCATCAGCCACTGGAGAGGCGACGAAGGAGTTATCATCAACCAGACTTCATTTATAACATGCGATTGTGTTTTAAATGTGAGATTTCTTTTGTTCTGGTTTAAACACCATCAACATAACCAGCATACTGAGAGGAATAATCATATCACCACAAGTCAATCCCATGGAGTCAATTTATTCTGCTCAGAAGGGAAACATCCACAAGACAGTTCCAAAACCAAATATCTTCATTTACAGAATGGTCGTCTTCATGCTAAAGCTGACATCAAAGAGTCCTTCTGTGAAACTGACACCATATCATTCCAATATTTAAGTCCATGTCCGTTGAGCATTAGTTTTCTTGTAATCCTGCTCATTCAGTGTTGGAAATCAATATTCTTTCATCTCATTGGGTGGAAGCAATGACCTCGTGCAAGAGATCAGAGCCATTTTATGAGACATGTCCACCGATTTGACAACTTGACACCCATCTGTCCTTGATAAACTCCCTGTCGATGACAACAGTGGCTGCATCTACGTTTGATTAAGATTTTCTTTCCATTTGCAAACAAGGCATCACTCTCAATGGCATCTTCCCTTCCTGTCACTCTGAGTGACGTTTGTATTATCTCAGGCAGCCTCCTGAAAACAATCGTGTTTTCATTCTCTATCGATGGTCTTTCTGCTTCTTGGCAGAGATTTTGTTTCATTGTATCACTGGTTCTGCGTGCCTTCACCCCAATCACTGTCTATTATGGCAGCACCTCTTTTCTCCTAATTAAAAATAACCAAAAGTTCAACAGCTGGTCCAAATTATGAGGCATAACATTTGACTCTTCGGAAATATTGCGTCCGCGCACTGAAACATTAAAAACAGCATGTTGCACATTTTGTCATGGAATTTATCATATACTAGATGACCCGTGAACCCGTTTGGTTCCCGTTGTGAGAGCGGTTGATAAGAAAATCATTTCAAAAAAAACAAACAAACAAAATAAAATAGCTCCAGCGAACTATACCGCTGAGGTTGTTTGCATTGATCAAATAATCCCGAGGAGTACTTGACTGAATCGGGAATTGATTTTTTAATAAAAAATTTTCGTTGCCCGATTTGAACAAAACTTGATATTGCGCATCAATGTGAAAAAAAAATGGAGAAAAGAAAGTAGAAGAAATTATTGTGCGTAATCTTCTAAACACAATTTTATTTATTAATGAACATGGAAGTATTTGATCAAAACTCTGTTATTTTTCTGGTTTTCATCAATGATCTCTCCGACTCTCTGGAAAATCTTCTATATCTCTTTTCTGATGACTCCACCCTCTGCCGTACCATCTGTCATCCCTCAGACTGGCAAGCAGCAGCTTCTTCGCTCACTGCAGATCTGGATAAAATCACAAACTGGTCCAACATGTGGAACATGTCTTTCAATCCTGACAAATCTCACACTCTCACTATGTCTCTCTGAAAGGACCGTTTGGAACCCCCTCCCCCCCATCTACTTTCTCAACAATCTTCTGGAAGAAGTCCTTTCATTCAAGCTTCTGTGTCTCACGATCTGCCATGATCTTTCCTGGGAAAGCCACATTTCCAACTTGGCCTCCAAAGCCAGTCGCCGACTGGGCATCCTCCATCATGCAAAGTCCTTCCTTAGCCCACCTGAGCTCCTGACCACATACAAAGCTTTTGTCCGCAGCTTGATGGAGTACTGCTCTCTCCTCTGATCTGATGCTCTTGCCTCTCACCTTTCTCGGCTCCACGCTGCGGAAACCAAGGCACTTAGGGTCATTGTTGGTATCTCCCACGGTGAGGCTGAGTCTTTGGGCCTCTCACTCTCTCACCGCAGGCAGGTCGGTCATCTATCTGTCTTCTACCATCTCCTCCCCGATCTCACTCCCCCCTGCTCTGTCTGTGATATGTCCCCCCTCCCCCATATTTCCATAGGGCACTTAAGGTCTGCCAGCAACCCCCTTCTAGTCAAACTACCAAAATCACGAATGACTTCACCTTCATTCTTTCATTCCTATTTTTCCCCACCTTTGGAATAAACTCCCCCACTCTCTTCAATCCCATTCTTCCCTCCAGGCCTTCAAAACAGCTGTTCACCACCACCTCTTATCATCCCCCATCCAAATCCTCGATCTTTTCTACCCCCGATAATCCACCCCAAACTCACCTCCTCCAAATTCCCTGCATTCCTTCCTGAAAGTCCCTGTACTGTCCATCTTGTTTACCCCGTGTTCCCCGCCCCATCCCTTTCCCTTCCACAGATCTCCTAATGGCTCTGTTCCCCACTGTTTTGTCCTTCCCTGTTTCGCCCCTCTTGTCTCCTGCCTCCCTTGTTGTGTGTTGTGTGTGAGCTCTGTTAGAGCCTCGACAATGTATCGAAAACAACAACAAACAGGGCAGGGCCTGCCACCCTCACTATGTACAGTGGCCCTGCTTTTGTCGTTGTCCATCAGCAGCTTCGTTATCATATTGCGACTTTTGAAGCCACCATACCAGCCTATCCAGAAGTGCTTCAGACAGGAAAGTCTAAAACTCACAATGTTCAGACAGGTTTTTCAACTTGGCTAAGAATGCATTCACACTTTCTGTATCTCCTTAAAAATGGTTCTAAAACCGGTAAGTGCTCTGCACTCAGCAGTTTCGGTGTGAGATGGTCTTTAACCAACTCAATCAGTTACCAGAATGTCTTTGGGGAGAAACTCTTGGGTTTGGCAAGGCTTTTCAGCAGTCAATACATCTTTGGCTCACACACCATTATCATAATGGATTGTTTTTTTGAATCCTCTGTAATGTCCCTCGTCTCAAAATATAACTCCAGTCGATCGTATATTATGTTCAATCATCCTTTCCTTCGAATTTGCGTACCCTTCTGAATGAATGAAGGAATATTGCAGGCAGATGTAACAAAGTAGTACTCACGGGATAACTAATTTTCAGACACAAAGGACGGTTGCAGTGGTTTCAGAACGATTTTTGTGGCAAAGTCAGCAGGGCACATGCAGTCCACCATCAACCCCATTCTGGTGAAATGCCCAAAATCCAGATTCACTGGTCACCTGCGCTCATTTGTTCCTTTCTTTCCCACATGTGGAGTAACTTTCACAATCTTTTCAATCAAATTCTTCCCTCCAGGTCTTCAGGACAGCTGTTCATCACCATCTCAGATCACCCCCCCCCCATCCAAAACCATGATCTTTTCTCTCCCCATTAAACCACCCCCACCCAATTTCCTATTTTTCCTTCAAGACAGTTTGTTTCTGCATTCATCTTGCCCACAACCTGCATCCTACCCTCATTCTTACCCGCATTTTTTGTTTGCCATTTTCCGTCTGTTTTGTCCCCAGTCCTGTTGTTGGCATTTCTCCCCCTCTCTTTCTGCTGTCCCTTCTGACCTGTTGCATCCTGATGTGTTCTGTGTTCTCGCTCTTCCATGAGCCTTGACTTTCGATACAAGAAATCCAATAGTCCATCACAAAATCATCCTCAACGCCATTGTTGTGTTCATCTCAACACAGGCTTCTTTCAATGTATCACCCTTTGTTGCAGTGCCAGTATGTCCTTTTTCTTTTCTTGCACAGCACCAAGTATTCCCCCATTGTGGGATAGGCTGAGGGAACGTTTTTCATAGTTCCACTTCCACGAGCCGGCTGGTAAAGCCAGAGGTTCAACTGAAGGTGATTTCGGCAGAATTTCGGAATTTGTTCAGGATTCTGGAGATAAATCGCCCACTCTTCATGAAAGACGCCATGGGATCTTTAACATAAACAAACAACCATTGCTTGAAGATGAACCCTCTGGCTTAACATCCTGCCAATGGACATCACACACACACACACACACACACACACACACACACACACACACACACACACACACACACACACACACACACACACACACACACACACACACACACACACTGATGTATTGCGCCTTGCATGGGATACACCAGCAGAACAGTTTTGCTGGGTCGAGATTTGAACTCGAGCGAGTAAATGTGGCCCATCATGCCTGTGCCACAGTTATAAATTTGTGTCTTGACACCAGCTGCGAAGCAATGCCAAACTACATAGTTTTCTTATTTTTTTGGATCACATGATCCATAAATTACAGTAATAACAGCGTAATACTGTTATTGCTTTGGGCCTGCTTTGGAAACACTGAAACTTCCTTCAGGTGCAGCACCAGGGGGATCAGGAAAGAGAAAGAGAGGGTTATTGAGGAAGGAGAGAGGGAGAATACTTGATGAGGCAGCAGGGAACAAATCGAGTCCCATCACAGCGCTTGCTGCACGACCTGCTGACCTGCCAGTGACAAGTGTCAACTGCCACGCGAGCACATTTTCTCTGCCCTGCTGATCACCGGTCAAGTGGTTTGCAGCCAGGAATATCAAATTCAATGAAAGAAGCACACTGACTCTATGATATGACACTGATGTCATGGACATAAATTACACCAACACATCACCTCCAAACTTGAAGGCATCTGTCTGGTCCTCAAGCCTTTGCATACTGATATTAAAACCTATGGTCACAAATAGACGAAAGAAGAGATGTCGATCTAGATTTCGCCCTTGTTGTGGGATCATCAGGACAACATACTGCTGATCATTTATTTGTGACCATATTAAGCTCATTACTATAACTGAATCGAATCCACTAACTTGATGAGGCAGCAGGGCACAAATCGAGTCCCATCGCAGCAAATTTCTAGATAATTTGTTATTCATGTAAATGTGACATTGGTAGGGGGCGAATACTTTTGCAGGCCACTAAATATGGTGTTCACCAAAGCAGGACAAGTGGCAAAGCAGGACATCATTGTGGCAGGAGAAGAGCACTGGTATCTTTATATGGTGGTGCCAAAGAGGAAGAACTTATGATACAGGCTGTTTTGTGATGAGCTTTCGAAGAGCACATCTCATGTGGAACCACAAACTCAACCACCAACCTGTCTTTAAATCCTTGGTCTTTAAAATGCCAGAAGGGCCTTATTTGGATTTTTGTTATGCCTGACCTCAACCCCACATCCAATAACCTGAATTAAACCTTTTGACATCATTTAAACAAATAATTGACCCACCTAAAATAGTTGTTTAATAATAATTATTATTCTTCTCCTTCTCCTTCTCCTCCTTCTTCATTTCTTTGGAGAGCCAAACCCAAAATTGGTTTCAGCTCATGACTTGGTTACACAAGGATTCACAAGTAAATTAGACGTAGAAGGAGGCTATTCGGCCCATCACGACTGTGCCACAATGACACCAGACCAATTTTACCAGTTATATAATGATTTTGTGACTAGTTTTATCAGGCCGTTGTCTTACATGCCTGCTGGGCAGACCGTGTGTGTGTGTGTGTGTGTGTGTGTGTGTGTGTGTGTGTGTGTGTGTGTGTGTGTGTGTGTGTGTGTGTGTGTGTGTGTGCCCGCGCGCGTGCGTGTGCTTATTGGAGATAAATATCAACTATCAATTTAATGTGCAAGAATAAATTCCTGCATGGGGCTGGTGTGAAAAAGTTCTGACTCAACCAAATACCTCATTGCAAACACAACAGCTCACTGAGCTATTGAATCTTCAGGATAACCTCAGAAATTTCTCACACTGACATTGCAAGCTTTGTAATGACTGATGTCTGACATGCCTGCTCAGCAGATGCCAAATGGGCTGTTAGGCAGACTGTTTGAGGAAGCACCAAACTAAATTGTTTGATTTAGCACTGAGATGGACGTTTGCAACCGGGATTTTTTTTTTTTGGTTTCCAATATTTTTGAAAAATAACCGAGGTTTTGTTACCCAGTGCATAATGCATGCAATGTGAATTCATAGAAAGAATGAAGACAAGATTTATGAAAGAAAATAGGTGAAAGGTAAGCTGATTCTACCTTTGTTTCCTGCACTTTAAGTCAGTGGCGGATTAATGCATGGGCACCCAGGGCCTGTGCCCAGGGACCTCGAGTTCAATAAGGGCCCTGGGGAAAAATATATTTGCTGTTAAAATGTTCTATACCACATCCGCCACTATAATATTATGTTTCCAGTTACGAGTTACTATTCGGGCTGTTTCAGTGCTGGTTTTGGCTTTATACTGTTGCGGGGTTCTCTGAGCTCGAGCACTGTGTGACCATCGAATTTTGTTGGAGGTGCAAAACCAGACAATGCTTGATAATACAATTATTATGGAACAAGAATGACCGCACTGTGATCACAACCTGCAACAAAATCCTGTAACGGGCCGATTTGGAGATGCATATTTAAAGCATTCTTTCAAAGATAAACAGCATGATTGGGAAACAAACATTTACTGCACTATTAAAACTTCAACTCAACACCTTTCATCCATGTTAGCCTCCACCACCTTTATATCAGAACGAGCTGATTCGTCACACATTGTGTAACCCCAATATGGGGCTGTTCAAAAATCACGTAACGTTAATTTGTTCAGTAATTTACGTAAATTAATAGACCAAACAATTGCAAGTCTGTTGGCAAGAAAAACAACATTTTATAAACTCATGTTCCGATATTCAAATGACTTGCAAAGTCATTGTTTAGGTGGCATTTTCCGTTAGAATTCAAAGGCAGTTAAAAAAAAAAATCAAATGGATTGATGTGGTACTTAAGTGGCAGCTCAAAGGGAAAGGTTAAGCAAGGAAAAGAGGCTAAAGAAGTTGCTTTGTTGAAAAAGATAGCAACTATAAACCAATACTTTAAGAAGAAAGAGAAACGAGAAAAGACAGTTGAATATGTTGGCAACACAGCTTCGGGTTCAGCAGACATGGCTGCTGACAATGTAGAACATGTGGCTGGCCTTCAACAAGAGGAGGAAGCAACAGATCGGAACTTGTTGCGAGAAGCAGTCGAGCCGGAGCTGGAGCCGAGTGATATTGCTGATGCCGATGCAAACATAACACAAGCGGGTGACTTTAACTGCGATCCTTCGTTGTGGGATAAGATTGATGAAAGTATCAGGAGCTTTTGGATTGCTAAGGTTTCAGCTGCTTGTCAAAATAACCCCCCCCCCCAAAAAAAAGATCTCTGCTTCGGCTCGGGTGATTGGAGCGAAGACGCGTGTGGTGACGGAAGATTTGTTTTCTCGTTGATTGCACAATGTTGAATCTGTTGATCAGGACTGGTTTATTTACTCTCCCTCTAATGGAAATGCTTACTGTTTCGGAGTTGAATGGAGTTCTATGTATTGATGCATTTTGATGCATCCGTGATTTTGGGGGGGATGTTTGGGGCCTAAATAATTTGGGTTGGTTTTTTGAGGTGGTTCAGAATTGGTTCTGAGGCATCTCATTTTATAAGTGAACACTTTCATCTCTATAATTGTTTTGGTTTTGAGGGGTGATCTTAAACGATGTCCCTGATTCATAATAATAATAATAATAAATAAAAAATCCTGTCCTTCCCCTTCCCTTTGAATTGCTCTTTTGAATCAGGTGCACAACTGGAGACTGTGTAATTTGTCCTTGAGATTTTTACAGAAGCCTGAACCCTTTTTTGACAACCCCCACCCCACCCCTCATCCACCCTCACTTGTTATTCCATTTAACTTTGCTTGATAATAGTCATGGAACTCCCAATGAAGGTGTATAACCTTCAAACTCTCACCTTGGCAGAGCTGAAGGTTGTTGGCAATACTTTTTCCTCCTGTAGCCATTGTTAATAATTTAAAATCCTTATTAAAACCGTTCCAATTTCAAATGAGAAATACGTCGAGAAAAGAGAACGGTTCATCACACGTTGTCAAAATCTGGAGTAATATGTCCTGACTTTCATCTCTTCATCTTCCATTCCCTATAAAGATCAAAGTGAATGTATGTTTTTGCTTATATATTATGTAGATGGCTTCAGTTTAATCTATCTTCACTTTTTTTTTATTCCGAAATTTGTACATGGAAGTCTCGTTAATTGATTGTCAGAGATGAGAGGAGTGGAGAGGGGAAGGGAGCGAGAAGAGAGTGTGGGTGCACATGTGCATCAGAAACACGTTTTAGGGTGATATGTATCGAAACTGAGAAAAGGCAATGTGTGTGTGTGTGTGTGTGTGTATGTGTGTGTGTGTGTGTGTGTGTGTGTGTGTGTGTGTGTGTGTGTGTGTGTGTGTGTGTGTGTGTGTGTGTGTGTGTGTGTGTGTGTGTGTGTGTGTGTGTGTGTGTGTGTGTACATATGCGTGTTTCAGAATGTGGAATGGAGTCCTCCCAGGGTGGGCTCAAAGTATCCACCTTCATTTCAGTAAGGGGTCACAATTCATGGACCAAGCTGTGAAGTTTTCTCTTCTCAAAGTTTGGTGCCGAAAGCTCTCTTTAGGATCGTCACCAAGTCCAGGACGGCTTCCAACTGTAGTTTGTTTGTAATAATATTCCCAGGGATGGTTTTCAGCACATCTGTAAAGTAGTTCTGGGGAGCTGACAGGATGGCATGTGGTCCGTCCACAAATACTCTTCTCAGAAACTACGCAAACGATTTCAATGAAATTTCACCACAACCTTCATCACCCATGATGGCATTAAAAAAAATTGGGGGTTTGAAGGTGTCTACAGAGGGAGTTTATGCGGGGATGGGGAGAGTGGTTTTTCTCCCAAAAGAGGTATTTGCTTTCTTCTCAAACGATACACACAATTCCAATGAAACTTCACGATAACCTTTATCACCAATGACGTGCCAAAGTTTGTTCATGACATTAGAAAAATCTTGCTCGAAGGGGATTTAATGGGGTTTGCCCCCCAAAATATGTATTTGCTTTCTTCTACAAAACTACACATACAATTCAGATGAAATTTGACCATCGTCTTCACCACCCGTGATGTACTAAACTTTGTTCACGACATTAAAAATAAATGGGGGTCTCGGAGGGTCTATGCCTATGGGGAGAGGAGGGTTGTGCTACAAAATAGGCATTTGGTTTCTTCTCAGAAACTACACAGGCAATTCCGATGAAACTTGACCACAACCTTTATCAACTGTGTTGTACCAAACTTTGTTCACGACATGAAAAAAATTGGAGTCTATGGTGTTCTATTTTGGGGGTTGTCCCCCAAAATATGTATTTGCTTTCTTTTCTGAAGCTAGATTCACAATTTCGTTGAAACTTGACCACAACATTAATCACCTCTGATGTACCAAGGTTTGTTCATGGCATAAAAAAAAATCCAAAGGTATTTACTTTCTTCTCCATTCTATCTTTTGTGGGTCATCCATGCTTACCAGTGGTTGCCTGGTTATCTTATCCAGCCACTACAATGTGAGTGCCCAATGGTATTGTCCCTATGTTTAATATCTCTGTGAGGTTCTTTGTCATCATTCCTGGAGGTCCAGCTATCTTTGGTACAACTTTGGCATTCTTCAGCTTCCAGGATCTTCTCACTTCACAATTGAAGTCTTGCTATTTTGTCATTTTCTTCATTTCTGCATCGTTTGGTCCAAAATCACTGCTATTATCACCTCAATCAGCAATGCCCTTTTTTCTGTTTTTTTTTTTTGTACCTTAGTATGATATCTGGTCGCAATGCTTTGTTTTCGATGTTCACGCTCGATGGGATCATGAGTTCGTTTGTGAGCGGTAGGTACTTCTGTGTTTTCAGTGATTACTTTTGGTTCATGTTCCCTCAATTTTTCTGGACCTGGGACATCAAAGTTTTTGCAGATGTGCAAGTGGATTACATTATGAACTCTGTTGTGTCATGTATACAGCTGTTCTGATGTGATTTTGCATTTGTGTGTCTTCGGTTATTAAGCATAACATATTATTCCATTTACTAACCCCACCCCCACCCCTCACCTTTGTCTCTTCATTTTTTTACATCTCTCTCTCTCTCTCTCTCTCTCTCTCTCTCGCTCTCTCTCTCTCTCTCTCTCTCTCCCTCTCTCTCTCTCTCTCTCTCTCTCTCTCGCTCTCGCTCTCGCTCTCGCTCTCGCTCTTGCTCTCTCTCTCTCTCTCTCTCTCGCTTTCTCTCTCTCTCTCTCTCTCTCTTTCTCTCTCTCTCTCTCTCTCTCTCTCTCTCTCTCTCTCTCTCTCTCTCTCTCTCTCTCTCTCTCTCTCTCTCTCTCTCTCTCTCTCTCTCTCTCTCTCTCTCTCTCTCTCTCTCTCGTCATAGCTCTCTCTCTCTCTCTCTCTCTCTCTCTCTAGTCATAGCGCTCTCTCTCTCCCTCTCTCTCTCTCTCTCTCTCTCTCTCTCTCTAGTCATAGCTCTCTCCACCCCCCTCCTTAATACCCACAATCAGCGAAGCGACGGGTTGTATTTGCTAGTAATTAAATAATGCGTTAATTTTCTTCAAAAGATGTGTTTTAATTAACCCAAACACCCAATTTTCGCTCTTGCACTTCCTTCGAGTTTTCTTTGTATGCTTGCAAAGTTTCAGGCTGCTCGGTTTTATAGTTTTGGAGTTATGGAGGACAGACGGACGAAAACACACACACACACACACACACACACACACACACACACACACACACACACACACACACACACACACACACACACACACACACACAGACACACACACACACACACACACACACACACACTGCCTTTTATGAGTAAAGATGATGATGTCATCGGTCACATGGTGTGGCAACCATGATGGAAAAACAGAAAAATTTTGGACCTCTGTATCTCTGAAACTGCACCAAGGAAAAAAATTGAAACTTGGCACACGGCAAACACTCCTCATGGCGAATAAGTGTGATTTTTAAATGACGTCATGTCTTCGTTATGATGCCAAAATTACATATGGAGAACGCTACATCTGATCAGTATGAAAATTTTTGAGGGTCACCTGGGAATAAAATGGTCACAAGAAATAATTTTGATGATGTCATCGGTCATGTTATTCAGCAGCCTTATTGTTTTTGGGGTTTTTTTTAGCTTCAAAAATCTTTTCTATGAAGTGGCTGAACAGATTGAGGTGAAACTTTACAAATATGACCGCCTAACCATGTGGAACAAAACGTTTACACATATGATGTCATAGGTCACATGGTTTGGCAGCCATATAGGATTTACCCTAAAACCTACAAGAATCTTCTTCCCCAGGACGACTGAACAGATCGAAGGGAAATTTCACACAAATGTTCCCCAAGCCATGTGTGTACAATTTTGTGAAGAAAAAATTGATAGGTCAAATGGTTTGGCAACCATATTGGATTGAAGAAAAATATTAAATAATGTCTTCTCTGTAACCAGCCTGGTGTTGGTGCAGTGGTTAGGGCAGCGGCTTGGGATCCAAGAGGTCCTCAGTTCAAGCCCCGTTGAGCCACTGAATTAATACACCAGGGGGTTGACTCAGCCTGTCATCCTTCCGAGGTCGGCAAAATGAGTACCAGTATACTGGGCCGGTGTATACTCCGGTTAAAAAATAGGTGTACCATATCCCTGTGTCGTAAGAGGTGACCAGGGTTGCGTCAGGAAGGGCATCCGGCGTAAAACATGTGCCAAATCACTATGCGGATCATACGGATGATCCGCTGTGGCGACCCCTAACGGGAGCAGCCGAAAGAAGAAGAAGAAGAAGAGAGTCTTCTCTGTAACCGCTTAAATAATCGAAACAAAACCCCACAATTATGATCGAGTGCTGATAAAGAATATGTGTTTTAAATTTCTACTTGATCGGATGCGTGGTCTGGCAGCCAGAATTATTAAATTTTTTCATCTGGGTTCTTTTGGATATATATATATATATATATATATATATATATATATATATATATATATATATATATATATGTTTGAATGTACATATGTATGTCTTTATATAGCCCTAACCCAATCGCCAAGGAGACTGCTTAGGCAGTACCAACGCTTTGCACAGTGTGTGGTCCTGGTGGATGGATATATATATATATATATATATATATATATATATATATATATATATATATATATATATATATATATATATATATATATATACGAGATAGGGAGAACAAAATGTATGTCTTTGCTTATGTATTATGTAGATAGCTTCAGTTTATTTTATCTTTTTTTTTAATGCTTCCTAAATTGGCACCTGACACATCTGCTTTATGGAATGCTTATCTGTGTAAGTTCTATGGTGATGTTGCTGGTGCCTGCATCAATATTAGGTGTACACCACACCTTGTAATCAGCACAGTGCTGCTCCGTAATAAGAGCACAACAAAAACGTGTGTTCCTTTGGGAAAACCTACCATGCTTTGCACATGTAAATGTAGCATAACACAACCACAGTATCTCTCCACAGCGATCACATTTGCTAACTCAACTGCGGACGATCACAAATGCAGGGCAATTGTGCGAGTAAGAATGAAGATCGAGTGAGATGAGACATTTTAATCAAGACATCATTCTCCTGTGAACATGAAAATTTGATGTTGTGATCAGTGATGGATCCACAAAAGACATTAATTAACTGCAGGCCTGTCATTGCTATGTGCCAATCATTTTGAAAGGTCGTTTTACAAGCACAATGTGTTCCCTTTCAATGCTTTCACAAAAACTCTCCCATCTGACGGGTTTCAGACAACTCATCACATCTTTTGCCCAGTAACAAATATCCCATGGGTTGAAATTATCTTCTTCAAGCAAAAGTACCCATCCTCAGTGATGAGAAAAGTTTAAGTTCGTCTTACAATCTAAATTATTTCACGAACCTTAAAATGGTTAATTGTATTGCACTCTTGGTTTCACTCAGAGCCAAAGCTCTGAGCTACTTGTACCACCCACAGCAAAATAGTGGTGCAACATGGGGTGGTGTAGGTTAGATTTTGTCTCAAACGAGGGCAAAATACAGCCATTTTATATTATGTGTTACTCTTTGACTGTCTATATTAAATCTCCCTTAATCCAAATGTTCATGTTGAATTTAAAGATTATTGGAAGGGACTATATTGCTTCAAGAAAAGTGAAATGAAAATGCAAAATAACCAATCAGTAACTTTGCAAATGCAGCGTGGGAGGCAGCCACTGTACATGAGAGACAAACACACGAGCAGACACCATGGTTCAAACTTATAATTGATGACTTGCCTTCCATAGAACTTCAACACAGAAAGACCATTCCACCCATCAAACCTGCGTAATGGTTGCCAACCTTTGACAGTTTGTCCATGCTCTCTCCTTTTTAAATCTTGAGCGTCAAGCAAGGAAGCAACGTGCACTAATTACTTGGCCGGGGTTTTAAACGCCAACCTCCTTGACTCAGAGCGGACGCTCTAACTCTCACAAATGACCTCATCGAATCCACCAAGTATTAAATTTAAGTTTATTTTGGACCTCTTTGAAGTTTATTAATAAACGTTATTTTTAGGTCACAATGTCAAATGGAGGTTTTTCTTTCATTAAATGATTGCCTTACATTGCAACCTTTGTTCAAAAACTTTCAGTGCAGGCTACTGTTATTAACAATGCTGACACATTGTTTAAATTTGTGATAATCCTCAGGTCATAACTTTACGCATTGTTGAACAAACCAATTCCATGTTGTAATTATACATTTAAAAGGTTTCTCGTTTGGTATCATGCTCTTCTTCTGATTAAAATTTGAGCTTTATCTGCTTCTTTTCGAACTGAATGTTAAGCTTTGGCTGCATGCACAGCTTTTCAAATGCAGCATGGGAAGCAGCCGCCGGAAACGGATACAGACGAACGCACGGACAGACACCATGGTTCGCATCATTTTACAGATTACATTTCATTCGAATTACTTAATTGCATAACATTATATCATTGCCATTCATTAAGAGACTTAATGTGACAAACTACCTTGAATATGTTCTAATTTCAAAATAAGTTGTCATTGTTCACATAGTAAGACATGCGATAGAGGTAACGCACTTTCCGGGTTCAATTCCCAACCTGATGATGAACTATCAGATTGTTGCTTCACAGTGGGGGTGTTGCATCACAAAGTGAATGTGAAGCTGTGTGTTCTTTGTTCCAGGGATTTTAAAAAGTATGTATGGCAACACTCATCAGTGATTTTGTAGTTGCACAAAGGGAAAGAAGGATTGACAAAATTTTCTCTGTGTTTCTTGTCGAGCGAATACCATTTCACGGTGTCGTTGCACTGCCTTTACTAATCCTATTCTTCCTGCTTGGCTCGCAGTGCTTCTGGGAGACTCGTGTGGAAATCCTGGTGCACCAGCACATGGCATCCTCCATGGGAGGCATTTCCACATCGGTGATCGTGTGTGGTACAGCTGTGAAGATGGACACGTTTTGGAAGGGCAGGCCATCCTAACCTGCATCTCCAATGCTGGGAGCAGAGCAGCTTGGGATCTGCCAGTGCCGGCATGCAGGCGTAAGTGATACAATTGATGTTTTCCATGCTTGCTGTTGATTTATATTATGTACAAATATCTCAGAAACAAGTTAGCAATGAAAAGAATGGAATGTTTAACAAATGTGTTGTTCAAGTGTGGGAAAATATACGAGGTTATTGTCAGTATTTCGTCTGTATAACTGACACCTGTACCTGTTGTCTCGTGCCCCCCTACTCTCCAGTCTTTCAAGAGTGCTGGCCATAGTCACTTCATACTTCCTATCTTTTTCCCACCCCACCCTTTCTCTCTCTCTTCTACACTCGCTGAAACCCTCACCCCCGACTCCTTTCATTTCTGCCACTCAGACACTCGTGCGATGACCCTGCTTTTCTGTTCCCCTATTGATCCACTGTTAGTCAGTGATCCAGCTGCCCTGTTATTTATGTCTTCAGTGTGTGCGTGTGTGTGTGTGTGTGTGTGTGTGTGTGTGTCTGGAAAATAAGACTTTCTCACCACTGACTCACTGACTGATATAAAGATTTAGTACCTTCTTTGTGGACTGTAAAGCTGAAATTTTGCTTACTGTTGCAACTCGAAGCCAATATTCCAGGAAAAAATCACTTTTTCCTTTAAATTTGTCACGAGCAAACCACTTCAGAGAAAATGTAAGGGACAATGACTCCTTCAATCAAAAAGCAAGACAATTCCCCTCTTTTATGATGGACAGTCAGCATGTCACCGCTTTGTACAATATGGTACAGGTATCGCCTAAATTATCATATCCCACAACTGACCAATTGTAGAAAGGCTGTGATAATGTATACACTGAAATTATTTCCTTTGCAATTTTATTTCATCAGCAGGCGATTGTAATGATGCAGCTCCTTGTGCAGTTTATCTGATTGAGTGTTTGGAAGAATTATCGACATGATGACAGCATCAAATTGACAATGAGCAGGAGATGGAAGTGTCTGTTGGCTCGTTGGTGAAAACGTGGCTTGATTGTTATGTGGTGTGTATTTTGTTATGACAGAAATGCAAATGTATGCACGTATGTATGTATCTCTGTATTATGTACCCTGAATTGGTCTCTCTCACCCGGGATTTGAGGAAATAACCAATTAGCTCTCAACTAATCAATTACACCAGGTAGCTTGGATTATATTATATATTATATATATATATATATATATATATATATATATATATATATATATATATATATATATATATATCAACTCCAATACTCTTCCGGCTGAAGGAAGCTGCATAAAGCAACCAACAAAAGCTGCACAAGGTCGGCCCTTTGCTGTTTTAAACCCCACCCTAGTTCCTCTACAGCTGCAGAGTGTAGACATTCACACGTAGTACATACATTAGAACCCCAATGTTACACACTCCCTTCAGCCGCCAGACCGGTTTCATCACTTACTGTCGAGTGATCAGCGATAGCGTAGATGGAAACATATGCATAACCGAGGCTCCCAAGCATGTACCACCTGCAATGCCAAAAAGCAGTCGGCATGCTTTCTTTGTCTAGAACAGCATAAGAGCAGTCAATTTATTTTAGTAATCCAAGCCCCCTGGGGTTATTGATTAGGTGAGAGCGAATTGGTAATTCACTCCAGTCACAGATGAGAAATGTGATTTTGGGTCTTTGTTTTAAGTTTATGTGTTGACTGCTTTTTGAAATTTACATGTGGCACATGCTTGGGAGCATCGATAGTATGTGTTTGTCAGCGGTGTCACTGATGATTCGCCAATAAGCGATGAAACTGGTCTGGCGGCTGAGGGTGTGTGTAGCATTGGAATTGTTTTGTATGTACTGCGGCTAAAGATGAAATGAAATTACCGCAGTGGTACTGAAAAGCGAAACGTAGCTCAAAAGAAGGTGAAAATGATTGAGCATCACCCAAAATTAACTTCATTTTCATTATACAACAAGGGGTGGAGAATTTGCATCAGTGCCATATTTCAAACCCTTGGGGGGGGTGGGGAAGGGTGTGGTGGGGGCATACAACCTTCCTTTGTCTTTGGACACAATTAGTCCCTCTGCCAAGTTTGTTTAAGATTGCATAATTAACTATCAAACGCGTCGGCCACAGGCATGCAAAGACAAACAGACACTAAGTTGGAGATTTTATCTGATGGCAGGGACTCCCACTGGGCCACTGTGGTGTTTCGCATGGGCCTCAAAATGACTTATGTCGCTACTGCCCACGTCTCAGCATGTCTGTTTTTGTTCCTGAGGTGACCACTCATTTTTGGTCAACCAATCGAACGTGGATATGATGCTATTTCTCTCAACAATGGGTGGAGGCCCTAAATCTCAAGCAAGCGCTCAGATTGGTGACTTCACACATATAAAGTGCCCAGGTTTATCCTGGGCATTCAACATCGTCTCACACCCTGTTCTGTTTGCAAAGTTTTCTGCCTGTGGAATACAAGGTCTGCCTTCTTTTCTGGTTTGCTGACTACCTTCACTGGCACAGAAACTGCGTCGCTCTTAGTGGAATCCTTCCAGCTCCTCTCTGAGTAGAGGCTGAAGTGTTCCAATTCGGCAGTCTTGGACCAAGTCCTCTTCTTATTTTCCATCAATGACCTCCAGATTGCTTTGAAAAATCCTCTTTTTCTCTTTGCAGATGACTTCACAGTAAATGTAAAATTCTTCATCCCACCGATGAACAGGCAGCAGATTCCTTATCTGCTGACCTGGAAAGGATAAGATATTTGTGTAACACAAGGAATGGCTTTCAATCCCGACAAATCTTGCATTCTAACTTTGTCTCTCCAGAAGAATTGGCTACAACCTCTGTTTGGCAGGTCATATTTCAATGTTGGGCTCCGAAGACAAGCGCTAATGAGGAATCCCTCATCGAACCTCTGTTGCCTTTCTCTTCTGTGCAAGGCAAGAGACTTTGTCGACAAAAAACACTGTCTAACAAACAACTCAAGATATGTTACATTGGTCTTCTTTTAAAGGTTGCGGTCAAATTTAATCGAAATTGTGTGTGGTTTCGGAGAAGAAAGCGAATACATATTTTGTGGAACCCCCACCCCCCCACCCATATACCCCTTTGGAGCCCAATTTTTTTTTCAACGTCGTAGGCAAACCTTGGTACATCACAGTTGATGAAGGTTGCGGTCAAGTTTCATTGGAACTGTGTGTGTAGTTTCTAAGAAGAAAGCAAATACATATTTTTTGGCAGGCAACCCTCCCCCCCTGCCCCCCACACACCCCGTAAACCCTGTGAAACTGCGGGAAAAAATTATTTAATGGTCTGAACAAACTTTGGTACATCACGGGTGATGAAAGTTGTAGTCAAGTTTCATCGGAATTGCTTGTGTAGTTTCTGAGAAGAAAGCAAATACCTATTTTGGGGGCAATCCCCCATAGACCCCCCTTTAGGTCGCGTTTTTTTTAATGCCTTGAGCAAACTTTGGGACATACCGGGTGATGAAGGTTGTGCTTAAATTTCATCAAAATTCTGTGTGTAGTTTCAGAGAAGAAGTTTCAAGTGTTTACGGACGGACTGACGGACTAATAGAATGATGCGCTATCTCTTAAGCTCCCCAGAAGTATGTTACAGGTGAACTATAAATGAAGTTGTACATCAAGAGATTGCATCTTCAAGCATATAAAGTGCAGATAGTGCAACATTTCGAAACAATAATTTCCCCGGTCAATGGATTGGATATAGTGGGGCAGTTGCATGACCTCCCTGGACTCCCGATGTGATGCCCTTTGACTTTTGGTGCAGGTATGCTATGGATTGTTTTCCAAACCTCTGTTGCTGACATTGAACCACTTATTTTTGTCTACATAATCCAATCTCATGGAAGTGCAAGGATAACCAATTGCATTTGCAAGGGATATGTTGACTAACATGTTTATTGAAGTGGATTATCACTTGGATATGCGACGTACCACGAAAGGTGCACATGTTGAGGTGTATTGAAAAACACAAGATACTTTATGAATCATGTGACAAGATTCAAAAAACCACATCATTATATCTCTTTAATAAAAGAGATATAATGATATGGTTAGAATACAAGAGATTAGAATGAAACCTTCAAACCGGAACAAGACTTTATGGACAGTCCGTTCTTGTTCCTAAGCCTAAAATTATCTTCATATAATCAATAGTAAGCTTACCCAATCAAATTTTTTGAATAAATCGATAAGTTGTTAAAGTCATTTTACTCTCTTAATCTATGTAAGCACCAAGTGCATACAACAAACAACTCAAGACATTCCTTATTGAATCTCCCATTTTTTTTTAATATCTTTCAGCCAACACAAGAATAAAAGGCTTCCTGGTTTTTGGGTTTTTTCTGTCATATTTTTACCATGGGCTTCTGCTCGTTTGATACATTAATGTAATATAATTTGTACAACCAAATGAACTAGACATAGCTGTCGCTCATGATAAGCTAACATGTGGAACCAAACAGTTTGAAAACTATTACTCAAGGTAATTTCATAATTTTTTTGTAAAGTGTGTTGAAAAATATTCTTATCCCCAACTTTGAGCATTTACTTGCAATGCCATACCATTCTCCCCAAGTTTATTTATTTTCTTACTTTGCTTTCTCTCGTGTCTCCTTAATGATAAGTCAGAGATATCTGTTTGACAGAAAGGCATAATGTGTTTATGATATTTATAGGTGTGTGCAGATAGATTTCCCAAGTTTTATCCCTGGTGCATCTTTATCCAAAGTGTTGCACCTGATTTCTCGCTTTCTGTAAAATCCGAGAGAGATTAATTCCTTTGATGTAAGCCATCAATCAATCAATTTTATTCCTTGCATAATGCTCCTTTTTAATGTGCAAATATTAAAAGACAGTGAGATGGAGCATATTTGAAGATGCACGATTGTCAAAGGTCTTCATTCCCACATTGATGAACTACCAGATCTCCATTGTTAGACTGCAATACTCTTGAAGGTGTGTAAGGTGTATTTGTCAGAAGAGGAGGCAGGAGTCAAATTATTTGTTGCTTGAAACATTAACAGAAATATTTTGAAATCGATACGCTAGCCCAACAGGGAAAGCCAGTGAAATGTTTTGAGGATTTGATTGATGTGATTGAACTTACAAGCTTGAACTATGAATTGGGCAACCATATTCTGAATGAGTAGTGCACATCTTAAGAGAAGAAACAGGCAGCACTGCAAGCGGTGATTTCCAGTAGTCCTTTGGTTATCGACGTAAGTGATTTTGAACAATATTGTCCAGATGTAAAAAAAAAAACTTACATATTGATGTACAAACTTTAGAAATATGCAGAGTAGAGTAATGTGTTGTCCATAATGATTGCAATAATTGAAACTGTGGAGGCAGAGTTCAGGTGGTAATCTCCAAGTATGATGATATGGAGTTGGATCTTCTTAACTGTCACCTCACTCCCAAGCTGTCCTCTGAGTATGAGAAATTGACGCTCCACAGTGCAGGGTATTGTGAAATGATTTAGAATAGGTATCAATCATCAAGGTGCATTGAGAAAAGTGGCAGCAGAAGTTGATCTCGATTCCAACCATTTCAGGCCTGCAATCTTACTTTGCTCTTTTTTTGTTGTGGGGGGAGGAGGGGGGATGGGAGGGGGTGTTTGCACTTTTTGTTTTGTGATCAAGAAAGCAGAATTCTCTCGAAAGGATTAAGTAGCCTTTTGTCTGAATCAATAATTACTAATCTCCCACCTGCAACATCAGACCCAAAATATATTTTGTTGAAGCCTTTATTAATTTTAGGAAGTTTTATTTTGCTCAATTTGCCATTTTCTCATTATTATTAATGGCATAAAATCAGCTGAGGCCTTTAAAAGCTCAGTGATGCAGTGTTTAGACTTGCCAATTTACTGGATGAATGATCTGACGACCCAGGTTTAACTAATGACAATCATACCTCCCAAGGAAGAGAAAAATACACATTATTCATTTTTCAAGAGAATGAAGGAGTGAAAACGCATATTTTTTTAAATCTGATAATTCTAACTCGTTCTGCACTCAAATCACTCATAGGTCCATACATATTTAATATTATCATCATTTGACAGTACCAGCACCATTCCATTAAGCCATCACAATTTCAAGGTGAGCATTGATATACTGTATCTTTAAAAAAAAATCATCACTGAACAAGTAAAGACTATAGTTCAAAGTATAAATTTTATTGCAAGGTTTTGTAGCTTACCTGACACAGGTGTGATTTGAAAATGCATATACAGCATAAAAACTGTGTGTATGTGTATGTATGTATATATATATATATATATATATATATATATATATATATATATATATATATATATATATATATATATATATATATATATATATATATATATATATATATATATATATATATATACACCCATGCAGTAGAATCTGGATAATAGATTTTGTGGAACATGTTTGCGCTTATTTTCCATAAGTGCTTATATGTATTCAAAAAGCCATGACATGTGATTATAATGGTAAATGTTCTTCAGATTGGCTGCATAGATGTCAGTTTTTATGTCATTGCAATTTAATTGTCCAGACTTGAAAAGCAAATTCTAAATGCACTTTCAGTACTTGAGCAAGTATCGGTTTAAACTCGCAAGAAGTTCGTTTTCCATGTCTGGGTAAAATGTTTGTTTTCTGTTCCCAATCTGCTTCGGACCTTTCGCACTCTGATGTCAATGGTGAAGAATGAGGAAATAATTGGTCAAAGTTCTTGTGTTAAGGCCTGTCACATTTGCCACGGCGGTCGTGGGGTCTCCAAAATCTACGGCCACTAGCAACTATAGGGCGGCCGCAGTATTTCCACGGTCACATAATGTAGCAGTCACATATGTTTTTATTTTTCGGGGAGCCGCACGGCGTATTTAGAAATCGTGGAGACCGAAAATGTGGGGTTGCCGTACGGTCTTTGATTTGATGTCGCACGGTGACCTTAGGGCGTTCCTGCGGCGGCCATATAATTTTCAAGGCAGATGCAAGGTGCCCGCAAGGCAACCGCAGGGGGCCCTAAGGCGAACGTGTGGCCAGAAGGACGGTAACGAGTGGGTTCATTTTTTTGGGGCTTTTCAAATTGCTGCGGTGAACGTAGAAATCAAAAAAGTTATAACTCCGCGTTATAATTCCACGGCGACCCCTACTGCCTGTAAAAGATAGCCAAACGGCGTAGGGCCACCCTGAGGCCACCGCAGAAACTCTGCGGCCGCCGCACGTTTCTGTCAATTCAGAGGGCGTACGGCCGCCGTATCCTCGCCGTAGAGCGTTTTTTTATTTTTTTATTTTTTTTATTTTTTGAAATTTTTTTGAAATTTGCTCTCGTTCCGATTTTATAGCCCTTCAAACTTCGTTCTGATTCCCCGTATGGGCCGTTCATAAAGTACGTACATACAAAAATAAAAGTATTAACTTAACCGGGACTCTCTGAGACAAATATTACATTTGAAGCTTTTGTCAGATTTAACTAAAACAATGGAACACAAATTTATATGCACACTTACTTTCATTTATGACATTAACATTGTTTTGAATGTCAATTTGTACTTTTATTTTCAAAATTGACGTGCTGTGGTATTAAAAGAAAAAGGTAAATCACACCGCTAGGGACTGCATCGTCATGGCTTACAAACATCGGTTCATAAGGAGCTGCTGGCTTTGCAAGCAATTGGCGATGTATGGGGGGGCGGGGTGTTTTTGAAACCCGGAAGTAGAGCGTATGTACTTTATGAACTGCCCCTATTCCAGTCTGGCACAGAGTTACTTTCGACCTCTGGCAGAGATGACCGGCACTCCCGCTCGGGGGTGTTTTATTTTTTTTAACCAGTTTTTTTTTTCGGCTTGTCGAATTGCTACGGCGAACGTAGATATGAAAAAGTTATAACTCTGCGTTATAATTCCACGGCGACCCCTACGGCCTGTAAAATATAGCCATACGGCGTAGGGCCACCCTGAGGCCACCTCAGAAACTCTGCGGCCGCCGCACGTTTCTGTCAATTCAGAAGGGGTACGGCCGCTGTATCCTCGCTGTAGAGCAAATGTGACTAAGGCCTGAGTCCAAATTTCTTACACGTCTGGTACTGTTTCTGGTTCTTGCAAGATTTGTAAAACGCGAAAATCTCAATCTTCTTTTAACGGGTGTGTGATCGATGCTTCACTGGCGTGTCCATTTTGATTGTGTTGAAAAATGTTGTGGTACGACCTTTTATCGTAAAGGGTCGTAAAACACCCTTTTATGACTATTGAAAAGAAAACGTACCCTTTTGCTTTGCATGTGCAACTCTTGTAACTACCGGTACCAAATGTGTAAGAAATTCAGACTTGAAGTATTTTACATGCCAATGCCAATAAAGCACAAATTACTGTGGTCTTTGAGTAAATAATGTTTTCATTTTTCAAAGCCTGACTATGACGTTTTTATATGCACTTGTTTTTAATGCAGAAATATAATAGAGAGGCCTGTGTGCTTACTTTTCATATGCGCTTATATTCATGCAATCACTTATTAACCAGAGTGAGTGTGTGTGTGTGTGTGTGTGTGTGTGTGTGTGTGTGTGTGTGTGTGTGTGTGTGTGTGTGTGTGTGTGTGTGTGTGTGTGTGTGTGTGTGTGTGTGTATACACATATATGGATGAAATCTCAAAAAAAACAAGGTAGTAATGACACCACATTACAATTCCATAATGCGACACCACAATCCTCATGCATTACCATCACAACATCTTTTGACTTTTTACTTTTGTTGTGGGATTGTGTAAAATGAAGAAGAAAAAGAACAATGAAAAATTACACCACCAATTAAAAAGATATATTTTAATATTTTACTTTTGTTGAGGGATTGTGATGGAACAACGTCAAAAGATATCGTGATGCTGAACCAGAAGAGGATTGCTGTGTCGTACGGTGGCATCATTATGTGGTGTCATTCCTACCTTGTTTGGTTGTTTTTTTATTGTGATGGAACAACATCAAAAGATATCGTGATGCTGAACCAGAAGAGGATTGCTGTCGTACAGTGGCATCATTATGTGGTGTCATTCCGACCTTGTTTGGTTGTTTTTTTGAGATTTCATCCCTCTATATTTTTAAATTTTTCTTAAAATGTTATTGTTCTTGTTTCTACAATTTTTTCGTTAGTAATAAAATACTTAATGTTTCACATATTTTGTTATTTTGGTATGGATTACATCCACCCATGTTATTAAATTCAGTTTATAGTACATTCTATCATATCCCTCCTCAACCCTGGCTTTTGTCTCGGTCCATGATGTGGATTACCACATATTATGTGTGGAAATGTTGATGCGAATATCGTTTTAAAAATAATAAAATACTTAATGTTTTATAAACAGTATTTTGTTATTTTTCGTGTGGATTAAATCCATCTGTTATTAAATTTGGCATTCTACCCTTATGGTGCATTCTACCCCCACCCCACCACCAATCCTGTTTTTTGTCTCAGTCCACTCTGGGGATAGTGGACTGAGACAAAAGAATGCTCATTGAATTGAAAATAAATAGAATGCTCATTGACATGTACAACACACAGAGCCTGATATCGTTGCCAGACACCATCTTGGTTAGCACTCGATGCTGGGTGAAGGCGATTGCTGTTATGCGTTTACATGTAATTGAGAACAAAAAATGTACCACCACTGAACTTTTTGCATGTACCACCACTGAACTGAAAATAAATTGTGAAAATAAATCTAGAATGCTCATTGCCATGCACAACACACAGAGCCTGGTGTAGCTGCCGCACGCCATCTTGGTTAGCACTCAATGCTGGGTGTAGGCGATTTCCATTATGCATTTGCATGAAATTTAGAACGAAAAATGATCAGGTTTTTTTCACCTTTCGCGTGATACTTTTCAGTGGTTAACTTTAGCAAAGTAACTACAACACTTTTCTTGTCACAATAACATTTGGGAACAAATATTGTTTATTTGGGGGCGTGAAGAACTCGGGGCATTTTAAAGAAACTTACAAAGATAATATCTGCCTGTTTATTTCACAAATTTTTATTTTTTGGTCAAAATTGAAAACATGAATTTACGTGTTGTATTTTTTTTAATTACAGACCAAAATAATGTGGTTCAAAGTGTTGAGATATAACCAACTTTATGCAAGCGTGAAACTCCTTCCATATTTTACGGAAATCCATATTTTTGTAACTATCCATATGGAGGTTTCCCTATGTTCGTCATCAGAAAGGCATGCCATGATTATAGGGAATTGAGGTGCTATTCCGATATGCTGATTCATTTATTAACCCATTTCATACGGAAAGGGTGCAATACTAAAGCAATAATGCATCATGACCATGATTATATGAATTACTCCCATGGTAGTTTTTATTATGACCTATTTTTGTAGAAGTTGTCCGGCCACAAAAGCTTGTGAGCACGTTTCCGTGATTAGACGTCTGCCAGGCAACATACCGAGTGTGTCGGTGTTGTGTATCTGGCTTTACTCACTGGCAGATTTGTCTGCACTGGTTATCATGTTGGAATTGCATTAGTATTCGTTTCCATCATGAGCATTTGTTTCACATTTTATTTTGTTATATTAATGGTGACATATTAATTTGTGAATGGAATGATTCTCTTTGGAATGAAAGTATATAGAGATTAGGTGTATAAGACGGAGGATCAGAATGGAAGGTTGTGACCTCGTGGCTGATTTATATTCGCTGTAGAAGACTGCTTGAGGTATCGCCGAGGCGGGACTTACTATTTATCCTTCGGTAGAATTCTTCCTCAATTGTCTCACAAAATGTCGAGGAGAACTTGCGTGCAATTCCGATCTGTAGCGGCATCATTTTTACGTTTATATAATATGTTAATATTCTCGAGCTCGGGTTGATTGGGGTTTTCCGGAAACTGATGCAACCGGAAGAGAGACGAGCGGGTTGTTTGGTTGCGGGTGAAATAAAGGATTGACTCGGATTCCGCATGCCTCCGACGTCTTTTCCTCCCACGCTAAAGATCTGTCTGCTTTATGTTTTGGGTGTGAATGACCACCATTGTTGGTGTCTATCAGACGCATTCCACTCTACAGAGATCTGGGCCTGGTGTTGTGCTGAAAAGGGCGACCCTTATCGTGGAGTTTTGTTGGTAACGATTCTTCACCTGATATTGTCACCTTTGTGTGGCTCGTGTGTAAAGAACTCCTCTTTAACTTTGTGGTACCCTACGCGGGTTGGTGAAGCTTGTCTGAAGAGTCTGGAGTCAATTTCTCCTTAGATCCTTCATCAACCTACCTGCTTGGTGTTGGCTTAATGGTTCGGGTGGTGGGCTTTGGATCATAGGGTCCTAAGTTTAAATCCCACTCAGCTGTTGAATTGATACAAGGTGGGGTTAACTCAGCCTGTCATCCTTCTGAGGTCGGCAAAATGAGTGCCAGCATGCTGGTACACTGTGTCAGAGTGGAAACCCAACCAGGATTGTGCCCAATAGCCAAGGAGACTGCTTAAGCAGCACCAATGCTCAAAATTTTATGGGGGAGCATGCCGCCAGACCCTCCTAGGAGAATCTCCTTTTTACAAACATTCTGCAGTTTCACTCTGTTTATGTATAACAATACAGAGTCGTTGGCAGAGTGAGCAGCTGAGAGAATGTGTATGTCTACTGCAGACAGGATGATTCATCAATATGTGTACCATCCCTCAGATGGACGTTAAACTGGATGTTCTGTCACACACCTGCTTCTAACCTGTCTAGCCTGGGATGGAATCCCAACCCATATATGGATTGTCATCCTGGTGTTTCACAGGCAGGGTGATCGATGTGTGTTCTGTCCCTCGGATGGACAATTACGGCCCATTGCACAATCGCCTCTAAGCTGTCTCGTTATCACCAGCACCAGCCAGTTCATGAAAGTCTTGGGTCAAACTTCCCTCGGCCCAACCCGGCCGAACTGATGAGAAGATGGGATTAATGGTATGGTGGCCGTTAACATAAATACACTTGTAATTCTCCCCCGTTAAGCCTCCCAAAATAAAACTATGTTATAAACCAAATTGCGACCAAAAATCAAATCGATTTATCAACAGTATGCAATATTGTTGTGATATTTCAGAGTAAAACAAGAAAAAGAGCAATCATAGATTGCAGACCCTCACCAAGACTTGTTTTGTGTGGTGTTTGTGTACTGGTGTGTTGCATAATTAATAAGGGACATAACGAGAACTTCTATGATATAACCGCTAGCAGTCTTCTTCTTATGTATGGAAGCTTAGCTGCTGGGGTAGCTATCATTTCTTGGAAGTGCGACTGTGTTGCTGATGCAGTGCCCCTCTACCAGTACACAATGGTAGTCATTTCGCCGACCTAGAAAGGATGAGAGGCTGAGTCAACCCCCGGGTGTATTAATTCAGCGGCAAACGGGACTTGAAATCAGGACCCTAGGATCCCAAGCTGCCACCCTAACCACTAAGCCAACACCAGGCTGCACCGCTGGCAGTGATGATCGGGTACCAAGATGTCCGGCTTTGATGCAACCCCGCTTTGATTAGACACCTGACCCTGACCCATGACGGCTATGGTTATTCAATTGAATATAGAGTGGGATTAAAATATATTCAATTCAAATCAAATGGAAGACCAAATAGGTACAGTTCTGCATTGGAGTCATCAGAAGGAAACCGAACAAGCAAAAAGCAAAGGTGAAGTCATCCGGAGGAACTTGGATAGGAATTGCATTTCAGCTGCTACTCGACTCTCAAACCCATCCAGGCACAGCCCAATGAGCGCTATTCAAAAAATAATAATAATAATAATAATAAATAAAAAAGAACCCAGATAAAAAATTAAACAATTTTGGCTACTCGATCATGTGTCCAATCAGGTTAAAATTTAAAACATATTCCCCATCATTATTATGCCTGGTGTTGGCTTAATGGTTAGGGTGGCGGGCTTTGAATCCGAGGGTCCTGAGTTGAAATCCCGCTCAGCTGTTGAGTTAATACCAGGTGGGGTTAACTCGGCCTGTCATCCTTCCGAGGTCGGCAAAATAAGTGCCAGTATGCTGGTATACTGTGTCGGAATGGCGACCCGTGCAGGATTGTGCCCAATAGCCAAGGAGACTGCTTAAGCAGCACCAATGCTCTGCACAAAGTATGGTCCCAATCTCCTCTCTCTCCCATCATTATTAGATCATAATTGTGACATTGCACATTGATTGATTAAGTGGTTCAAGAGAGAATTTTTTTTTAAAGATTTTTGCTCAACCATTATGGCTGCCAAACCATGTAACATCAATTATTCATGAATACCCTCGTATCCACAAGGCTTTGGGAACATTTGTGTGAAGTTTCCCCTCGATCTGTCCAGCTGTTCTGGAGAAGATTTTTTGTAAGTTTTAAGGTAAATCGAATACAGCTGCCAAACCATGTGATCTTTGACATCATATTTGTGAATCTTTTGTTCCTAATGGATAGGCGGTCATACCTGTAAAGTTTCGCCTCAATCTGTTCAGCCACTTCAAAGAAGATTTATGAAGGTGTTTTTTTTTTAACATTATGGCTGCCAAATCATGTGACCGATGGCCTCATCAAATTTCTTTCTGTTGACCATTTTATCCATAGATGACCCTAAAAAATTTTCATACTGATCAGATGTAGCGTTCTGCATATACAATTTATGACATCATAATGAAGGCACATATGATGTCATCAAAAAGCACACATTTCCCATGACAAGTACTTGCCATGTGACAAGTTTCAATTTTTTTCCTTGGTGTGGTTTCAGAGATACAGATGTTGAAAGGTTTAACATTTTTCCAACATAGCTGCCACAACACATGACCTATGACATCATAGTTATCAATAAAACATATTCTACTTGAGTAGTCGCTCCTAGGGTGAAAATGTTGTCTCAATCCGACAAGTGGTTGCGGAGAAAAACGTGAAAAGTTCTGTTGCGACAAACAAAGACAGACAGATAGACAAACAAACAAATGAACAATCATTCATAGAGTGACAACTATGCAAAACAGCACAAAGTAGAATGGCACCCAGTGGAGTGCATACCTCTGCCAGGTGGAACAGTTCACGTTTTGTATCCCACTGATGGGTTTGATCTGAACCAAAATCCAATCCGCTTGTTCTTGTCACCTTTTCAACTCATCCACCTTGCTTTGTCATAACTCGTCCACAACTCTTTGAGATATAGTGATATATTTAGTTTTTGACCCAATCTATAAATTTTAGAAATTATGCCTGCGTTGATTTTTTGACCTTGAAATTAATAGGGAGTTGAATTTAGTGACCGGACATGAAAATGCTCTTCAAATTTCAAGTCAATCGGATGAAAATTGAGGATTTTAGAAAATTTGGCATTTTGGCCTATTTTGACCTTTTGGCCTATGTTTACCTCAAAATTAATAAGTGGTTGAATTCAGTGAGCTGATATGCAAATGCTCTTCAAATTTCAAGTTAATTGGATTAAAATTGATGATTTAAGAAATTTGGCCTCTGCTGACCTTTTGGTGTATGTTGACCTTTTTGCCGATGATAATTAGAAAAAGTAATAGGTGGTTGAATTCAGTGGCCTGATATGTAAATCCTTTTCAAATTTCAACTCAATTGGATGAAAATTGAGTATTTTGAAAATTTGGGCCAAATTGGACTTTTGGCCTATTTTGACCTTTTGGCCTATGATAACCTCAAGATTAATAGGTGGTTGAACTCAATGACCTGATATGTAAATCCTGTTCAAATTTCATGTGAATTGGATGGATATTGAGGATTTTAGAAAATTTGGCTCAAATTGGCCTATTGGCCTATGTTGACCTTATGGCGTATGTTTACTGCAAAATTAGTAGGTGGTTGAATTCAGTGACGTGATCTGGAAATGCTCTTCAAATTTCAAGTTAATTGGATTAAAATTGTGGATTTTAGAAATTTGGCCTATGTTGATCTTTTGGTCCATGTTGACCTTTTGGCCTTTGTTTACCTCCAAATTAATAGGTGGTTGAATTCAATGCTCTGATCTGCAAATGCTCTTCAAATTTCAAGTCAATCGGATGAAAATTGAGGATATTAGAAAATTTGGCCCAAATTGGCCTTTTGGCCAACGTTCATCTCAAAATTAATAGGTGGTTGAATTCAACGACCTCATATGCAAATGATCTTCAATTTTCAAGTCAATGGGATGAAATTGACAATTTCAGAAAAATTAAATATTTTGCCTATTTTGGGTTGACCTTATGGCCTATTTTGACCTTATGATAACATACACACCATGTATCAAAAGTAATACGTGGTTGAATTCACTGAACTGATATGCAAATGCTCTTCAAATTTCAGTTCAATCGGATGAAATTTGAAGATTTTAGAAAATTTGGCTCAAATTGGCCAATGTAGACCTTTTCGGTCGACCAAATTTTACGAAACTTCAATGCATGACCGTCGCAGGGTCGGTGTCATTAATATCTGAAAAATTCAGAATGGTCGGTTGAGTGGTTTGGGCTGGAGGTGAGTGGACAGACCAAATGCACGCACACACGCACGCACGCACGCACGCATGCACGCACGCACGCACGCACGCACACACACACACACGGAGGTGATCCACGTACTTGTCAAAAAAAAATTGCCAAGTAACAAATGGACCCAAATGCAATACTTTCTCCTTCGGCGAGGGTAACTACACCATTCTTATTCATTCAACGACACCGTGAAAAACAGATCCAGACCATTATTCCTCCTCCACCAAACTTTACAGTTGGCACTGTGTATTCCGGCAGTTAGCGTTCTCCTGGCATCCACTAAACCCAGATTAGTCCGTCAGCCTGTGAGATGGTGAAGCGTGATCCATCACTCCAGAGAACATGTTTCCATTGCTCCAGAGTCCAATGGCGGTGAGCTTTACACCACTCCAGCCGACGCTTGGCATTGCGCATGGTGATCTTAAATTGTGTGGGGCTGCTCGGCAATGGAAACCCATTTCATGAAGCGCTGGACGAACAGTGTTTTGTCGACGTTGCTTCCAGAGTCAGTTTGGAACTCGGTAGTGAGAGTTGCTACCGACGACAGACAATTTTTCCACACGACGTGCTTCAGCACTCGGCGGTCCCGTTCTGTGAGCTTGTGTGGCCTACCACTTCGCGGTTGAGCTGTTGTTGTTCCGAGACGTTTCCACTTCACAATAACAGCACTTACAGTTGAGCGGGGCAGCTCGAACAGGGCAGAAATTTGATGAACTGACTTGTTGGAAAGGTGGTATCCCATGACGGTGCCACGTTGAAAGTCACCGAGTTCTTCAGTTTGGCCCATTCTACTGCCAATGTTTATCTATGGAGATTGCAATTGGCTGTGTGTTTGATTTTGTACACCTGTCAGCAATGGGTGTGGCTGAAATAGCCGAATCCACTAATTAGAAGGGGTGTCCACATATTTTAGGCTATGTGGTATGTGTATATAAACATATATATATATATATATATATATATATATATATATATATATATATATATATATATATATATATATATATATATATATATATATATGCACAAATGGGCCTCTGCTGGCCTACCTTAGTGGACTGTACCGAGGTCGAAGGGCAGAAACGGGATGATGCTGCGGACTTCGACTGAAGATTTGGTCACTGAGGCACACTTGTGGCACCAACTTTCAAAACACATCTGAGTCTAGTGAGCCCAGTAAGCTTAGTGAGCTGCAATATTTGGATTTGTCTAGTAAGTCTTGTAAGCTGCAAAATTTGGATGTGTAAGTGTCATGATGTGTTGTCCTATTGCTGAAACCTTTTGCACCAACCTGATCCATATCTATGGCAATTTGATGACAGATAACGACATTTAATGAGATCTTACAGGAACACGTGTTGCATACCCTTCAACAACAACATCCAAGAATCATCTTCATGCACGTTAATGCTTCCGCTCAGAGGGTTATTCGAACAAGGAACGTTCTTGTTAGTGCCAACGTTAATGTCAGGAGGCACAGGTTTGCCATCTCGCCAGATTTAAATCCAATTGTCCATCTCTGGGAATTCATTGATTGTCCCATTTGAATCTTGCTAAGGCAGCCACAGTCCTTTGATAAGCTGCAACAAGAGCTGATTCGGGCATGGAATGCTATTCCCCTGCTCAGATTTGAGTGCTCAGGCGGTCAATGCGATGACGGTGCAATGTCGTGATTGCTGCTGGAGGTGGGCACACCTGGAATTGAGATTGTCACTTCCACCTTAGACCCATATGGGAAACCATTTGCCATAATGCAGCATTATGTCAATAGGTCACAATGGAATGGACATGGAGTTATTCAGCATTTATCTCTGTCAGAGGTTTATACTTGATCTGGGGCCCTTGATATCACATAAATAAATCGCATTGAACAGTCATGTGTCTGTTTTTTTTTTATGGTGGAATGTGTGTGCTTTTTTTCTTTTAAGAAAAAGGTGCATCCAACCCCAAAAAAGTAACTAGATTTACCCTGCTCATCTAGCATTAAACGAGCAAGAAAATATCCAGTGTAAACGACGTTTCACCCGCTTCCCAGAGACTTTCCTCAGAACCAATAGACCGCAAACCTCAGCACGTCTCTGCTTTTATTCCCGGGCACTGTTCTTCAACGATGTCTGCCCAGACTAGTGGATCGGTAGATGAGAGCCAATTGCTTGGACACTTCGTTCGACTAACCCATCCCGAATGGACTGAATTTTAGGGGGCCAGGTAAACTTGTTCACTTTGGATCACAAAGTGCTTCGATCACAAATGCAATTCATGAAATTATATGAATGAATTATTTTACTTTGTTGCACCATTTATAGTTTGTTTATATCATGTGTATATCAAACATTGTTAAAGTTCAAAGTTGCACGAGGACTTTATGGACACCGTGTGTGTGTGTGTGTGTGTGTGTGTGTGTGTGTGTGTGTGTGTGTGTGTGTGTGTGTGTGTGTGTGTGTGTGTGTGTGTGTGTGTGTGTGTGTGTGTGTGCATCACGGGAACACCCTGAGTATTAGGTTAGGTTTTATCAATTCTAATGCACTTTTCTCCCAATTCCTTAATGGCCCCAATTATTAATACCTTCTGGAGTTATATTTTTGGTCGACGTCTCATGAACCGGCTCGCACGGTCCAACGTCCGACTGTGGGTGGCAGGAATATGTCCAGGGTCCAGGCGATAAATCTCCCACTCCTCGAGAAAGACACCGTGGGATCTTTAACTTCCACCAACTAATGCTGGCAAATGGGACACCAGGCTTTACGTCCATCCAATGGACAGTGCACGTAGTGATGCTTCGCACTTCTCCCAAAACACCAGGATGACAGCTTTGAGCTGTTTAACGTGGGTTTGGATCTCAGCACAGCTATAAACTAAGTGTGTATAATATATCTCGAGGCAATCCTACTGAACCATTTTCGGTTTTTAATTTTTTTATATTCTACAGGTTGATGAACTTTGAACAACCATTGCAAGTGGCATGGACACATTCACATTGAACTGAGTGGTGGTAAAATACTGAGCGATAAATACATGAACATTTACAAGTTTGACACATGGCCATAGTGTAATTTGATCCACTTAAACACCACACCTCCCCCTTAAAAAAATTTTTTTTAAATATTTTCCTCTTTTTTATCCTCAAAAGGGTATTTCTGACGAAATGTCATTTTTCTCCATTCCTTTGTTTTTGAGCCAGCGAGTGTGTGTTTGTGGATTATTTTTGTATTATTTCACTATGGAGTTTGGAACTTTATCCAAACTGTACAAGTGAACAGAAAAGTAATGTTTGTGTTCTCTGCTTTGTTCTGTTTGAGGTTGGTGATCATGGGAGAGCAATACTGTATGGACTGGAAATTTATTATGCATGCTGTACGTATCATCTGAGATGTTCACTCTTTTCATTTTGGATTCATAGAGAATGCTACATTCATGAGCTTTGTGCTAGAAAATAACAAATCTGTCTTACTGCTGAATACAATGTGCTATGACGTCAGTGTGGCCAGAAGCAGCAAAATCATACTCTGAAAAGAGATTCGTTTTTGAGATGGAGTCGAAGACACAAAATCGAGGTTCACAGAAAACAAAGGCAACAGAGGGTAAAAATGCAATGTGTTGACTGGAGATGAACACCACATTAAGGGAATGAACAAACAGCAAAAGAGGACAGAGGTTGGAGGGAGAGGGGGAGAGGGGAGGGATGGAGAGGAAGGGTGTGAGTTAGGGAGAGGGAGGGAGGAAGAGGGACATAAAGGAAGAGAGAGGGGGAGGGGAGAGAGAGGGAGGTGGAGAGGGAGGGAAGAGGAAAGAGAGAGAGGGGAGGATGGAATGAGAGGGAGAGAGGGGATTGAGAGGGTGGGGAGGGGAGGTGAAGAGGGAGAGAGAGAGGGAGGGAGGATGAAAGATAGAGGGGGAGAGGACAAGAGAGAGAGAGGGGGAAGAGAGAGAGAGAGGGAGAGAGAGAGAGAGAGAGAGAGAGAGAGAGAGAGAGAGAGAGAGAGAGAGAGAGAGAGAGAGAGAGAGAGAGAGAGAGAGAGAGAGAGAGAGAGAGAGAGAGAGAGAGAGAGAGAGAGAGAGAGAGAGAGAGAGAGAGAGAGAGAGAGAGAGAGAGAGAGAGAGAGAGAGAGAGAGAGAGAGAGAGAGAGAGGTGAAGAGAGAGAGAGAGGGAGGGAGGAGGAAAGGGAGAGAGGAGGAAAGAGAGGGGGAGAGGATGAGAGAGAGGGGGCAGAGAGAGAGAGAGAGGGGGATAGAGAGAGGGGGCAGAGAGAGAGAGAGAGAAAGAGAGGGGGGCAGAGAGAGGGGAGAGAGAGAGAGAGAGGGTGGAGAGAGAGACAGGGGGAGAGAGAGACAGGGGGAGAGAGAGAGATAGGGGTAGAGAGAGATAGGGGAGAGAGAGAGAGGGGGGCAGAGAGAGGAGAGAGAGAGAGAGAGAGAGAGAGAGAGAGAGAGAGAGAGAGAGAGAGAGAGAGAGAGAGAGAGAGAGAGAGAGAGAGAGAGAGAGAGAGAGAGAGAGAGAGAGAGAGAGAGAGAGAGAGAGAGAGAGAGAGAGAGAGAGAGAGAGAGAGAGAGAGAGAGAGAGAGAGAGAGAGAGAGAGAGAGAGAGAGAGAGAGAGAGAGAGAGAGACACAGAGAGAGAGAGAGAGACACAGAGAGAGAGAGAGAGAGAGAGAGAGAGAGAGAGAGAGAGAGAGAGAGAGAGAGAGAGAGAGACAGAGAGAGAGATGAAGAGGGAGAGAGAGAGAGGGAGGGAGGAGGAAAGGGAGAGGGAGAGGACGAGAGAGAGAGAGAGGAGGATAGAGAGAGGGGGCAGAGAGAGAGGGAGAGAGAGAGAGGGGAGAGAGAGAGAGGGGGGGGAGAGAGAGACAGGGGGAGAGAGAGACAGGGGGAGAGAGAGATAGGGGGAGAGAGAGATAGGGGGAGAGAGAGAGAGAGAGAGAGAACGAGAGAACGAGAGAACGAGAGAACGAGAGAACGAGAGAACGAGAGAACGAGAGAACGAGAACAGTGGAAGGTAAACTCCAGAAGAGGTGATTGATAACGGAGGCCACCGACCTTTCCTAATATGAAAGCAACAGGCCTTGTGCATCAGCCTCATTGCAGGAGATTCCAATAATGTTTTGTGCCATAGATTCAACAGAATCCAGTAAAGACAGATATGATGCAAGGACACGAGCCCATTGGGGATAGCTGTACTCCATTGAGCTATGTACAAAGGCTTTTAGGTTGTGAGTGGAATAACTTGGAATGACAGATGCCCAGTGGGTGACACTCTTTGTTGGCCAGATTTGCTGTGCTGCATGATGAATGTGCACACGTAGTGTGTTTTTGAAAATCTGCATCGAGCTTGGAAGTAATATTTTCAAGGCACAAGTGTTGTCCTGTACAACAGGTGGAAGACATAAAATTAATGTGTGCAATACTTAAAAGACCTTTTGTGACACCATATTAATTGTTCGTGTCTGCCCAATAATATGTTTCCTTCACTCATTTCTCATATATCTTGCTGTGTACATCCTTCCTCCTCTCTGCTACTCCTGTTCATTTGTCCCCTTAGTACATCCCTTGTTGTTGCACTATCCCATCATCATGTCCTCCCCTATCCACCAAACTGCTAGCTTGTCCACGCACCAAGATCCTGCATCCAGAATAATTTTTCTAAAGTCTTGATTTGACGTCTTGCATGTTTGTCAAAAAAGTCAAGACCGAAGCTCGTGGGAAAGCAAGGCTGATCTATCGGTAGGCTAGCGTGGCAACAAAATGAGTACAATCAGCAAGAGAATGAATGGACAGGAAAAGAAGAGAAGAGAGGAGGAAACACTGAAATCACCAAATAAGAGTGTTGGGTTAGGAAGGGTTAATGGAGGTAATAAAGATCATTGGTCAGGATGGGGGGGGATGACATGCAGTGGCAGTGCACTGCCTACTTGAATCCCGAGAGAGAAGAGTGGGAAAGAATGGCATCTGGAAGGTTATACAAGTTTCAATCTGTTTTGCTGCTCAGACATATAGAGGTCACGTTGACCCCTGCACTGATTCGTCCTAAATTAAATGTCTTCGGATTAAAGAGATTAACATAAACAAAGAGAATATTGCCAAGGAAATTATTGTGCATGCTTTTATAAATTCATTCCACGATATCTGCTCAAGTCGAATTAAAATTAAAAACAAAATAAAATCCATTTTAGGTACTTGATCACTCTGTTGGAACAAGACATACATACAAGACGACACAGTTGAATTGCGTAAAATAGGTATGTTTGGCATCTAAAGACCTTGAGTTTTGTTGAAGTTTTGTTACATCGTACAGTATGCCGATTCTAATATATATATATATATATATATATATATATATATATATATATATATATATATATATATATATATATATATATATATATATATATATATATATATATATATATATTGCTTTCATAATCCGTCAAATTTGAACCGTCTATTTGTATCTTTTACGATTCTTTGTCTCCTTGTTTAGCTCACTTACGGCGCAGTTGAGCTGAGCAAAGTGTGCCATAAAATGTTTAGATTACATTTATCAACTCATTTGCAATTAATGCGTCTGCATCGTTTATATTCCATTGTTATAAGCATGTCCTTGCACTTGACCTGCAGCTTACCCTCATGAGAGAGTGTATCAAAGCCATCAGAAGCCACTTCACGTGCCTTTGGAAATCATTGTTGTGACAAAAAGAAGATTCGACTTTGAAAAAACACGAAGCATGAATTGTAACTTTCAGGCACATGGCTGGAGCTCTTTGATGACATCAATTCGAAGCTATCAAATTGTCTTCAATCGGTTTACTTCTTACACGGGTGATGTGTTCACGCGTAAACACGGCCAGGGTTTGTTGTCTGTTTTGTGTCTTATTTGGTAATTTTTCTGTAATTTGCATCAATGCACAGTCTATCGATGGTACTTTACTCTTTAAGCAACAATGGAGAACAGTACATCAATGCTATATGATCAAAAACAATTCCATCATTTGTCAGGAATATCGAAACTTCACTTTTCTGACTGAGGTACAGACTTCCTTCGATTCATCTTACATCTCTGGGCTGACAGAATAGCTTCAAGGTTCACGCACTCACCTTTGAACTGTCTTACCTGCTGGGTTTGAATCTCCACCCAAATTTATTTGAATTTTTCTAAATTCTTGATTTGCGAGCTTGTCCACGCACCAATTGACACTGCGTCACTGGTACCCACCTATGAACAACTTTGCGTGTGCCATCACTCAGATGTATCTTAAACTCGACATCCCATCTGCTAGTATCGCTGGTGGACATTTAAAAACACAAACACGACTTCATGAAGAATAGGCAGGTTATTGCCAACACTGAACAAATTCAAATATCTGCCACTTTCATTTTGAACATCAGGCCTGGTCAGCCGATTCGTGAAAGGATTGGGCCAATTATGTTACTCGGCCGACCTTACAAGAAGGTGTTAATATCTGGGGCCATTGGTAATAGTAGTTGTTGTCTTATCTCTCATCTGTCCTTGGTCTATTGTCATTTATTATAACTGACCTCTTCATTCATGCATCTTCTTGTAACATTTAGTGTATCAGTTCTGCACGACGGTGCTGTGAAAAGCACAAATAGAAATTCAACAGAAGCAACATCAAGAAGTGCACTTGTAATCTCTCTAACAACCATACCACCTTCACTTCCTGAAATATAAAGCTTTGTAGCATGTAACCATGTGATTTCACATCAAGAGGAGGATTAAAAACAAATTTAAGCTTTTTTACAGGTTTCTCACAAGAACATTGATTTGTACTCTTACATTCTTGATTTTTACCTTGTTTCTGGCCATTCCCTCCTACATCTTCTTTCATCTTGTGGAATCCCATTTCTGTTCAGGCTTTCCCCCACTCTCGACCATTATCTACCTATTATATTGTACTCCCAAGTTCCCACATTTTGCTCACATTATTATTGTCTTTATTTTTCATCATTGCTCTAATCTCTTGTAAACTGAAAGTTTTAAACCCTTCTTAAATTCGTCATCTTTCGGTTTTTTAATGAAGTGGCCGGTGGCATTGTTTTCGGGTTGTCCGTCCGAATGTCCATGCTAATTTTCTGTTTTCTCAGCAACCGCTTATCCAATTGACACAAAATTTTCACCAAAGGTGTGACTGCTCATGTCGTATGTTGTAATGATAATTATGACGTCATCGGTCAGGTGGTGTGGCAGCCATGCTGGAAAAAAGGAAAAACTTTGGACCTCTGTATCTCTGAAACAGCTCCATGGAAAAATATTCAAGCTTGGTGCATGGAAAGTACTCCCCAGGGGAAATAAGTTTTACTTTTTTGATGATGACATAGGTGGCTTTGCTTTGACATTATCATTGCATACGTTGAACGCTTTATCCGATCAGTATGAAAAATTTTGAGGGTCATCTCGGGCTAAATTGTATCGGGTGGAAAGGAGGAGAGGGGGATTGTTGCCATCATTGGTCACGTGGTTTGGCAGCCAGATTTTTAAAACTTAATAACCCTCAAAAATCTTCTCCAAAACGGCTGAACAGATTGAGACAAAACTTCACAGGTATGATCGCCTATCTGTGAGGAACGAAAATTCTCCACCTATGACATCATAGGTGATATGGTTTGGTAGGTATGATTTTTTGAAGAATAAATCTTTAAAAATCTTCTTCTCCAGAACGGCTTGACAGATCGAGGGGAAACTTCACCCACATGTTCCCCAAGCCTTGGGGATACCAGGATGTTCACTAATAATTAATGTCACATGGTCTGCTCGATATATTGGTTTGAACGAAAATCTTTAAAAACTTTATTTTGTCCCACTTCATCGATCATTGTGAAATGTCGCAGTTGTGATCTTGTAATCATGGTGAATATATGTTTTAAATTTCAACCTGATCGGACACATGGTTTGGCAGCTGGAATTATTTAATATTTAGAATCTGGGTTCAGGGATTTAAATAAAACTTGGTACAAATATTGTAATGATGTCATAATGTGGGCGGAAACATATCAGGTGATATCAGGACGTTGAAGAGTGCCCTTCTCAATTTTGATACTTCCTTGACTGGACAATTATGCAGGCAGCTTTATTAGGAGGCTTCTGTAAAATACCAAATAGGGAAAGGAGCTCTCAAGATTCATGACAAAATAATCTGTTTATTTGATGAAAGCATGTGGCCTTGACTTTCCTGCAAAGTTATATCAACTGTAATCTCCAGCAGTGCTCTTGGGTTTTACATGCAGTTGATTTCCTATAGACTTTGTATTTGCAAAAATGGAAGCAAATAAAGCTTGTTTAATGAGCCTGTGATTTTCATCATGCAAATTTCCAATGCATTACAGCACGTGAAGCATGCGGTGGAACTCTGCGTGGGCCGAGTGGTGACATTACGAGCCCAAACTACCCAGCTCTTTACGATAACGCCGTGGACTGCACATGGATTGTCCTGGCTGAGCAGGGTGACTCTATTTCACTAATCTTCAACGATTTCCAACTGGAGGAGCCCTACGACACGCTCGAGGTTGAGGGAACTGAGCAGCATTCACTATGGTAAAACACCATACTGTCTGCACAGCACAATCAATTTCACTTTACTTTAATCATTTAAGTACTCTTGAAATGCCTCGTTTCCTAATACATGCCATGTAGTCTTTGTGAGAGATAAACACTTGTGCCACATGTCGATATATTCTATGCCCCATCCATTGATGAGGCTGGCAGGATGCCCGAGAAGTACACACATTAACCTCTAAGCTGTCTAGCCTGGGTTTAAATCTCAGCCCAGCTATAAACTGGCATCCTCGTGTTTCGCAGGCGGGGTGATTCATCAATGTGTGTGCCATCCATCAGATGGACGTTAAATTGGGTGTCCCACCTATCTGTATTAGTTGGTGGAAGTCAAACATCCCACACTATGTTTAGTGAAGAGTATGCGAGCTATCACCAGCACCCTGAACAAATTACAAATTCCTTCCCTCACATCCTGTGTTGGAATGACGACCCGTTCAGGATTGTAACTCCAGCCATATAAACTGTCTCAGTCGCACTAACACTCTGCAGAGCACGGTACATGATCTGATCCATTATTGCTGCTCGGATAAGGTAAAAGTAAATTGAATGACTTCACATGTCAAGAAGCCTCATATGTTGTGTGTAATCTTCTTATTTTTCTTTACATAAACAAACTAATGGTAATGAGTGCATGGAATTTTCATCAAAGAGTAACTCATGTTGTGGCTTGATAAATTTCCAGGTTTGTTTAACAACATGATGTTAATGAAGTGTTAGTTGAGTGTGAGCAATGGATATCACACATCATGCACAAGTTTTGTTCAACCTTACAAATTTGTTGATGTTAATGAAAGACTGGCCAACATTTGGTCATGAGCTTGACTGACTGCTGGCTGGTTGATGTTGATCAGTTGTATTTTTGACTATACACTTGTGAACAACTTGTTTTTGTAATTTTTTTGAAAGTTTCATTTGCACTAACAATGACATGTGTAAAATGTTTGACTTGTTTTGCTATTTAAACAATATGGGTAAAAATCAGTCATACCATTGTACAGAGATAATTCCATTTTGGTTTCTCTGTCTGCTGGTGGTTGAACATACTATTAGTCAGATGTACCATTCGGGGAAAATATGCTACTCATAGTTCTGTCCGATATTTGAAAATTCAGTCCTATTTCTTGGTGCTGACATGATGGTTCCTGGGCTGTGACATCATTCTGCATTTAACCCAAGATTGATGACATAATCTCGGAGGTGGTGGGGGGCAGACCAAGATAAATGATTTGTCTTGCCCCATCGGTGGAGATTCTTAGGTTGGACTTCCTCAGAATTGAAAGCTTGTTAAAAGTAGAACGTTTACTAACCAGAAAGGCTCCATGTAACATTTTGGAGAATTTATCTATGCATGAACTATTTTCAAGTGTACATTCAGAGATTAGTGATCTTCAACATTACTGATTTAGGTTTTGATGCAATGTTATTGGTGGAAAATTGGTAATTATCTTAGTTTATGCTTTTGACATTCATTTCATGTTGCCCCTCCTTCCCCACACCTTCTACATTCATACAACTGTCATTATCAAAGAACTTGAACCCTAATCTAAACTCTAACTTAAGATTACCGGACTTGGTGACATTGTGATTACAGCATCCGCTCCAATTGTTGTGGTCGGTGAATTTTGATCCCGGCTGACTGATACTGAAAACCTTCCAAAAATGTACATGCTGCCTGCTCATTTGTTAACACAGCATTTTGAGGATAGGACACATATAAACCCCTTGGATCTGCATCCTTTGAGAGGAGAAGAGAGGGAGGGGCGGGGGGGGGGAGATTTATCTTTAATGGTCCCGCTGACTGAGCAGAGAAAATCGACATCACAAAATGGCATCACTGGTACCCAGAGTTCTCCAGGAAGTTTTGTTACTTCCCCTAAGGCCTAAGGTGACTGGCATTTGTCTGAACTCACATGTGGCATTGTCAAAAATTGTCTCTATCTGCTCAATGAGACTTTACTTGCACGCTGTAAAAATTTTTTAGTTATTTATAATTTTGCCCATAAATAACAAATGGGAAAATATAATTATCAAAATCTTTTTTCAATAACCTTCTTCGAGATTATTTTTAACAACGCATTTGTTTTTTGTAACACAGGGTTATTTATTAGACTTTGACAAAGCCAGTGTCGGTCGGCATTGATGGACAATTATTCAAACACCTGGTGTTATCGACCAAACTTTTACAAAGGTGTGTTAATTGCTTTATGAAGCAAAGCACCACAAGTAATGACGCTCTCATCTGACAAAGAGCAAACGCCCAAAACGTCGGCATTGCCTTGCTTCTCATGGCGGTGAGGCCACCTTTGTCAACATGCAGTTGGTCAAACCTACGGTTATTTATTTATTTATTTATTTATTTATTTATTTATTTATTTATTTTGTCACTGTGTTGCTCAGATTGTGATCACATTATATTTTGTGAAAAATAAATATGGAAAACAAAATTAATTTTATAGTCGGATTCAAATTTGTTTTATTTGGCACCAAAATAGCCTACCCATTATCACTTCACGAATGAACCAATTAGTCATCCTGTTTGCCAAAATTTTTGGGTGAGAAGGAGAAGGAAAGTAAGACAAATTTACCCATGCCATTACGTGATACCGAAGTGAGTGCCCCAGTTACCTGGAAGGGAAGCCCAGTGGAAAAGCTTTACGTCCAATAATATGTCCTGTCAATAGTTTAACAGGTGAAACCAGCGTACAACCCAAAACAGGATATGTAATCAGTAATTTATGAATCCCGACCGTCAGCTTTTCAAACACTAATACCATTCAATAAGATTCCATCAGAATGATTTTTAAAAGAAGCACTCAATGATTTGAAAACTCCCTAAAGTTACACGTGACAGTTTTCAATGCAGTTTTGAAGTAATTCACGACTTTCAAGTTGGAAACTTATCTCTGGTACCCAGTTCTTGATAATAAAAAACCCCAGCAGGGTGTGGATTTATGTTGAAGTTGGATGTGTTCATGATCGATGCAGGCTGCCTTGCCCCGACTGAGTGTGCACGGAGTGATGCCCGACTGACCAGTTGCGTTGTGAGTCTCCAGAGGTTGATGTTCGAACCACCAAAGCAAGCAGATGAATCCGAGTGCATCACTCGCCATTAAGGACTATATTGCAGACCAGCAGCGAGGAATGAGGATGGGGAACTTGCCCTTACCTTTTTCATTATGCCCAGAGAGGAATCACCTGCTTTGATGTCGGCCCGATGACACCAGCAGGAGGACAGTTGTCTGCTTGGATATCGTCTGTGTGACACCAGCAGGAGGACAGTTGTCTGCTTGGATATCGTCTGTGTGACACCAGCAGGAGGACAGTTGTCTGCTTGGATATCGTCTGTGTGACACCAGCAGGATTGTATGGGTTTCTTTGAGAACCCCAACTGGCTAGCAGGTAAAATCGACCAGCATCTGCAGAGATGCAGCTGGTTCGAGAGCCGGGGCTGTAGTCAACATACCACTCTCAGCCCCCTCATTGCTGTTGTAGCCCGGTCTGTAAAATGAACTTCAGCTTGGACGTGCCACCCACCCAGCTGTAGCTTCTCTCTCTCTCGTTCACATCGTATTCCCTTCTTGCTCGTATGGCTCTGTCACCTTTCTATTGTGTTGTCCAAGGTCACTCCGAGGCCTGACGTTGATGTGTCTGCACGCCATGGCTTTGATGTGCTTGGGCGTGGCCCAAAGCAGTATTTCCCAAAAGAATTATTTCATGTCTGAGTGCAGATTGGACCTATTAGTCTAAACACCGAATTCCTCCTCAGTCATCCCAAAATTACTTTCTTTCAGCACAGCCCCACATGTGCATGCAGCTGACGGCACGAGTCTTTTTCCCACCAGAACCGCAACAACTATTTCATTTATGTTGCCTTTTGCAACAGTGTCTACCTTATCAAAATTTCCAATGATGTGGTATATATTTTTGACCCTGTACCAGGGCATCGAGTGCTTTAACCGCTCCCTCCCACATTCACTCACCCGTCCCCGTACTCATGCCCATCCCCCCCTCTTTGCCCCCTGAAAGCCCTGATGTCCCTTCCCACTAGAAATGTCTCACACACGATGACAGGCTTTAACAGGCCACTTCGTGTGTTTTTATTTTTTGGGGGTGGGGGGGGAGAAGGGAAGGAGGACAAATTTACCCATGCGAAGAGTGTTTTAACCTCAGCATTGTCAGGTAAAAAAGAAATTGTAATACCCTCTGCTACCACCATCACCACCAGGTGGTGCTACGGAGTACAAATTTACATCGAGAATTTACACCCCTCACCCCCACCCCCCACCCCCCGACCTTCCCCCCACACCCCTGCATGAGGCCACAGCTACAGAGTCTATGTTACCCCAAACACAAAGTTGTATTTGTACCCTTAGTTTGAAACTTAAAAGATGTGGCTGTGCATAAGGAACAATGCCAGAGCAGAGCGACAGTTAGACAGAGCCAGACAGAGCCAGACACAGACAATGGTGGTAAAATATACTGTTTAGATTGAAAATCTAGGTTCATAGAAGAAGGATATCTTGAGTCATAAAAAATGAGGTCTCAGCTCATGGAGGATCGAGATCTCCGCTGATGGGAGAGTGATATCGTAGCTCATGGAAGAGCAAGATCTCAGCTTGCAGGAGAGGGAGAAAATTACTCACATAATAGAGAGGTCTCATCTCGTGGAATTGGGAGATCTCGGCTCATGGGATAGCGAGATCTCAGCTCCCAGAAGAGTGAGATCTCAGCTCAGAGAGGACCGAGATCTCTGCTCAAGGGAGAGCGATATCTTGGCTCATGGCAGGGTGAGTTCTTGACTCACAGAATAGCAATATGTCAGCTCGCAGAATAGTGAGATCTCAGCTCACTGAGGAGAAGAACAACATATCGTCTCGGTTCACTGAAGAGCGACATCTCGGCTCATGGAGGAGCAAGATCTCGCCCAATAGCGACATCTCAGCTCAGGGAAAAGCGATAACTCAACTCATGGAATAGCGAGACTAGACCTTGGCTCACTGAAGAACGAGATCTCAGCTCATATAATAGCACGATTTTGGCTCATGCAAATTATAACTTTAACTCGTGTGAAAAACTCTTCTTTTGCAGGCTCTGTGCATTGCTGAATCAATGTTTTTCTGTCTCAAAGGGATTGGTTCAATTTTTTTGACATAATTTTTGTAAATACTACTTTACTAAAGCGTTGGTGAAATGAATCCTTGGAGTGCATGTCAGCACCACTTTGATGCGCTCCAGGAAATGAATGGCAGCACATGCATGACACATGGCTGTTCGTTCCACTGTGATTTGGAAAGCAATGTGTAGGAATTGTTTTTCTTCTGCCACCTTGATCTATGGTTTCCACATTTTCTATCTTTCAAAAGTAAATAACATGGAGCTTATCTTAATATGTGTGATTTCAAAAGGTTTTTGCCCTGATCATTGACTTGGTCCTCATTATTTCATTAATTTAGTTCTTCATTTGTTACCTCCGCCACTAAAGGTAAAGGTTATTATATGTTTTCACCGTTTTCTGTAGGTTTGTTTGTTACTTGCAAAATCGAAGATTTTTCAAGTATATTGGTCAGTATATTCAAGTATATTGGTCACAATTTTAAACAAATCTTCACGAAACTACATCACATATTAGAATTTGCCATAAGGAAGAAGCGTGTTGTTTTTGAGGTCAAAAGGTCAAAAAGTCAACAAAGGCCAAAGGTCAACAACTAAGGTGGTATTTCTAAAATCCTCAATTTTCATCCAATTGACTTCAAATTTGAAGAGGATATGTATTTCAGGTCACTGAATTGAACCACAATTTATTTTGGAGGTCCACATAGGCACAAAAGGCCAACATAGGCCGGATTTCTAAAATTGTCAATTTTCATCCGATTCACTTGAAATTTAAAGAGAAGTTGCATATTTGGTCATTTAATTCAACCTCCAATTATTTTTGAGGCGAAATTTGTTTTATGGATTTTGCAAGTATTGTTCTCTGCATGGCGTCGTCTTCTTGTTTATTTCTTTGTTTGTCTATTTGTTTGGGTACAGGATATCTTAAAAATTTTGGACGAATCTAGATGAAATTTTGTGGACAGGTTCGGTGTGTGACAAGGACGAATTGATAAGATTTTGCTGAAGATTCGGATCCAGATCTGGCTACGAGAATTTTTTCAGTGATTCTTCACCATTGAGAGATGGGGCTCAAAAACAATACATCGTTTGATATTTCAAAATATTTTGGGCCAGATATGTTCTCGTGGATCAGACATTACGGGGTGGAGGTATGCGCTCTACCGAGTGCCCGTCTCGTTCTTTTCTGTGTTGCATTTATCATTTTTATAGTTTATCACACATGTATTCCTTTTTTCTTTCCTGTTTTGTTCCCTTTTACTTTGGTGATAAACTAAAACCTTTTGTGAGGTTTTATGTAATGTTCGGTGTATGCCTTTTGTGAGTTTGGGATGCAGGGTTCGGTATATGTAATGATAGGCTAGACATTTGCCCTTTCTTTTAGTCCTGTTATTATGTTAATAACTCGGTGAAAATTTTATTTAAAATTGACTCTGCTTGAGATGAGTCGCTTCTGTTTTGGTTTGTTTTTAAAGAAAATTATAAACATTTTTATCATAATCAGTACATCAGAGATAAAAACTAAACCTTAAACAGAAATCATTAACAACTACAAAGCATCCCACAATGCAAATCCCATCTGTCTCTGCTTTGTACTCAAAATAAACTTGATGGAAACCACAGCAGGGAAAAAAAACCATAATAATAATAATTTTTATTAATCAGTGTCCTCCATATTATTGTAATCAAGGTTTGTTGAAAATGTCATAACAAAAGCTCAAATGGTAAAAAAAAAAAAAAACAGTTATGGCATGGACATAATTAATGCAGACAGATAGGTGACACACATACACATACACATACACACACACACACACACACACACACACACACACACACACACACACACACACACACTTGCAAAACCCTGTCTCCCGCTGCATTGGGGACAGACTAATTATGTAGATATAGTATTAGCACGAGAGGCACGAGAGGTATGTGCACTTGTCTTGGAGTTAACAAGCCCAAAGGCCCGGTCACACCTTGACGTTTTAGCCAACGTATGCCGATTTTTGAATTTTTTTTCTAAAACGCTGGCACACGTTGAATACGTTATGGGTAAGTTTTGATAACATTGAGAGCACGCTGAAAAACACTGCCATACGTCGTTGTACGTTGGCTTTAAACGTTGTACTTTTTGGTTGTTCTCAAATTTTTTCATGCTTGAAATTTCACGACGTATGCCGGCGTATGACTCACACGTTCCGCTACGCTGGCCACAAGTTGTATGCACGGTCTGCGATCGTTGACAGACGTCAACACATGCTACTTGTAAGTTAATCATAAGTTGAGACACGCCGAGGTAGTGTTTAGAGTACCCGAAACTTATTTCTAACCTATGATTAACATGTTGTTGGCACGTTACGCGATCGTTGCCACACGTCGACAGACGTTACTTTTAAGTTACTCATAGGCTGAAAGGCGTCGGTATAATGGATCGTCCTTGCGTCAGCGTCCACGGCCACGGCCAGGACACATATTTGCAGCATTCTTCAAACTTTTCTTCGGCATGACGAGGATGTTCACACTTCGATGTCTAGCTTGGCTATGATTCCAATTGTCCATCGGCAGCATCTATTTAAAATAGTCGAGTTTGAGCGTTTTAACACGTTCAGAAGAAACGCTTCAAATTTCAAAACCCCAGCGTCAAAAAACAAAGGCGAGTGACAGCAATTTAAATCGTTCATTGTAAACAATGAAAATAGCTGAGTGGTACCGTTTAAAAGTCGTTGAGTGTAAAAAAAATCCAATTGTTGAGCGCAAGCATCTACTTTCAATAGTGGAGTTTGAGTGATTTAGCATATTCAATAGAAACGATTAAAATTTCCGAGCGCCAGCGTCAAAAAACAAAGGCGAGTGACAGCAATTTAAATCGTTCATTGTAAACAATGAAAATAGCTGAGTGGTACCGTTTAAAAGTCGTTGAGTGTAAAAAAAATCCAATTGTTGAGCGCAAGCGTCTACTTTCAATAGTGGAGATGCAGCCATTTAAATCGTTGAGTGGCAGCCTATGAATAGCAAACCCCACGTCACCGGCAAAGATAAACTGCCGCACAATATGGATAAGTTAGGCTATCGTTGGGCATAGTTTGTGAACGCCGGCTTCTCGATAATTATTCGTCAGTATATCGTATCTATAAGTAATCAAAGCGCTCTATGCACATTATTAGTTCGTTGTGCATTTGTCCAACCCGTTATGAATAGACCTAAATCGTAAAAACAAGCTATAGCTCATTGTTGAAAAAGCCCCATAAAAAATTAGCTGCGAAGAACTTCGAACAATGGTGAAAAGATGTCTCCTACCCGTGGACACGCGGACGCAAGGACGATCCATCATAACCCACACCCTGCCCCTCACACTCACCTACTACTGCCAACATGAACAAACTACTACAAATACTAATACTAATACTAATACTGATACTGATACTGTTACTGCTGACATGGACATCGACTCAAAAAGGACTCGAAAACACTGTTGGGTTCCCCATTTATGAGCAGCATTTTTATATACCAATTCCCAAAACCGCTGGGAACACGTCTTTATATGGCAGTTGTAAGCTAGAAACACGTTCATTTATTTTTTTTGTCGACCGGAAGACGTCATTGGAATATGTCTACATACGTCGATGTTTGTTGGGACTACGTAAAGAATTGGTTCAAAGCACGTCAAACATAAGTTAGAAACAAGTTTCGCGTAAAAAAGACATTACCGCGATGTGTTTCGACTTATGAGTAGCTTGTAAGTAGCCTTTGTGGACGTGTGTAAGCGTCCACATATCGTGTGTAAAACTTATCCCCATCGCATGCGGAACGTTTTTCATACGCCGAGTACGTCCAAAAATTTTGAACATGTTTAAAATCTCTTGACGTACTCTACTTAATACGACGTATGATCACGTACTTTAGCGTTGTACTCACGTATACCAAACTTACTCATACCGTATTTGACGTGCCCCAACGTTTTAGACACATTTTTCTTAGGTCGGCATACGCTGGCAAGATCGCCAAGGTGTGACCACGATGTTGTCACTTGCATTTCTATTGCAGTTATGATTCGAATCGTTGTGCATCAGCCTTTTAATAGGCTACGTCACGACATCGTCGGCAATGCGTGCAACGCGCTATGCCTAAGTTAGACTATCGTTGTGCATCGGTTGTGTAGGCCGACAACAGGTTCAGCATTCGTTGGTATAAGTTATCTATAACACAACGAAACGTTATGTGTCCGTTACCAATGCGTTATACATAAGACCAAGTCGCTATGAATACGTCCGAATCTTTAGAAAAAAACATCAAAAGTTCAACGTAAGCCAGCGTTTTAGATACATTTTAATACGTTGCCATCGCTGGCTAAAACGTCAAGGTGTGACCGGGCCTTTAGTTTGAATCTCGACCCAGCAATAAACTGTCACCCTGATGTTTCTCATACAAGGTGATGGATCCTTGTCTGTGCCATCCATTGGAAGAATGTTACATCGGTTCTCACATCTGTCAGCACTAGTCCTTGTTGGACATTCAAGATCCCATGCTGTCACTTGCACCCTGAACAGATTACTGCTCAAATCATCTTCAGTGGATGTGAGGCCTGGCCAGTCACTTCGTGAAACAATTGGGTCGAAACCTTCTCCGACCCCACAGGAATGTGTGATTATGTCTAAGAAGTAATAGCAGATTATTAACAATTAAAAACAAACAGTAATTCTTATGGTAGTTAAAACTGTAAAAACAATAATTATTCCAAAAATATGAGTGACGAGGAAATACAACCCGTCGCTTCGCTGATGGGAATTTTGAGGAGGGGGGGTGGGATGGAGAGAGGAGGAAGGGGAGGTGGAGAGGGAATGGGAGGGAGAGAGAGAGGGATAGGGGTGTGAGAGAGAGAGAGTGATAGGGGTGTGAGAGAGTGGGATAGGGGTGTGAGAGAGTGGGATAGGGGTGTGAGAGAGTGGGATAGGGGTGTGAGAGAGTGGGATAGGGGTGTGAGAGAGAGGGATAGGGGTGTGAGAGAGAGGGATAGGGGTGTGAGAGAGAGGGATAGGGGTGTGGGAGAGAGGGATAGGGGTGTGAGAAAGAGGGATAGGGGTGTGAGAGAGAGAGAGTGGGATAGGGGTGTCAGGTCAGGTCAGGTATGGGAGCATGTGCCAGAACAGCGCCTCGCTGCGTCCACTTTCCGCGGTACTCCAGGAGCCTCCATCTGGCCTTGCCCCAGGCAAATGCCAGGCCCATCCCCATCTCCCTGAGATGCTGGTCAACCTGCTGCAACCATGAGGCATGTGCTCGGCCCATCGGCCTCCTCCACTCACGAGACTCCTCACTGAGAGAATCTGGTGAGCAGGATCAGCATCAGGAAAACGAGCCACATGTCCATACAGCTGCAACTGACGCTCACGGACCATGCAGGTAACAAATCTCATCCGAGTCTCTCTCAGCAACCGCACGTTGGACACAAAATCCGACCAGCAATAGCCAAGGATTCTCCGAAGAGACCCGGTACCAAAGGAATTAAGTCTCCGTCTCAGATCCTTGGTCAGAGTCCAAGTCTCGCATCCATAGAACAAGACTGGAAGCACCAAGGACCTGAAGACTCGGACTTTCGTCCTCCCGCACAGGTACCGGCAGCGCCACACCCCATGATCTAGTGAATCCATGACTCCCCAGGCCCGACCCAGACGTCTATTGACCTCTGACTCACAGCCAGCAGAGACATGAATATCACTGCCAAGGTAAGTGAATCTCTCCACGACCTCAACATCCTCACCACAAACAGACACAGACAGGACAGCAGCATCTAAGATGTCATTGAAAGCCTGTATCTTAGTTTTGACCCAAGAAACCCGTAATCCCAGCCACTCCGACTCCTCATTCAGCACCTCGAGGGTCCCAAAAAGGATATCTAAAGTCTTTGCAAAGATGACTGCATCATCTGCGAAATCAAGGTCCGAGATCTTGACATTCCCAAAAGATGCACCGCAGTTTGATCTTTCCGACATCCTCCCTAAAATCCAGTCCATGCAAGTGCTGAAAAGTGTGGGGGGCAGTACACACCCCCGACGAACTCCAGTAACAACTGGAAATAAGTCAGAGATGGTACCACCACACTTCACAGCACTCTCAGTACCAGAGTAGAGTTCAGACATCAGATCAATCAGTTTTGGTGGCACCCCACGAAGACCAAGAATCCTCCAGAGGGCATCCCGATTCACTGAATTGAACGCTTTACAGAGATCAACATAGGCTGCAAGCAGCCCCTGCCGAAACTCTCGTCTGCGTTCGGTGAGGACACGAAGAGCAAGGATACGGTCAATTGTTGACCTCTTTGGTGTAAAGCCTGACTGCTCTGGACGCTGGTGCTCAAGCAGATGGTGGCGAACCCTCTCAAGAATTATCCGAGCAAAGACCTTGCCCGGCACTGAGAGAGCGTCACCCCTCGGTAGTTGTTGCAGTCTTGGCGATCACCCTTCCCTTTCCAGAGAGGGACAACAAGGCCCCTCTTCCAATCAGTTGGGATGATGCCTGTGTTCCAGGCAGAGCACAAAACTGCATGCAA
>NC_140969.1:55595489-55612989 GCF_056783735.1 Eptatretus burgeri
AATTCCAACACTTATCTTGTTCACCAGCTCCGATTCTCAAATCGAGGTATGTTTAAATAGGCTGAGCCAAATGTCAAATTTGGACACCCGTTGTGTGTGACCGATGTGTCCGAGGATGTCCAAGGATGCACCTGTTGAAGGATATAATTAATTAAGGCCGTTAATTATGTTCAAAAAAAGTGTTTTAATTAAACCAAACACCCAATTTTCACTCTTGCGCTTTCTTGGAGTTTTCTTGGTGTGCATGCAAAGTTTCAGGCTGCTCAGTTCTATAGTTTTGGAGTTATGGAGGAGACACACTGACATTTATTTGTATGGTTAATTAAACATAAATATAAATCATAATTAAACAGAAAAAAATGATGTGAACTAAACTGAAATGTTAACAACATAAACGAACCTAAATGATTACTATATTAAACATCGTAACAAGCAAACGCTAACTTAAAGCTATTTCAGGCTCAATATGATGCTTTTTGAATGAAAACGCATGAAGGGGAATAACTACTTCGCCAAAACGTGACAAATAACAGAAATAAAGACAGTTAACAGAAAATAACAGAAATAAAGACAGAAATAAAGACAGTATTCGATAACGGATATCGAAGGAGAGTTTACATTTCTCCGTGATAAAGAATATTTTACAAGCGGTTGCATGAGTTTTTTTTTTAAAACAATTTTTTACTTGCCACAGCTCAGTTGCATGGGGATAATGGGATCATGTCTTTTTCTTGTGGCTTACCATATTGGACCTTGTGAGGTCATTAAGGAGGTTTTAAAAAAAAAAATTATATTCTCATCAAAGCACACCTATACCACCTTCCCAAATGGAGTTGTACTGCAGGGAATCTGCAATATGGCCACTGTCATGACTCAAAGGCTTCCCTTTGTGAAAGATGCACCGGATGTTTATTGTCCATAGTTGGTGCCAAGTCACAGTATTATTTGGTCTCAATTTACTGGTACAATGCTCATGCATTAAATAATTGTCATCAGTGTAGCCTGGTGTTGGCTCAGAGGTTAGGGTGGTGGCTTGGGATCCTAGGGTCCTGAGTTCAAGCCCCGTCGGCTGCTGAATTAATACCAGGTGGGGTAGACTCTGCCTGTCAGCCTTCCGAGGTCGGTGAAATGCGTACCAATTCCAGTGTGTGTACTGGTAGAGGGGCACTGCATCAGTGACACAGTTGCACTTCAATAAATGATAAATAACCTCGGCAGCTAAGCTGCCATATGACCACCATTGTCATCAGTAGTTGTTGGAGAAAAAAAAATCCACTTCACAATGTTGTAAATTGGTTACTGATATCAAATATTTTGGTTGGCCACATGGCCTCGAGGTATGCACACTCGCCTCTCAGCTGTCTAATCTGTGTTTGAATCCAAACCCAACTCTAAACTGTCATTCCGGTGTTTCACAGGTAGGGTGGTTCATCATTGTGTGTGCCGTCCCTCGGATGGATGTTAAACTGGGCATCCTGTCGGTCTGCATTAGTTGGTGGATGTTAAAGATCCCACAGTGTCCTTTATGAAGAGTAGATGAGCTATCCAAGTTCCAAATTCCTGCCATAACTACTACTGGGCAGGCAATGGCAAACACCCAATATAACCCTTGCAAAAAAACTGTTTCAGCAGCATGACACTCTGTAATAGATGATGGTACATCTGAATCAGTCAACTATTTTGGAATTAATGTACAACTACTACTACTACTACTATTACTACTACTTCGACTACAACTACTACCACCACTACTATGACTACACGGCCCCAATTATTCCCACCCTCTCATTGTGTCAGACGTAAAAAACACTTTTGCCATAATAGTCTAGATGCCAAACAGCCATTTCAGGGCACAGCGTGCTTTAGCGTCATTATGAAGTTTTTTTTGGTTGATTCATCATCTCTGAGCTATCCTGAATCAGAATCAGCCAGGTGCCAGATTCGCACCCTTGAGGAATTTTTTTTTAGAGGCGAAAAACCAAATGGCCACAACTGACTTTCGATAAATTCTGTTTTGGGCTATATCTTCACTTCTAATGCACTTACACACAATTTTGGAGTCTACTACTATGTTTCATGAGACAGACAAGGTAAACGTTGATGATTCTCTCAAGATTGGACGACAACAGGTGGCGGAATTTGAATCTGGATGGCCAACAAGCTTCAACAAGATACTAACCAAGAAAGTGACCCTGATGACTTCGACCAAAAAGAGCATCAAGCTGGATGGAAGGCCAGTATATGATACCGAATTGATCTACACCCGAGTCATATGTCTCCAACAATACAAGAATATTGATATCAAGGATGTCCTCTCTTACGAACTGTCCCCTGTCCCAGCCTCCTTGTTTGATGAGAGCGGTGCGATGCGGGCTCAGTCGAAAGCAATCCTGAAGACAAAACTCCAAGTTGAACAATAAAGTCGAATCCAAGGTGTTCCAGATGCTGTCATCATCGATGGATGCGCCATGTTATGGACTATACATTGGCCCAGAAATGGTGCAGTTGAGGATTATGTGATCAACTTCAAGGGAACCATTAAATACCACCTGGAATGTTGTGACATATACCTGATTTTCGACAGGTACATCAAAATCAGCACGAAACAAATGACGAGATCCAGTCGTGCAGGTCATGATTCAAGTCAAAAACATCAACTCAATTTACACACAACACTTCCAGTGCAAAAAGTGGTCCTAAATGTAGCCTACAACAAAGTACAACTGATCAATTTGATCTGTCAGTATCTGATGACCCACATTGTGGACAATCAGACCAAACTGGAGATCACCGGAAAAGATCCTACACCAGTACAAGTATGGAACAATTCCACTCTCCAGAGACAGGATCTGAAAACACAGCATGAAGAAGCAGATGTCATCATCATCCATCACTTAGTTGGAATTGTCAGGTGTCAGTGGTGACTCACACATCAAAGTGGTCTGTGACGATACAGATGTCTTTGTCCTGTTGATTTATTTCTACCTCGAGGAAAAGATGACAGTGGATGTCAGCATGGAGAGTCCGTGTGCTGGGAGGGCGAATGTAGACATTCGCCAAACAGCACTGAAACACAAAAGCATCGCCAAATATCTGCCTGCTGGACATGCTCTGACCGGATGCGATACTGTGTCGTATTTGTTTGGAATTGGAAAGGCCACAGTGCTGAAGGTACTAATGGGTGGACATCATCCCACCTTACTTGGTCAGCTGGAAGCAGACAAGGAAAAGATGATATCTGAGGCAACTACCTTCATTGCTGCCTGTTATGGTTCCAAAGTCAAAGGTGATATGTCCACACACTGGTATCAGTTGTGTAAGTCTAAGATGGCCAACTCCAAGATTACCTTTGCTCCGAAATTGAAGTCGTTGCCCCCATCGCATGATGCCTTTGTTCAACATGTACATCGCGCTCATCATGAAGTCATTATATGGAAATCGGCCACTCAGTCAGGCTCTCCGAACTTGGATCCCATCAAGTATGGATGGCAAGAAGGTGAGGACGGTGCGACATGTCCAACCACACGTCCACCTCATGTGTCTGCTGCACCAGTCACCATTCTACAGCTGATCAAGTGTGGATGCTCCACCAGCCGGCCATGTCCCACCGGGAGGTGTGGTTGTGTGGCAGCACAGATGTCATGTTCGATGTTTTGCAGTTGTAATGCTGGATCAGACTGGTGTAACGAACAGACAAGGGCAGTAGCTGCTAATCACGACGACGATGATGAAGATTGAACATGATGTTGACATTGCATCCTTAACAAAGTTAATATTTGTTTGCCTAAAAATAAAAGGTAATTTCAAAATCAAATACATGTACATACTTACTTTAAGACATAACCCAGTCATAATCAACTATCCACATGTATCCGGATATATTTGTGTAAAAATCGTATTCCAATATAATCATCAATTCATTGATCATTGCAAGTAAGTTACTTCAGCCGTCATTGACTATTATCGTACGTAGTATTAATATTTGAGGGTTCATCAAATTCAATTTCTTACTCGAAGTGATCAGTGGAACTGCAAAATAGCCATTTTTCATATTAAAATGGTGGCCATCTTGAAAATATGAGAGAGGTCTTATATATACACCTTTAATTTTATCATTATCGGATTCCTTGACCATGAAAACATAGTAGTAGACACCAAAATTGTGTTTGTAAGTGCATTAGAAGTGAAGATATAGCCCAAAACAGAATTTATCGAAAGTCGGTGGTGGCCATTTTGTTTTTCGCCTCTAAAAAAAAATTCCTCAAGGGTGCGAGTCTGGGGTACCAGGCTGATTCTGATTCAGGATAGCTCAGAGATGATGAATCGACCAAAAAACTTAATAATGACGCCACAACGTGCTTTTTCACATTTCCGCTGGACTATATTTGACCTTCGGCTGAGCATGAATTTGTAGCTTGTTGATGGTGTCATCGACAACTCAAATACTCCACAAAAAACACCGTGGGGATCTTCAACGTCTACGAACAATCAATGATGTCGCAGACACGTCATCCGGCTTTGTCCTTCCGATGCTTGCTTCGCCCGACATGTGAAACACCAGGGTGACAGTTTTAGTCGTGTCGAGACGCTAACCCAGACGAGACAGCTAAAGGTGAGTGCAGATACTTCACAGCCGAAGGTCAAAGCTATCCTGCCCCAGCACATGGCTGTAAATCTACATGGCATGAAATTGATTTTTTAAAATCTTTCCCTGAAATGTGCGAGAGCTGTTGTCACTGACATGAATATTCTAATCTCATTTTAAGGTCTTTTTTTTTGTTCGCCGAGTTTTGAAAGCAACATTGAGTTCATGTCAGAGGCAATACCCGGCAAAGTTGTCCATCATAGTGAAAACGTTTAGTTTTTTACGGACAGCTGTTTAGGGATCTCGTGAGTCCATTAACTGTACCCATTAGCACGCCCATCCTCTGCAGATCCTCACTGGTTACTGCGACAGCCCTATTATGCTGCTGTTAATTACAGCCGTAGCAGACAGTCCCTGCCGCAATAATTACTGCTGCGTTACCTTTAACTGCCTGTAAAATGAGACGAGGCTTATTAGAAATCACATTATTCCTCTATTGAGATCACCCCTGGATTGGCAAATAGAGGAGTGACAGGTAAACGAGTGAAAGGATAACTTTGATTTAAAAAAAGGGTTCTCAGAAGAGAACCTTGGTACATTTGACTAACACAGTCGACTACGGTACTCGCTTTTCTTTTGTATACCTTTGATAATTATCTGTCGTACCAATGACACCTTTTGTATTTAACCAGCCTCGGTGGCATGATCGTTAGAGCGTCTTCCCTGAGTGTGGGAGGTTGGTTGTTTCGAACGTTGGTGGCTCAAACCCTGGCTGAATCATACCAAAGACTTTCAACATGGTATGTGCTGCTTCCTTGTGTGATGCTCAGCATTTGAAAGGAGAGAGAATGGACAAACAAGTGTAAGTTGGTGTTAGTAGTGCAGACTTTGATTGGCCGATTTTCCTCTTCCTGTGTCAGAGTTCCTTGTGAGGAAACGCATTCATATTTTTATTCTCGCCAAAGGAGAGGGTATTGTGTTTGGGTCCGTTTGTTCGTTTGTTTGTCTGTTTGTCCGCACAGAACCTTTGTGTTTTTCTCCGCAACCGCTTGTCTGAGACGAAATTTTCACCAGAGGCGACTACTCATGTAGAATGTTTTAATCATAATTATGGCATCATAGGTCACGTGGCGTGGCAGCCATGTTGGAAAAATGGGAAAACTTTGGACCTCTGTATATCTGAAACTGCACCAAGGAAAAAATTGAAGCTTGGCACATGGCAAGTACTCCTCATGAGGAATAAGTGTGATTTTTTTAATGTCATAAGTGCCTTCATTATGACATCATAATTGCACATGTAGAATGTGAAATCTGATCAGAATGAAAAAATTTGAGGGTCATCTTGGGATAAAATGGTCCACAGAAAAAAAAAATTGATGATGTCATTGGCTACGTGATTTGGCAGCTATATTGTTTGTAAAAACAAACCCTTCAAAAATCTTTTTTCTGAAGTGGGTGAACAGATTAAGGTGAAACTTTGCACATATGACCGCCGATCCAGGAGGAACAAAAGTTTCACACAAATGATTTCATCGGTCAAATGGTTTGGCAGCCATATTGGATTTACCCGAAAACCAATAAAAAAACATTCTCCAGAACGGCTGGACAGATCGAGGGGAAACTTCACACAAATGTTCCCCAAGCCTTGGGTGTGCAACTTTGTTTCAGAATAATTGATAGGTCACATGGTTTGACAGCTATATTGGATTGCAGAAAAGCATTAAATAATGTTTTCTTTGGAACTGCTTCATAAATCGACATGGAACTTCACAATTATCATCGAGTAGTGATGCGGAATACATATTTTGAATTTCAACATGATCGGACGCATGGTCTGGCAGCCAGAATTATATATTTTTTTGATCTGGGTTTTTTTTTTTTTTTTTACAAGGAATACAAGGAAATCAGACACAGGTTTAGGCCGTTCAGCCCATCATGCCTGCACCACATCAACACCACACAAATGTTCAGTGTTTTATGTTTATTTTATTTTATGTTTTTGTATTTATTTATGTTTCCTCAGGGGAGGGGGCATGGGCTTGGTTAAAAAGCACACATTTTTACACACTTGACACACACATACAAAATACATTTTTGATTTATATATATATATATTTTTTTGATTTATGTTTTATTTTTGAAAGAGGGTCACTTGGCTGTTCCTGGATGAGTTTGACGGTAGAGGAGTAGCAGCTGAAAATAATGTGAATCCTATCCAGGTTCATCCTGATGACTTCATCTTTTCTGTTTGCTTGTTTGAGTTCCTTCTGATTACTCCATGCCTGGTGTTGGCTTCATGGTTAGGGTGGTGGGCTTGGGATCCTAGCATCCTGAGTTCAAATCCACCTTGGCTGTTGAATTAATACCAGGTGGGCTTGACTCTGCCTGTCATCCTTTTGAGGTCGGCAAAATGAGTACCAGCATACTGGTATCCTGTGTCAGAGTGGCGATCTGTCCAGGATTGTGCCCAAGAACCAAGGAGACTGCTTTGGCAGCACCAATGCTCTGCACAGAGGATGGTCCCAATGGATGGATGGATGGATGATGACTCCAATGCAGGAGTGTACCTATTTGGTCTTCCATTTCATCTGAATTGAAGTTATTTTAATCCCACTCTAAATTCAATTGAATAATAATGAAAAACCTCATGGGTCAAGGTCAGGTGTCCAATCAAAGTGGGATGTCTTGGTACCCAGTCATCACTGCCAGCAGTTAAAAAGTGGCAGTTGTAATTATGTGTCTTATTAATTACGTAACACACCAGTACACAAACACCACAAAATACACTGCACAAAACTATACAAACACCACACAACACAAGTTCTGGCGAGGATCTGCAATATCTGATTGCTATTTCTAGTTAATATGAAACCAGCAAGGACCGTGGAACATCCGGCAATGGAAAATGTATCAACTCCTCAACTTCTCCCCACCCCCATCACAAACCCCCAAGTCATCAACAGCCCCTCATAAAACCCAATCCTTAACCCTCATGCTTCAATCCCCTCACCATTATACAGATTATTATTATTATCATTGTTAATATGTAGTTTTAATTCCCGAATTGATATTGATTCCTGTATGTGCATCACTGACATTTACTTGTCACCAATGTAATGACATGGTAAATCATTTCAAATGCTCCAATGACGCCATAGCCTGATCCAACGAGATCTGTTTGTGATGGATATCGTGGGACATATGTTAATTTCATTGAACAAACTCAAATATGGTCCATTTGTGTGTCACATGTTAGCAATGGTCAGTAAACGGTCTCAAAATGAAAGGCATTTTCTATTCATAGAATGCAATTTAATCAGGGTGGTTCATTCAGCATGTCACGTTCACACAATTGTGCCCCCCCCAATCCCTTTTTTCTGGTCCTCCCCTGCTCCTAACAACAAATGGTCTTGCTTCCTAATTCCTTTTTACCCAATTTAAACCTTTCCATCTCTCTCCTCTCCCCCCTCCCCCATTGTTTTCATGTTCTTAACATATAGATCGTCTTTTATTGTACTTCTCAAAAGAACACAGTGCTTCATGTCACATCACCCTGCTGAAATAGTACCATGATTACAGTTTATATAAAGTCTTACAAGATGCTGCAGATGCAGCACACTCATTTGAGCTATCTAACCTGGGTTTGATTCCCGACCCAACTATAAATTGTTGGATTGGTGCCTCATATGCAGGGAGTTGCGTCACTAACTGTCATTCTTCAGATGGACATTAAGCTGGGTATCCCATTTGCAAGCATTCGCTGGTGCATGCCAAATACCCCGTGTTGTCTTTCATGAAGCACAAGCGAGTTATCACTGACACCCTGAATGAATTACAAATTCCTGCCCAAATCCTTTGGTCGAACTAACGAGTCTGTTTGTGACACATTTGGGCTTAAAACTTTCCCCAGTCAACCCCACAGGAATGTGGGAATAATTGGAGGGATTAAAGATGTAGTTGAAAGACAGTTTTATACTGTTATAGTAAAGATCACAATTCCCCAGGATGTCAACATGAGACGACACATTCAGAGGTGATCTGCATGTCATGGATCTGCTAGCCAATTTGGGTTCACCGCGACACTTGTCTTTGCAAGCACCGTTTGAACACGGAAACTGTTGGATTTCCAAAAGAGAAACGAAGTGAAAATGATGATTACACTTCTGTGCGAATAATTACTGAAAAACTTGAATTTAAGCTCATTCCCTGAATTTTTTTTTCCTGTTTCCAACAACCATATACTACTCATCATCATTCTGTACCATAACTTATGCAGAGCGTTGGTGTTGCCGAGGCAGTTACTCAGTTACAATCTTGATCCGGTCGACAATCCGACTCGGGAAGTCAGGGCAGGAATTTAGAATTTGGCCATGGTGCTGATGATAGCTCGTCTACTCTTCACAATGGACACCATGAGATCTTTAATGTCCACCAACTAATTCTGGCAAGCAGAACGCACAGTTTAACGTTCATCAGAGGGACGGGCACACACATTGATGAATCGCCCTGCTTGTGAAACACCAGGATGACAGCATATAGCTGGGTCAAGATTCAAACCCAGGCTCGGCAGCTTACAAGTGAGTGTGTATACCTCTCAGCCATCCTGCCAGCCACACGTGCTACTACAAACATACATGATGACTACTTTCATTGCCCCGATTAATCCCACCTTGTTGTGTGGTCAGTCACACAAGGTTTTTCTCTTCATGTCCCTCTCTTACAAGTGCCTGGTCTCTTGACCTCCACCTCGCTCATGTCCATCTTCAACACTTCCTTTCACCACAATTTCGTTCTGCACCTTCTCATTCAGTGAACTGCATCCATATTACACCTGCAATGATAGCATCCCACTGCACCCTCCTGAGCACGGGCTCAAACCAACACTGACATCCCTCTCATCCCTTTTCACTCATGTCCCTTCATAATTCTCACCTCCTCATATCATCATTCCTCTTCGTTACCCTCAGAGAGATCCCCATAAGCCCTCTCAGCACTCGCATCCCTCTGTTCTGCAGCAATCTCTTCTCCTCTTTTCTCAAGGTCCAGGACTTTCTGCAAAGAGAACAAGTCTTTTTACCAATTTGAAAATATTTGCCCGAGCCAAACAGGAACATTTTAATAATATACCCAGATATACTGTTATACTGTTTCTCTCTCTCTCTCTCTCTCTCTCTCTCTCTCTCTCTCTCTCTCTCTCTCTCTCTCTCTCTCTCTCTCTCTCTCTCTCTCTCTCTCTCTCTCTCTCTCTCTCTCTCTCTCTCTCTCTCTCTCTCTCTCTCTCTCTCTCTCTCTCTCTCTCTCTCTCTCTCTCTCTCTCTCTCTCTCTCTCTCTCTCTCTCTCTCTCTCTCTCTCTCTCTCTCTCTCTCTCTCTCTCTCTCTCTCTCTCTCTCTCTCTCTCTCTCTCTCTCTCTCTCTCTCTCTCTCTCTCTCTCTCTCTCTCTCTCTCTCTCTCTCTCTCTCTCTCTCTCTCTCTCTCTCTCTCTCTCTCTCTCTCTCTCTCTCTCTCTCTCTCTCTCTCTCTCTCTCTCTCTCTCTCTCTCTATCTCTCACTCTCTATTCTCACTCTCTATTCTCACTCTCTATTCTCACTCTCTATTCTCACTCTCTATTCTCACTCTCTATTCTCACTCTCTATTCTCACTCTCTATTCTCACTCTCTATTCTCACTCTCTATTCTCACTCTCTATTCTCACTCTCTATTCTCACTCTCTATTCTCACTCTCTATTCTCACTCTCTATTCTCACTCTCTATTCTCACTCTCTATTCTCACTCTCTATTCTCACTCTCTATTCTCACTCTCTATTCTCACTCTCTATTCTCACTCTCTATTCTCACTCTCTATTCTCACTCTCTATTCTCACTCTCTATTCTCACTCTCTATTCTCACTCTCTATTCTCACTCTCTATTCTCACTCTCTATTCTCACTCTCTATTCTCACTCTCTATTCTCACTCTCTATTCTCACTCTCTATTCTCACTCTCTATTCTCACTCTCTATTCTCACTCTCTATTCTCACTCTCTATTCTCACTCTCTATTCTCACTCTCTATTCTCACTCTCTATTCTCACTCTCTATTCTCACTCTCTATTCTCACTCTCTATTCTCACTCTCTATTCTCACTCTCTATTCTCACTCTCTATTCTCACTCTCTATTCTCACTCTCTATTCTCACTCTCTATTCTCACTCTCTATTCTCACTCTCTATTCTCACTCTCTATTCTCACTCTCTATTCTCACTCTCTATTCTCACTCTCTATTCTCACTCTCTATTCTCACTCTCTATTCTCACTCTCTATTCTCACTCTCTATTCTCACTCTCTATTCTCACTCTCTATTCTCACTCTCTATTCTCACTCTCTATTCTCACTCTCTATTCTCACTCTCTATTCTCACTCTCTATTCTCACTCTCTATTCTCACTCTCTATTCTCACTCTCTATTCTCACTCTCTATTCTCACTCTCTATTCTCACTCTCTATTCTCACTCTCTATTCTCACTCTCTATTCTCACTCTCTATTCTCACTCTCTATTCTCACTCTCTATTCTCACTCTCTATTCTCACTCTCTATTCTCACTCTCTATTCTCACTCTCTATTCTCACTCTCTATTCTCACTCTCTATTCTCACTCTCTATTCTCACTCTCTATTCTCACTCTCTATTCTCACTCTCTATTCTCACTCTCTATTCTCACTCTCTATTCTCACTCTCTATTCTCACTCTCTATTCTCACTCTCTATTCTCACTCTCTATTCTCACTCTCTATTCTCACTCTCTATTCTCACTCTCTTTTCTCACTCTCCCTCTCTCTAACTCTCTCTGTCCCTCTGTCTCTCTCTTCTCACTCTCACTCTCCCTCTCTTCTCACTCTCTCTCTTCTCACTCTCTCTCTCTTCTCACTCTCACTCTCATTCTCACTTTCATTCTCTTCTCTTCTCTTCTCTTCTCTCTCTCTCTCTCTCTCTCTCTCATTCTCACTCTCTCTCACTCTCTCTCACTCTCACTCTCTTCTCACTCTCATTCTCACTCTCCCTCTCTCTCTCACTCTCTCTCTCTCACTCACTCTCACTCTCATTCTCACTCTCCCTCCCTCTCTCACTCTCCCTCCCTCTCTCTCTTCTCACTCTCTCTCTTCTCACTCTCCTTCACACTCTCTGTCACACTCACTTTCAAATTGAACCCAGCTACTTGAATTTTCCATCTGCCTGATCCAAAATATCTGCATCCTCCCTTGCTTCTCTTGTTCACAATTACCCCTGTTTCCCCAAATTTTTCCTCCATCCCCACTTTACAAATATTCCTGTCATGAAACCTTTGCATCCCAAAGTACCTCCTCAGCAATGCCAGTGCCTGATGCCCCCATCGAATCATCTTCAGATATCATTTTCCCCACTCGTCTTCTTCTTATTGACACCCCCTCACTCAGCATATCCACCACCAACAGAAACATAAAAGGGCTAAGAGCTGACCCAAGACATATATATATATATATATATATATATATATATATATATATATATATATATATATATATATATATATATATATATATATATATATATATATATATATATATATATATATATATACCTATATCTCCAAATGCCACTGAACAACCATTCTTCATTCTGCCTGATGTCTTTGCCTCCTCATGCATCACCTCAACTATCTAAACCAGTCTTTCAGGTACCCTCATATTCATGAAGCACCAATATACCTCAGGCCGGTTTAACAACTTGGCAAACCAGGCAGTCGTCTGGAGTGGAAAGATTTGAGGGCAACAACAATACAATCAGTTAAAGAATGATTCACACATATGCATCAAATGAGTTCTGTGTTTGGCTTCTTCTATGAGGCTCACAGTTTACAGAATAGAACATCAAAGCAAATGATGGAACATTTCTTGAAGCTCGAGTGAGATTTACAACGTGGGGACTCCAAAGATATTGCTGCTTCCGTTTTGTTCAGTGAATTGCGAGCCATTGCAAGACCAGTTCAAAAGGTGGCACGACCACAAGATGTTTTGAATTTTGTTTGCAAAACTAACCTTACAGATAATGTCCCCAAAACATTTTTTCTCGCTCCATCCTCTTTGACCCTCCCCGTTTGTGTGGCCAGTTGTCAGCAAAGCTTTTCCAAGCTAAAGTTGATCAAAACATACATTTGTTCCTCAATGATGCAACACACACTTGTTGGGATACCTGTCAATAGAACATGAAATTGCACCAAACATTCACCTGAAGGAACTTGTTTCTGCATTTCGTAAACTGAAAGCGCAGAAAGTCAAATTCTAAATTCTAATGATCAACTTTGTTGCAGGAACGCATAGTATAGCATCACGTGATCCATATTACACATTATAAAGTGCATTTCTTTGAGTACATACCCTGTGAAAAGTGTAGAACGGTATCACATTCGCCTTTTTCATGTAAAATAAATCTCTAATTATAAACTAATGCACAATATGTATTTTTGAAACTTAATAGTGGCTCCAGGAATGCACAAAGATGAGGGTTCGCCAAGGGCGCCGAATACCTTCGCACCGGCCCTGAACATAGCACCTCTTTTGGAATGCTATCATGTGTTTTTTTCTTCCAGATTTACACACCCACAATATAATTTACTCTTCCTTTGGAAAAAAATTCTCCTGTCTCTGCTTAAGGATGAACTTAGTAATTGTTGTTCCACTAGCTGGCATGAACCAAATCTGCATCCCATAAATTCTCACCGACTCTTGAACACCTGCGCCATTATCTTGAACTGCTGTAATGCCCACACTTCATACCATACCCGTAAGATTCCAATGCAACAAGAACAACTTATGGTGGCTCACTCCTGCCTCCTCTGGAATCGCCTTACAATCTAGAATCCAACATCGATCCTGCTGTCTCACCCGCGGGCCAGGCCTGACATTTGATTGTTCAAGGTACTGGTGATAATTGGCCGACTCTTCTAAAAAAAAACAAAAAAACATGATGGGATCTTTAACATCCACCAACTAATGCTCGCAGATGGGGCACCAGTCAGGACACTATCAAAGGAACAATGTACTTTGTGATGCAACGTTCTGCGTGCGAAACACCAAAATCCAATAGTTTATAGTCTGGTCATTCAAACCCAGACTAGACAGCTCATAAGTAATTGTGATACTTCTGCACCACATTGTCATGCTTGATGGGGAATATACGGAATATCTAGTAATTAAAAAAAATTCTCACTTCTCATCCTCGTATGAAAAATAATGTATGTTGGACAGGAAATGCCACTTATAAATTATTTCTCCATGAAGTTCTGTGTAAGGCACTACGTCTTGCCCATAATTTCTTTTAACAGCCTGGGAATTGCTGACCTTTTTCTCACATGAGGATGTGAAGTGAAAATTTAGATCATTATTTGATCGAATAATAATTCGATCGAATAATAATTTTCAAAATTGCCCCGTTGTTTCACTTTCAGTAACAGTCGTCACATCAGATTGTAAGACATTCTCTCTTTCTCGCAGCTCATGAGACATTTACAAAACTGCAATTATAAAAGCATTGTTAATGGTGGGTTTTTATTCCTGTTAAATTTGGCACATAATTGCAATAGTTTGTAAAATGTATTGAAAAGGATTTGAAAGCATGAGAAATACGCAGCAAAATGTCAACCGAGTAATTTTTACTATTCAGCCTTTCTCAGCAGAATGAAAGTGCTGCCAAACCTATTGACATTGCATTGTATTGATTTTAATTACAATCCTTTACAATATGCCATTTATGTCTGCTTGCCGTGTCAAAAGAAGCACCAATTAGCTTTGATAGATTTGACTCCCAGTCGAGATCTAGGGGAGAACACAAGCACACATCAACACCATGCTACACCAACTTGACATCTTATTTTAGGCCTACACACTATATTTTGCGATTCTTTTTTATAGTACTACTACTACGATTACTTTAACAACACCAATTATTCCCACTTTCTTGTGGGTTTGGCCAGGGAAAGTTTTTGGTGCAAGTCTTTTTGGCTTGACTAGCTGGCCATGATTGACGCTCAACTGAAGGTGGTGATTGGGTAGGATTTACTGTTATTTGTTCAGGGTACCAAATTAAGATACCTTGGGATATTTAACACCCATAACCTGATGCTGGCAGACAGGACACCTAATGTTAACTGGCTGGCAGACAGGACACAAGGCCGCCTAATGTTAACCCTAACCCTAACCATAACCCTAACAGCTCCCCTTTAAACGTCCATTTGGGAGATGCGCACTTTTTGATGCAACACCCTGCTTGCTGGAGCACCAATACAAGTTTATAGTTGGATGTGGGATCGAACCCAGATAAAACAGCTCTCAGGAAAGTGTGCTACCTCTGTGTCATCCTGTCCAACCAAAAGGTTAATTGCAATTGTATCATAAATCATAAATAATCCAGATTACTGAAATTTTAACAAGTTCTATTTTTCAGCTTGTATATATTTTTTAAATTCTATCTCAAAACAAGACTTGGAAATGTACTAGCATTTCTACCACCACGTGCTGTGAGAACATTGTTTGACTAATTCAATCAGACGAATCCTCCAAGGTTGATGTCCCTTTCGGTGTAATTGTCACAAAAAGGTTTTTGTGATCAGAATAACCAACTACATTTGCTCCATCAGGAAGTTTTATTCAAGCAGAGTCTTTACAGCATATTTAATAAAAAATTTTGATTACATATCATGAGTTATCTTATGGCATGATCTTGGTGGCAGTTGGTTCGCCTCTCAGCTATCTGTCCCTTAGATTTATACTTTTTCAATACCAAATTTGAGTGTTGGGAAGGAGCTAACTTCTTTGGGGAATCACATCTGAGTGACTAAAACTACTGTCTGCTTTTGTGCTCACACCCGCGGCATTGTATGATCGAGGGCACTGTTGCTGAGAAGGCTATTAAGCCAGCTGTTTCCTCTGCAGCAATCTGGATTTTAAAGATTGTGTGGTCTCTTTCACAAGAGTAGGTCAAGTGTTAAACTGACCCCTTTTGTCTTACTATCACCTTTCCTGCTCTGTAATGGCTGTGGTTGTCTCGCGAGGCATGTTAAAATTGACTCTTCAACAGATCAGTCGGTAATATCTGATACTAGTCTTTCTTTAGCTGTTTTGTTAACCCGAACCCTAACCCGAACAGCTCTCCTTTTTAAAAATGTCGATACAAGATTGAGGCTCATGGAGAGCTGGATGACAAAGTGTAAAAAGACAATGAACATCTGGATATAATAAGCAAGGGGATGAATGACCAGAGAGAGAGAGAGAGAGAAAGAGAGGAAACAGTAACCTGCAAGTAAGATGGTTGGATTAGATTGGGTTAATGGGAGTACAATCTATCATGGATGGACTCGGTTATGAGATGGTGACGTACGTCCTACATGAATTCCCAAAGGGAATAATGGTATTGCACAGCGTTAGCAAGGCCTTGGTTTAATAACCGATCCCGTAGCTTGGTCCATGCAAAGATATGTCACCCAAGATGTCAAAGTGACATCCTTATTTTATCTGTGCACTTGTCCTTAAATGGAACTATTGGTTCTGTCTCAACTCAATCTATCTCCCAGTTCACTGAACACAAATGGCTCTTTCCACTACACACCACTCATCTTTGGAGATACACATCTCATAGTTGTTCATATCTCTCCAACTAAAGTCAGAAGGGTATAATTTCTCAGTTTTTTTTGTTTCATCATCTTGTTGTACAGCCACTTTTAATCCAATTTGCCTTCGTAGCCTTCAACATTTCAACTGCAGTTTTGTTCTTTCATCAGACTCATTCCATTCGATGATATTCTAAATTGGTCAGTTTTATTGCATTGCACTTTAATGAAGCAACGACAACATTTTTATCAGATAATTGCAGGCATGGACATCTCGAGAGTATTGAGAATATCCTTTGGCTCATTTCAAGTAGATTGCATTATGATTCCATTTTGTTCGGAATTCAATTACATGAGATCTAAGTATGCATGATTTGAACTCTGCATGCAAGAATAGAAGCAAAAGATTTGCTATGACATGGCTTTGTGTTTCAGGCTAACAGGCACAAACCTACCCGCTCCAGTCATCAGCAGCAGGAACTGGATGAGGTTGCATTTTAAGTCAGACCAAGACCATCAACAGCGAGGCTTTCATGCCCACTACCAGGGTATGTGGTCCTTCACGCTGTCTATTGCATATCCATATCAAAGCAATACTCTTCAGCCTCTGACACACAGACTACAGGAGGTTGAAAATTGTATTAAAATTAACCTGAAACAATTAACCTTCCTGATTTGATGGTTGACCTTTAATCCAGCATACATCGATTGTTCACGAATTGTGACGTCATGACGTATAAGGCGATCACCACCCATCAAAGACTCATCTCTTCTCTTATTGACTGCAATCTTTCAACGAATTCATTAAAAAAAAAAAAACAGTTGGCATGCTGGATAAAGAGTGAGTTCTGATTGATGACAGCATGTTGGTACATAATGTCACATACATACCTGTTACTTATTCCTCAATTGCTTAATGGTGCAAATATACACTGTAAATACATTCATCAAAGCCCAAATGATAGTTGACTGACGTAAAGCAAACTGATTTTATGCTGATGTCATTTTTTTTCATCCATTTTCTGCATAATGTATCAAGAAATGGCCGATTTGACGAAAGCACTAATTTTGGTGGAAAGAAACAAGCATTGCATTGCAACTAGCAGGGCACTGTTTATGCCACCCTGAGTTTACTGCCAGCCTAGTCATCACAGGGGAGCCCAAACACGAGAGGATGAACCCTGGACACCCTCCCAAGACGAAAGTCAACACACTCCGAGAAGACAGTGGCAAGGCTAATGTAGATGAACTGAACACACTTATGAGGGAGAGGGAGGCATGGAGAGTCTGTCATCGTGCCC
>NC_140969.1:55617989-55625489 GCF_056783735.1 Eptatretus burgeri
AACGGTGCATGGGCTGCGCAAATGCAGTCTCCATGCCAGCTCAAGTGGCACACGCAATGAGCACAATGGATGGATGGATGGATGAATGGATGAATGGATGAATGGATGGACGCAAACACGGTGCATGGGCCGCCACTGCAGGCCCGTATTGTAGCTGCCAACAGGGCAGTTCTCGCAGCTTGCAAACTGTTCCCTTGATCCTGGCGCACATGGAAATGAACAGGGGGGGGGGGAAGCAAAATTGAACGGGGGCTGGTGAACATGGGCAGTGGGCATGGCATGGCAAAGGTGAGCAGGCAACACAGCCTGCAGAAGAAGGCTGCTGCAGGCAAACACAGCCAGCAGACGAACTGGCCGGAACAGGCCTTGAAGCACAGCAGCTGCAGACGATCCGGCCGGCACAGGCCTTGCAGCAAAACAACAGCTGCCGATGAAGTGGGCCGGCCTTTGCCTTGCAGTGGAGGTTGGTGGAGGGAGTGCGGTGGTGCTGGCCACTCGGAAGGCGGGCTTGGACCTACCCTACGGTCTCCCTCCCAAGCTATCGCCTTTGCCTGTCACTGTCCCTACCCACCCCCTTAATTTGTCAAACCCAAATTAGTCCCAACTAATTTTTTTTGTTTTATTTATTTTTACTTCCCCACTATAATTCGTCCCCTAAGCCCCTTTACTGTCCTTGTTCGGCTAACCTATCCTGTCACCGAGCCTACTCCCAACCCCTACGTTCCCTTCCCGGAGGGGAACAAGGGAGAGCTAGCGTCCTGTGTCGAGGCCCAACGAAGCTTCAGAATGGCCTCCCCAGAGTTCAGCGATCTATAACACAAAGTCGGTCCAGCGGCCCACAACAAGAGCGAGGGGATGGATGGTGCGGAGGGGTACACTTCCTAATCTACCCTATCCATTGAACTGTTAAACTACCCCGGGGCTTTCAACAAGCGCCTCTCGCTTAAACTATTGGTTCTAACAACCCAGATTCCCGTCGCCTGTGTTGGTGTCCTCACAATTTCGGGCCTTGCCCCCCAATTTTCTTCCCGTGCCCTCACACGGTCTCATGGCTGGGATGCGTGGCTCCCCTTGGCAGGCACGACCCTCTGCCGATTCCCCTACGATGGCACCCCCAGGCACTACACTGCCTCCGAGCCTACCAGCTCCCTAAACACCGGGGAGTGCCCCCCATGGCACCTCCCCTGAAACGCACACGTGGCAGGCTGGCTTCCCGGGCCCCTTTCCGAGGGTCACCCGTGCCCACAACACTGCCCACGCGGCTCACGGTGCCCCGGGCCCCTGCACCAAGCGGGCGCACCCGTGCCCACTACTCTATCCCGGCCCCCCCATGGGCCCTTGGCCTACCACGGCCGACTAGCCTGGTGCCCGGGGTACCCACTCAGCGATACTCACTTTTCGCAGCCACGCTCCCAGCCCGTCAACAGGGCTCCTGCACCCCTCCAAACGGGTTTCGAGCCTACACTCCCACCAACAGCAAAACGACTTCTATTTTGTCAATTTAACTAACCCCCGAACTCACTCTACACTGACCCCGGGGTCCCTTGGGCGGGAGTCAATCCTCCCCCCAATCACTCATCGCACCATGCATTCCACATTCGCTCCATACACACAGACCCGCTGGGCTCACTCACTCACCAAGCACATGTTTCCACTCAACTCACCAACTCTTCCACACACACACCACTGATATGAACTCTGCCATCCTGCTAACTACATCCCCTAACTAACTCGTGCTCCCACGTCGTCCCTTAAACTATAGCATGTTCCATTTAACACTATGTAGCTAAACTACGTCCCCTCTACACATCCACAAGTCTGTCACTGTCCTCAAAAATGTCATTAATCAATTTCCCAACCTAAATCTGGCTAAAATCCCTCAAACTAATCCATTCCACGGGCCCCATGAGGACTTACCCCTGCCCCATGGAGCCCGTCTAACTAAGCTAACCCTTCCCCCTAACTAGTGCCATCCTGTGCCCAGGTAAAGGGGTCTTCCACCCCTTGCCCGGGAATCCTGTGCAGCCGAAAGTGAGGCTTGCTTTTCTTTTTCCCACATGCGCAGCACCAGCGCGGCAACTCACAGCTCACGCACTTTGCATCTGCCCGTGACGTCATGCAGCTGCACGTGCACCTCGTCCCTCCTTGGACGGTACCATCCGGCAGGGATACCCCTCCTGCCGGATTCCAAGCCCACGTGCAGCCATGACGTCACCGTGCGCATAAAAAAACACAAGCCCCACGTCTCGAGGGGTTCCCCACGCGAACACATATGCTTTGTCCGTTGGAGCTTAACATACACGCCCGAGTGGAGAACCTGTCCGGTCCAAATTCGTTATCCTGCCTAAACTTTGTCCGTCCGCGGGATCGGCAAATCCACCGCGTGCGTTTCTGGACCGGGACTTCACTCCCGCAAACGAGCACGTGGGGGCCTCGTGCATTGCACAGCACGGACCTCGCGCTCGCTGCTGGGTGAACCCGGCACGGTCCCCGAAACAGCTACAGCCGCTACTCGGCTTTTGTCCCTCACATGTCGTCATCGTCGTCGCCATTCAACCCACGCACACCTGCGTGTCACGACGCTCATACACCATTCCATTACATTCGCACCGGGAGACGCGGCTGCGTGCTCCCGCATGCCGACCGACATCTCCCTTACACACAGCGACCTTGCACACGCTGTCTCTCTCACACACACGGTCTCCCTTGCACTCGGCCGTTCACTCACGCATGCCACCTCCCTCGCACACGTGGCTCCACTCACTCGCGGCCTTCCACTCACTCGTGCGGCCTCTTCCACTTGCGATGCTCCTTTTACACACGGCGTGCTGGGAAGCACACCCTTCTGCACACTTACCACCACACCACTCACACACGGGGTCGCTTCCACACACGGGGACGCACTCACACCTTGCACCACACACACCGGGACAACCACACTGGGGATTTGTGTCCCCACAAGGGTCTCCGGAGCCTCTATACCCCCCAAGCTCTCCGTGCACCTGTCCACAGCATCCGTCCCCTCAACCTCGCAAAGCACGACCGAACCCACCTGTTCGTGACTTTCCTCAAGGGGGCATACTCCCTCCCCTCGTTCCTGGAGGAGGCTGCAGTGTCGTGTAGAAGATGCTTAGCAGGCAGACACGAGCGGGGGCACAGTCGGGCTGGGCTGTGTTGCACAAGCGCGAGCGCGGGCGTACTTTGCCCGCGGCTCTCCTTTATTACGTACTCAGCACACTCACAAGCCGGGCGACTACGGCATCACTACACCGCCTCAGGCGGCGCGCACTCCTTATATTCGTGGCAGACACGATGACCACGACGACCCCTCCTCCCATCATCATGCCCCGCCCTGCATGCCCGCAGGCTATACCACAGAGGCCATCCCGCTGCTCGCACTGGGTCCCGACACGCTCCGCAAGCTCACCCTCATCGTCCTCCACTACCTCTGTGTGTGTGTGCGCGTCTCTAACCCCCTCTTCATCGTGTAGTCTCTCTTCTATCGTTCCCATCTGCCACGTCTCTGTTATTTCTTTCAATACCTGCATCTCCGTCAATCCCATCACGTCGTCCATTACCCCCGTTTCTTCCTCGCTTTTCGTCTCTGCTGTTTCCTCTTTTGTCTTTTTCATCTCCATGATTAATTCTGCCATTGTCTCTATTATCATTTCCGTCTCTTCCCTTGTTATCTCCCTCGTGCACATCTCCGTCACCCCAATTAGTTTTTCCCTCTCGGTCACCGTCACTCTTCTCGCCCAACACGTCCCCCGAATTATTTTCTCCTTACCCGCCTCCACCGCGGGCCCGACAGCCGTTGCACCCCCTCCCAGCTCGTTCGCTCCCACACGTGGCGTCGCCATTTTATGCTCCCCGGTAACTGCCTTCATGCCCGCTTGCAGGCTTCGGCCCATGTTCTGCGTCTCACCCCGCAGTTCTTTCATTTCTTCCTTCATTTTGAGTGCGTTTGTTTCCATATTCGTTTTCACTTCGTTTGTGTTTGTATCCATTTTCGTCTTCACTTCGTTCATTTGCTTGTTCATGCCTTTTATTTCGTTTTTCATTTCATTTGTGTTTGTATCCATCTTTTCTGTCATTGCCGCCAGCATGGCACATAGCTGGGCCATGTCGGGCGCACTCAGCTGAGCCGATTCGGCAAGGATCGGGGGGTTTTGACGGAGAGGGGGAGGGAGGTGTCATACACCGCGGCCGCCGCCGCACCTATTTCGGGCTCTGGGTTCAGTTGGGCGAGTTCGTCCTGTAGAACCAACATTTCCTGCTCGGGGTTTTCATCCTGGACCATGGATTCTACACATTCTAAATCCATTTCTAATACCCCCGGCTCCCGCTCGCCTTGAGACGCCATCTTATTTCTCATAAAGGGTTAATTTGAATCGCACGTAATTTGGAGAGAATCGGGGGTCGCTCCTCTCACCCCTGGACCGATTCCCGTGAATTTAGCTGGAGACAGGAGAGCCCGTTTTCCCGCTCTCCGACACCAGTGCCGCGAGGAGGGGGATGGGTTTGTGTCCCACGACCTGACACCAGTGTTGCGAATTCGCGCCCGCCGACGTGCGAGCGGCCACGTAACTCGAATCGCGGCACGTCACCCACCGGATGGACAATTCCATCGTGACCCTCTCGGACTATCGCCGGGAACTAGTCACGGGTGGGCCTTTCGGCCTCACCACGATCGTGCCAATCGGCCCCCCGCGTGGGATAGGGTTGTTCGCCAAATTTGACCTACCTAAGTACCCACACGGATGGTAGACCGGGCGATCGCACCTCGCCGCAGGTCGACTTCGGACACGGGCCACTTTAAGCAACCCGTTCCGTACTATCGGGATAACCGAGCGGTGTAATCGTCAACCTCGACGGTTCCGATTAATTATCGGGCATATTTAGCCCACTACCAACCCTTTACGTGAAGTAAGATGGAGATTCAATAAAAGAAAAGAGTAAGCGAAACGGGAAAAACAGTTCAACATGAGGCACATTTATTTCGCGGCACACGGATAGCACACATATACAATTACAACAATTATGCAACAAAAGCAATTGCAAAAGAAACACAACAATGCAGATCTACTACCGATTACGCAAGCACACCGCAACACTTACACAGTTTTACTTTACAGACGGCGCCGCCAACACATATACTCAAAAGCAAAAGAAAAGGGCCACCCTTGAATACAAGGGGACAGACAGCCAAGGGCGCGAGACCGGGTGGAGCCTACCCGTCTTGTGATGAACCGCAAATATGGCGGCGGTGCCCCGACTCCGCGCTCCTCCGCGGGTTTCGTTGGCACTGCTTGGAATGGGGTGGGAACAGGGCCCCCCTTTCCGCACTATCTCAGCACGGGGGGGGGGGGGAGGGGGGAATTGTTGATGCTCTGGGGAAAGAGGATAGCTGGCTTGCTTGGGTCCCGCGACGAGCGACTCCACTGCGACCTCGACCGCATTCCCGGCTTCCCCTCTCTGCAGCTCCCCGACAGACTCCGAACCCCGACAGACTCCGACTCTCCTCCAGACCAGTCTTGACTGCTGCTGCCACACTCCGCCGCCGCCACACCTCTCCAACTCGCCCGAGCCCAAAACTGCGACTGCCTCCAACTGCTTCCGACCCAAAAACTGACTGAATTCGCACCGCGCTCGGTGCTTTATAGTACGGCAGGAGAACCCATATGCAAATTTCCGGATCAGGATGAGCTTGGGGGCGGAGCCACGCTCGCCCATTGGACGGAGGAAAAGTGGGCGTGAACCTCCCCTGATTCTCGAATTTGCATATATCGATTCTACTCCGACGCGCCTGGAGGCGGGGCCAAATCGCCCCGCGCTCGCTGATAGGACGGAACAGAAGTGAGCGTGTATCATTCCTGATCCGACTTTTCCTCGGAAAGGCCGCTTTTTGCATGCGCGGCTCAGCGCGCGTTCCGCACGAGGCCAGGACAGCCTGACGCTCGGTGCCCACAAGCGGTGCGGGAATGGCGGTAGAAGGAGGAGAGGTGAAGGTGGTGGAGGGTCTAAAGTGGCGGTCCCTGGCCACGGTGACGCTTGGAATGGCGGTGATGCGATGGTTGCGAGAGCGAGTTGCGAAGGTAAAGGTCGTGGCTGTTGGCGTTGTTGTTGTTGTGAAGCGGCGTTGCGGTTGGTGGTTGTTGTGTGATGGCGGTTGAGACGTGGTTGGTTCAAAATAAAGATAGAACAGAAAAACGGCGATCTTAAAGGGTCGCAGCCCGAATGAATCACATTTATTCCCTCTAAACAACGGGTTTGGGGCTAACTACACATGTACTTACAGAGATATCTCACCTACGGGACCTGAATGGTGGTTTGCGAATTTCCTCAACCACAACAAAAGAATATATATATATATATATATATATATATATATATATATATATATATATATATATATATATATATATATATATATATATATATATATATATATATATATATATATATATATATATATATATATATATATATATATATATATATATATATATATATATATATATATATGTATATATATATATATATAGGTCAGGTATGGGAGCATGTGCCAGAACAGCGCGTCGCTGCATCCACTTTCCGCCGGTACTCCAGGGGCCTCCGTCTGGCCATCCCCCAGGCAGATGTCAGGCCCATCCCCATCTCCTTGAGATGATGGTCAACCTGTTGCAACCATGAGGCACGTGGTCGGCCCACTGGCCTCCTCCACTCATGAGACTCCCTCGCTGAGAGAATCTGGTGAGCAGGATGAGCGTCAGGAAAACGAGCCACATGTCCATACAGCCGCAACTGACGCTCACGGACTATGCAGGTAACAAATCTCATCCGAGTCTCTCTCAGCAACCGCTCGTTGGACACAAAATCCGACCAGCGATTGCCAAGGATTCTCCGAAGAGACCTGGTACCAAAGGAATTAAGTCTCCGTCTCAGATCCTTGGTCAGAGTCCAAGTCTCGCACCCATAGAGCAAGACTGGAAGTACCAAGGACCTGAAGACTCGGACTTTCGTCCTCCCGCACAGGTACCGGCAGCGCCACACCCCATGATCCAGTGAATCCATGACTCCCCAGGCCCGACCCAGACGTCTATTGACCTCTGACTCGCAGCCAGCAGAGACATGAATATCACTGCCAAGGTAAGTGAATCTCTCCACGACCTCAACATCCTCACCACAAACAGACACAGACAGGACAGCAGCATCCAAGATTTCACCGAAAGCCTGGATCTTCGTTTTGACCCAAGAAACCCGTAATCTCAGCGGCTCCGACTCCTCATTCAGCACCTCGAGGGCCCCCAAGAGGATGTCTAAAGTCTCCGCAAAGATGACTGCATCATCTGCAAAATCAAGGTCCGAGATCTTGACATTCCCAAAGGATGCACCGCAACTTGAGCTCTCCGACATCCTCCCTAAAATCCAGTCCATACAAGTGCTGAAAAGTGTGGGGGCAAGTACACATCCCTGAGGAACTCCAGTAACAACTGGAAA
>NC_140969.1:55632989-55647989 GCF_056783735.1 Eptatretus burgeri
CTCTCATATCTGTATTGAATTGAATTTACTTTTTCACCCAAGGACTTTGTTTCAATTTTAAAACTCTATGAATTTTAGCTACTCTCAATCCTTCTCTCAAAAACTGTTTTAAGCTTCTCTAATGCAAAACATATCCCTCTTTATAATAGAATGTTGTTAATAACTTTTCTGTTGATTTGCCTTTAATATTAAAGCTTTTATTATAATCACTGAACCATTCTTTCTTTGGGGTTTCTTTCTCACATGCAAAAGGAAGGTCTTTATGCTTATTATAAAGATCACTCGGGTACCTCAAATCAACTTCAAAATAATAACCTTCTTCTTCGTCATTGAATTCCTCTTGAGAAGAAATAACAATATTTATCAAAGCCTTTTCATAATCCTTTTCTTCCACCCACTCTAATTTACCATAAGGCAGAGATTGAGACATTGCCCATCCATACAAATTATTAGCATCAAAATACATCAAATAATTACTATCTTTTTCACTATCATAATTTGGAAGATATTTATTATTTGCTTTAGCATATCTTTTTGAACATACTTGTGATATTCCACCTCTCTTGGACTTCTCAATCATCAAAAGCATGTCAACATCACTGATTAAATCTATATCTTGTTTTGTCATTTTCAACATTGCACTCCAAGCTAAACCAGGAGCTGTGAAATAGTGGGCAGGATCTAATCCATAACAATTTTTATTATGACAGAGTGATCTAAAAGCTTCAAACACATCAGCTAACAATAAAACATCTGTTTTTAGATATAAATCATGATATTCTCCAAGGTTCTTTATCTTAAATATTTTCCATATTTCTTGCGCGTGTTTATATTCCTTATCACTTATCTCTTCTTCATAAAGGTTATTATAGAAACTTTCTTTTGAAGGAAGTTGTGTTTCTTTAAATCTCATAAAGGAATCCATATAATCATAAGGATAAATTCCCTTACTTGTAAGAATTTTCTCTTTACTTTGAATTTCATTCCTTGTTTGAATTTCCTCTCTCGTGAGAATTCCTTCTTTAATCAGAATTTCATCTTGAATCAGAATTTCCTCTTTCGTTAGAATTTCATTCATTGTTCGAATTTTCTTTGAAATTAGAATTTCATCTTCAGTTAGAATTTCTTCATTAATTTCCTCATTAATTCGAATTTCCTCTTTACTTTGAATTATCTCTTTAATCTGAATTTCCTCTTTAGTGAGAATTTCCTCTTTTGGAAAGAATGAATTAAGATTTGGAAAAGAGTCCGTGGAGCTGAGATTTGATGCGAGGTAGGCAAGTGGTGTTCCCATAAACTTGTAAGAATCTAGAAACCTAATACGAGTTAAAGGTTTTGTGAATATCATTTTTGTAAATGAAATATACTTTTGACTTGTGTTTGTTATGGCAGAAATATTCCCTGGTGTTTTTGAAAGTTCATTTATAAATAGATGTGTATCATAGTTGGCGCTGTTGTGAAGAAAGACTGGAATAAAAGAAGGTAATTTATAATTGATTGCAACAGGAATGAGCGGGACCTCTATATTTACCAGTAAGATGACAATGATCCCTAACTTTAGAATCCTTAACTTCCCCCTCACAAATATGACAGATATTGTTCTTTCTAAATTCTAATTTTTCTTCTTTGGTTAATTTCATCGGTTCATTTGTTTCTTTCATTAATTTAATGAGTCTTATACAATCCTTTTCTAATCATTTTACAAACTCTTGTGAAGCTTTTTTTTCCACTATAATGTTCAAGTTTGTTATACTTTTCTCCAACAGATGATTTGATATAATAACAGAACCCACAAGGAATATGTTTTTGATATTTATTTGAATATGATTCTTTTGGATTAGGAGAAGCAGTATTTATCTTTTTAAGGATACACTCAAAATCAGTGTATATCACAAATGGGTGCATGATAGATTTATTATAATCTTCAAAAGAAATCTTTTCACCAGGTTAGGCATTGTAATTACAGCTGATTTATGATTACTACAATATTTTGAATGTTGTTCTAATCGTTCTTTTGTATGAAATGAATTAAGACATCGCTTACAAGGATATATTTTGTTTGCTGTTCTGAATACCTGAGAAGAGATTAATCTTGATAAATTATTGATGTATGTGTAATGTGAATTATTTCCAACACTAAAATATAAAAGATCAATGTGTGTTTCTTCATTTTTATAGTTGTTTGAAATTTTTAATATTTGAACTTTGTTTGTATCCGTTAATCCATCGACATTAATAGAAAGATTATTCTTTTTCTCAAATATAGGAATATCTGTTAGTGGCATTGGGAATTTAAAATCTTTAATGTCCAAGGTATTCTCATATTTCATATATTGTTTTACTCTTTCTGAATTACATTTTGGTGGATGAAAGTGAGCAAGAACAGACCAGAGAAAACATTTATTATCATTGTTCTTAATATTAACAACTGCCTTCTTTAGTTTTATTTCTTTTGGTTATTCAAAATAAGAAGAAGCTTTAAGAGGGTTTGATTTTAGAATGTGTATATCTAAAAAGATGATTTCTTTAATATTGAATCCACTTCCTACCACTGTATTATCAACATCCTCCTCTTGTTTTGATAGTTCTTCATAAACCCCACTATTCAAAAAATCTTGAAATGATGTTATAAAATGAAGATCTGTTCTCATATAAGAAGTTTGTTCTTCATCTTGTCTTTTCATATTCATTTTCACTCCCATATAAAACTTTAAAGTTTTCATTTCTTTTAATGCCTTTTTAATAACTTTTTCAACATCAGGTTTCACTATTTCAATTGATTCAGCTATTGATGATGGACCGGGTTCTCCAAATTGAAAAATCCTTATTTTTATATGCCCTTTAAATGCCCCATCAGTGTTTTCAATATAATAGTCTCCCTTTACTTTAAACTCATTTTTCTTGTGTTTTTGTGATTGGAGATGTCTATTATAACTTCTCTTCAAAACATCCTTTGAACAGATAACACAATGTTTTCTTTCAAACTCAAGAGGAGATATTTTATGAAATAGATTAAATGTGTGTTTGCTGGTTCGGAGGTGTTTTCTATGTTTATATTCGTGATTACAAAGATCGCAGTATGTTGTATTCACCATATTTATATAATAAATCTTTGCATAAATTAAAATTTTATTGATGAAAATTTTGTTTATTTTACAGGTGAATCTGTGCTTAAAACCATTTTATCCTCCAACTTTTTCACTTAATAAATACAATGTTTCAAGACACAAAAGACAAGTTTCAATCAATCTCTTCATTTGTTAAAGATACTGAGAAATATGTCAAGGATGTAAAATTGAACAAAGATAAATATAACAACTATTGGATAAAAACAATTATGGTGGATATGATGAGTTCTTCAATTTCCTTCAGTGGAAGGGCTTTTAGTATACCTGGTAGAACATCAATTAAAGTATCTCTAACAAAAGTTTCTCCTCTCCTTCTGGTAATATATTCAAAACTAGAAAAAGCAATGAAACAAGAAAAAGTATCAAAAACAAAAACCTTATGGATGAAGCTTTAGAAAGAAAAGATAAGACCATCTGTAATATGCAAGGAGAAATTTGTATTTTTCTCAACAACCCTAAAGATGTAAATCCTGATGAAATAAAGGATGTTAATATATCAGGTGAAATGACATTTCGTTCAATAGTAGATAACGATCATTTTAAAATTGCCTTTAATATAAAAAATGTTGTCGTTGAATCTGGTCATGAAAAAAAGTATATCGATATCGATGGTAATATTAATAAATATGAGTCAATATACAACTGAAAGTATGGATGAATTTCAGTTTAAGTAAAGTTTTACTTTAGAAATATGCTCGACTTTCCTGATTCTCCATATGACAAATTTGAGAATTGTCCTGCGTGTGAAAGACGGGGATTAAACACAGAGTCAAAAGCCTATAAACAATGTATATTTTGTGATTATCTTCTAATTAATGATAATCAAAAATATAAAAAGGAAATTAATTCTTTTAGATTTACACCAAAAATGAATTACTTTACAAGATTGATTAGAGAAATGAATGTAAAGTATGAGGGTGATAACACACCTTTCCTTACAAGGGAAGAAACTGAATGTATTAGAGAAATGTTCAAAGGATTGTTGTTTTATATTATTCATGGATGTGATTTTCAGGGAAATATCAACACAAGATATTGCATAAATAAAATAATGGATTATCTTGAAATTAAACCTGAACTTAGGATAAAATATAGAGTTTCTAAAAAAGCCAATAATAAATGAAATAACCTGTTTTCCAAATATATAAATGAATGATTTTTTACCCATTTGGGAAAATAAGATAAAATTTAACAACCATAAAAATCTCCCAAATTCATTAAGATATCTCATAGTTGGTTCAAGTGGATGTGGAAAAACCTGCTTACTTTTAAAGATGCTCCTCACTCCCAACTTTTTAGATTATGATAATTTAATAATTTTCACAAAGTCGAGTTTTCAACCAGAGCATCAACTACTCTCACAAGGTTTTAATGCTGGTCTTCAAAAAGAAGATATAATCAGTTTATTTAAACTTCAAAAAAACCTAAATGATTATAACATTGAAGATATAATTCAACTATTTTGTGATACACAGAGATGTAAAAAGAAATCAAATCTGATAACTTGTATTCTTAGTGATAATACGGATGATATACCGTCTCCCCAAGATTTAGATAAATCAAAAAAGAACCTCGTTATCTTTGATGATTGTGTTAATGAGAGAAACCAATCGGTAATGGGCAGCTACGACACAAGAGATAGACATTCTTCTTGTAATTGTATTTATTTTAGTCAATCGTACTTTCAACTTCCTCGTCGTTCCATCAGAAACAATGCTAATACTTTTATTTTATTCAAGTTAAGTTCAAAAGATATCAATAATTTTTGGAGAGATAATTGTTCAACATTATGTAGTAAAAAGAAATTTGAGGATTACATGAAGCACATGACTGAAAAATATAAATATATTGTTGTGAAACAAGATGAGATATTAAGGGATATATTTTTTGTTTTATAAACAATTACATATATAAATGACAACTATCATTATAAATCTTGTGGGTAAATCTGCTTCTGGAAAAAACTTTCATAAATCAAGGTTCTTGTGTAGTACAAATGAGAATATTGTAAATTTACTTAACAAAAACACCCTGTGATACGCATTGTATCAACAACAACCAGAGCAATAAGACCTGGAGAAGTAAAAGGTGAAGATTATCACTATATTTCAGTGGAGGAACATATGCGATTGAGGAATGAAGGTCAAATATTTGAGGAGGTTTCTCTTGGTACAACAAAATATTCACATTGTAAGAGTGAGTTAAGGAAACTAAAATCTGGTGGCCTTGGGATATTAGAAACTAATCCAGAAGGAACGAGACAAATTATTAAACATGTGAGCGGAGTGAAGATTTTATCATTCGGTTTTGATGTTGATGAAGAAACTCAACGCAAACGTATGAAAAGCAGAGATGCAAGCATTAGTGAAGAAGAAATTACAACTCGCATAAATGTTAATAAAGAATTTGATGAAATATTTAAAGAAAAGGATTTATTTGAACACATCTTCTTGAATGATGAAGAAAAGGAAAAATTCCCTGTTGATCTTTACAATTCATTAAATGATATTTTCCAATAAATAAATGGATGCAAAAGAAAGAGCAAGAAGATTTAAGGAACATCAAGAGTTGGTTTCAAAAGTTGTAAAACAACAGGAAGACATAAAGAAGAAACGCAGACAGAAACTAACGGGCGAAGAAGCATTTGAAAGAAAGCAAGATAAATTTTTTAAACCACTTTTAAAAACTTCCCAAGAAAAAATGAAAGATGTTTCCACAGTTCCCACAGTAGAATATACTCCTAAAAAACTTCAAATGTTAAAAGATTTTGATCAAATGACAGAGGAAGAATTAGAGCATTTAGGAGAATTAGAATATGAAGATGAAGGTTTATTTCAACAACTGAAAGAGATTAATCGACCCCCTGATTATATTGTGAATGCTCTTCAAAACAATGAATATTCAGCGGATTCAAAAACCAAAGCAGGACTCATTCCAACAGAACAACCAGCAATATTTCATCTTGTTCAAGAAAAGGTATTGATATTTAATGATGAATTATGGTTCTTGGGTTCTGCTCAAGCCCCTGTTAAACTAACTCCGAGATTAATGTTTCTTCTCACAAAAGATGGAAGACAAGGTTCAACTGTGAGGGATGAATCAAAGTATATTGATAAACCATTGGATATGAAAAATAATGATGATAGAGTATATATTGATCTGCTGAACACTCTAAATTATAGGGTTAGTATTTCTAGTAAAAGTAGGAAAAATGAGAATGAGAAACTCATTATTCAGGCTTTAAGTATCCTTGGTTCAGGTGTTAGTTTTCTTCCAAATGACCCATCGCAATTAGTTAATAGACTGTTATTGTTGTTAGGCAGTAAGAAGGCTGGTAATAACAATTGTTTAAATGAAGCATCAGCCATTTTAGACCAGTTGATAAACATGAAAATAATTAATAAATCTCAATATAAAGACATTTTATCTCATATTAAATAAGATGAGAAACACAATCCTGAGTTTTAATTTCACAACAAGCGACCACACATCTTCATTCCCATACCCACTACAACTTGACCCAACAAAAGAATATGAGGCATCTTTATTGTCCATGGAAACTTATAATACCTTATTTAATATAACTGATAAAAACGACAAGTTTAGTTATCATCCCGGAAGTGGATACAAAACGATAACAGTCTCACCCGGAGAATATGAGATTTCTCAAATATCTTCCGAAATTGCTCGTCTTATGAAAGAACAGGGTGATGAACCAAAAAATATTGTTATAGACATTCAAAAACATACTTCAAAATCAACGATTAAAGTTAAAAATAACTACAAGGTTGATTTCACAATTGATAATTCATTTAGAGAGTTATTGGGTTTCTCCTCAAAAAAGATTGAAACTAATGGGACGTTTTACAGTGATAATGTCATTCAAATATCCTCAGGAATAAATTCGGTGTTAATTCACTGTGATTTGATTGATGGCGCTTATAATGATGGAATAAAAACAAATACAATATTTTCATTCAGCGCATACTCAACCCCAATTGGTTATAAATTCAATATGGAACCCAAAAATTTGGTTTATCTCCTTGTGTCAGGAAAAAACATTCACAGAGTAAATTTTAGGATCACCGACCAAGATAAACGTATGATTTCTTTTAATGGAGAAATTATATCCATCAGAATTCACCTACGTGAAGTTTTCCAATAAATAAATACGATGGTTATTGTGAGGATACACGAGTTGGGAATATATAAAATAATTACAGGGGATGGGATGTTCCTTTCCCCATACCACAAGGGTGACGGTATGTATCTTGGTAGAGGATACTATAAACCTAAGAGACAAAGGAGTGTTGGACATCAATTTAGAGGAGATGGGATAATTGATACTCTCATGGGTATTGGTTCAACTATTCTTAAACATAAAGATCTAATTGGTTCAACTGCTTCTGCTGTGGGAAATGTAGCAGGTGCTGTAAAGAGCATAAAAGATGCCCAGAAGGAATCTCATAAATTACAAGCAATAAAAGAAATTAAGAAAGGCAAAACTCAGTTATACCCCCCAAGAATGACAGAAAATAATTTGAATACTTGGATCAGGGTTTCAAAAGTTTTAACATCTTTTTTCCTAAATAAATACAAGTATGGAAGCAATTGATAGTATCTATGATTTGTATGATACTATTATGATCTCAAACTCCACTAAAAAAGAAGATTACTTCAAGGTAAATGCAATAACTGGAACAGACTGGAATACGAATGGTACAAAATGTTTTGAAATAAATAATCAACAAACCTTTTTGAATCTATCCGAAAGTTTCTTGTTGTGTAAATTTAAATTCACTAAGGCTGGGAATAACACAAATGCTACACTTGTAAATGATTTCTTCTGGAAAATGTTTGATAGTGTGCGTTTGTATATTGGAACACAAGAAGTTGAAGCGGTTGATTATGTCTCTGCTGTATCTGAAATCATGAAATTTACACTCTATACATTCAGTGATAGAATGGGAAAGGGGTCTGTCAAAGGTTTTATTCCTGATATGTCAATGGGAAAAACACAGACCCTGAATATACTAAAAGGAAAGGAATGTATAATGATGATACAAAAGCAGTAAATAGTTTTACTGTGGTAGTTCCTCTTAAAGGTATATTTGGATTTTGTGATCATGATAAAGTTCTGTATGGTCTTAAAATTAGATTTCAACGACAAAGGAATGATAATGAAAATAGATTGCTTTTTGGTGTTGGTAGTGCTTTTGCTGAACAGAATAAATTTGTAATTGAGGAAATGAGTTGGTATATCAGTGAATATACTCCTCATCTTAAAACGGAAGAGATGTTGAATAGAAGACTTAACTCAAAGAAACCATTCAGTGTATCATACCTCAAAAGAAGATGTCAACACGTTAAACTCAACCAAACCACTTACACGTGGAATTTGGGTGTTCTGGAAGGAAAGCCACGATATCTGTGGATCATTTTTAAAAAGCCAGATGGTGATACTGTGACTGATAAGAATAATGCAGTGAGTGATAATGCCAAGGTGAAACAACTTCGCGTTTCTCGAGATGGAACATTTTATCCACGAGATAGATTGGAAATTAATTGGGAAAAAAATGATTTTGCTGAAGCATACAAGTCTTCCCAATAGGTGTGTGAAAGTGATGGAAATAAAGAACCTATTTTGGATCTGACAGCATTTAAAAGTTTGTATACAATCTATGCGTTTGACCTGAGCGCTCAAAAAGAAAATATAAAGTCTAATCGAGTGGATACTTCCCTATACATTGAAAGAGGAGAGAGTGAAGAAGTTGATACATATTGTTTGCTTTTGGAAGAAACAGAATTACAGATTAATACAGATAATGGTGTGATGATTAGTCTCACATAATTTTTTGTTAAACACATGAGTGGCAAAGTACCAACTGGGGTATATGTTAATCAAATCAATCTTCATAAACTATCATCTTGTGTTCAAAATCAAAAGCCTTGTACGATTAACGTTAATACAATTCAGAGAAAAGGAGCAGTAAGAATTGATGTTTTGCTCACAAGAGAACAGGTTGAAATCTTGAATGACACTGGCTCACTTAAAATTAAAATGACAAAACCAATGTTGAAAAAATATTCAATAAGAGAGACGAGTGGAGGATTTCTCCCATTTCTAATTCCTTTATTTGCTGGTTTAAGTGCGGTTGGTGCATTGACGGGTGGTATTTCAACAGCGGTGAAAACTGCCAACGAAAGGAAGGGTCAACTCCAGGCTCAAAAAGAATTGGAAAGACAAAACAAAGAGTTGGAGAAACAAATTAGTGGAAGTGGTGTAATTGTAGATTTTGCTGAAAAACTTGAAGGTCAGCCTGATAAAGCGAGATTGTTAGTTGGAGATATGCTTTCTTCTATAGCACAAGCAGGTGTAAAATTAACGAAAAGAGGTAATGGATTATATCTTTCCAATAAATAAATGAGCATTGATGAGTGGTTTAAAGAATTTGGAAAGAATACAACATCAAATTTACAACTTGTCAAATATTGTAAGAAATTAAAAATTCATAATGTGGTTATTTGTATGAGAGATGAATTAACAAATGTGCCGAAACATACAAAGAATATTATTATGAACTTAGAAGATAATAATGGGAACGGTTCTCATTGGGTTTGTATTTTTAATAGTCAAGACAAATATTATTTTGATAGTTTTGGTCTTCCACCACCTGTTGAAGTCATAAAATTCTTACAGAATGGTGTTTATCAAACATTTCAAGTCCAAGAATTAAATTCCAAGTGTTGTGGTCAATTATATCTATATGTGTTATTTCAACTCAACAAAAATAAAAATTTTTATGATATTATTTTTAATCTAATATAAATGACTTATGTTGGTAAAGATGGTTCTATCTTTGGTGTATCCCAAGAACTGGATATTGATTTATCAAATTATTACACAAAGGCACAGGCTGAATGACATAAATATAATATAACCAAAAATATTAACATGAAAAATGCTTATAAATTAAAAAATTATCCAAGCCCGACTGACGCAAATGACTTGGTGAGATTAAGCGATTTATCACAATATATATCCTTAAATAAAACGGCCGTGTATTCCAAAGATACAGAAGTGTTGATATTATCTCCAGGTCATACAGAATTCACAGTTCGAATTAAAATAAATTTTTATAAAGAAGGGCGTATTGTTTGTATGAGAATAGAACAATGGGGGTATGATATGAATGATTTAGGGTATAATTGGTCATTTAAAATTGACCTCGAAGACCTGGAACAATTAAATCAGTCTCGTAAGGAAGAATATTATCCACTTGGTATCGAGAATGAGTTTTGTGGGGCCACGATTAGTAAACAACAAATAAAAGAATTTAATAAGGGTAAATATAATAATGGTTTTGCCCTTGTTTATATCATGAAAACAGAAAAAACAGGATTATATATAATAAGTAAGGAAATACAAAATGATTTAACTATGGGAAGATGGGGAGGTGTTTCGTGCCATAATATTATTCCAACATATATTTCCAATACATAAATGACAGCAAGAAGGCTTCAAGAAAATTATCATTTCTGTGTCCAAGCATACCTTCAAGAAAAGGGTATTCAGTATTTTAATAAATATGTTCTACAACATAAGAATGAGGTATTTTCAATAAAAGATTGGCATTATGCTGATGTTGATAAACCGACAACTTTAGATTTAATTAGAATGTTAAATCATAAAAAAATTATAAAGTTAAGAAAAGGTAAGGCTCTTTTAGAAATTCAAAAGAAATTTAATTGGTTTCCTGTTGTAAAAAAATTATTTTGGATACAGGAATAACAAGAAATCCTGATGAATATATGTATGATATTCTATGGGGTGTAAGCGATTCAAGGATAATAAGGGATGAGGAAGGAGTTGAAGAAGAGAGGGAAGAGGAGGAAAAGGAGAAGATAAAGAAGGAGGAGAGGGAGAAGAAAGAGAAGGAGGAAAAAGAGAAGAGAGAGAAGAGAGAAGGAGAGGGAGGAGAGAGAGAAGGAGAGGAAGGAGAGGGAGGAGAGAGAGAAGGAGAGGGAGGAGAGGGAGAAGGAGAGGGAGGAAAGAGCGAGACAAAATAAATATCAAAATATGGAAACCAGTGAGATTAAAAAAAGATTGGTGGTATTACAGAAAATAACTCAACCCACCGAGGAGGAAAACAAAGAATTGACAAGTCTATTTGCAATACTTTCGACAAGACTATTGACATCGACAAGATATTCATTTTAATTCAAGTTTTTCATTTTTTTTTTTTTCTTAAATAAATGGAGGAGAGAGTGAAGGCATTTCCAAGGATTCTTTATGTTTTAAAATTTAAGATTCAAATGTGCATGTTGGAAACTAAAAAGGTTTTTGCACTCTGCAGGAATTTTTCACATAAATAAATGAGTTATTGTCTCAAATGTAAAAAGAAAAGTAATACTAAAAATATTTCATATATTAAAAGTAAAAATAACAGGGTTATACAAAAAGGTATATGTTCGGTGTGTGGTTCAAAAAAAAAATCAATTTATCTCCAAACACAAACGAGGAGGAGATATACAAAAGTTTTTATCAGGAAGTAAATTTACAACTACTGGAATACCAGGGGAATTACATCTTCCAGGGTATTCTTTCTGTGGTCCAGGCACAAACTTGGATAAAAGATTAGATGAGGCAGACAATCCTAAATCATGGAGTAAACCCATCAATAGAGTTGATGAAGTGTGCATGAGACACGATATTGATTATGGGAATACCACAACGTTGGAAGAAAAGCATGAAGCCGATAGAGAAATGTTGTATAATTTGTCTCTGATACAAAATCCAACCTTGAGAGAAAAAGTTGATCGTTTCATTGTGAAGAAGATGATCAGTGCTAAATTGAAACTTGGACTTGGAAATTCAAAAAACTTATAGGCTCTAATGATGTCATTAAGAATGAAGAGCAATTAGCTGATGAATTACATAAACCAATATTCACAAAGTTTCGTAGAAGGAAAGTTTATTCCAAGGAAGTTGATTATATCTGGTCCGCTGATTTGATTGAACTCAATAATGATAAGGGGTACAAGTATGCTTTAACCGTTATTGATTTGAGGAGTAGATACGCATGGGTTGTCCCTTTAAAAAACAAAACAGGAAATACTCTTATGTTCGCCTTTCAACAGATATTTAATAAAACTAAGAGAAAACCTAAAAAATTGTGGACTGATGAGGGTAGAGAGTTTTCTAACAAGACATTTATGAATTTTCAAAAAAAATAACTGTTACATTATACAGTACCTTTAATGAAGGGAAGGCAGTTGTTGTTGAACGTTTTAATCGTACCTTAAAGGAGAGACTATGTAAAAAATTCACACAACTCTGTTCACAACAATGGTCATCTTTTATTCAGGATATTGTGGATAAGTATAATGACACGATTCACACGTCAACAAATATGAAACCATCAGAAACATTTACAAAATTAAAATATGAAAAAGTGATTAATGTCAGAAAACCTAAGTTCAAAGTTGGTGATATCGTAAGAATATATAGGTGGAAATCTCATTTTGAAAAGGGTTATACTAAACGATGGACGAACGACCTTTTTAAAATTGTTGATGTAATAGATACGGTTCCTTGGACTTATAAGATATATGATTTGGAAGGGGAAGAGATTTTAGGTTCATTTTATTCACAGGAATTACAAAATACAAAACTAAGCAGATAATACCCATGGGAGCAATGGGTTGTCCCTTCACTCCCTCCTACTATACACCTTTGTGGACACCAGAGGGCCAAGTCCGAGGTGTATAACAGTATATAATGTGTGTCAAGGGGGGACGTTCTTAGATCTGTGAACCCCAAACACAGAATCCTCAACTGAATAGTCGAGGCTTAACTTTTGTTTGTTGGTGTGTGTGTGTGTGTGTGTGTGTGTGTGTGTGAGTGTGAGTGTGAGTGTGTGTGTGTGTGTGCAATGGGAGCAATGGGTTGGCGCTTCACTCCCTCCTACTATATACCGTTGTGGACACTCGAGTGCCAAGTCCGAGGTGTATAACAGTATATAATGTGTGTCAAGGGGTGGACGTTCTTCGATCTGTGAACCCCAAACACAGAATCCTCAACTGAATAGTCAAGGCTTAACTTTGTTTGTTAATGTGTGTGTGTGTGTGTGTGTGTGTGTGTGTGTGTGTGTGTGTGTGTGTGTGTGTGTGTGTGTGTCCCAACCCTCACATTCAAAATCTCAACCCCAACCCTCACATTCAAAATCTCAACCCCAACTCAATCCTCGCCCAACACAATGTCTTTTTCAAAATGAGATTTCCACCTATATATATGTATATATTTTTTTTTTAAGTTTTTTTTTTCTCTTCTTCCAATTCTGTCTTTTAAGGCTTTCAGGTTTTATCACGTAGAAAGGGGGATTAAGCCTGCACTTTCTTCCCAGAACTAACAATGTATATTTTTTATGTTTTTTTCTCTTCTTCCAATTCTGTCTTTTAAGGCTTTCAGGTTTGATGATGTAGAAAGGGGGAGTAAGCCTGCACTTTCTTCCCAGAACTTTCTTGATCTTGCTCCCATCAAGCACCATCCGACAAAGAACTACATCGATAGGTTTAGATCCCAAAGAGTGATAGCAACTCCAAAAGTCTCCAAAATATAAATAAAATAAAAAATAAATAAATAAATAAATAAATAAATAAATAAAAGTCTCCAAAAAGGTTTCAAGTCTCCAAAATAAACCCAACTTTCCAAGTCTTCAAGGTATAACCACATTCCCGTTGAGTTTCCAAGATATGTATCACATTGTGAGTTATCAAGCCAGAACCCACATTTCAAGTCTTCAAAATAAAACCAACTTACAAAGTCTCTAAATTATAACTCATTTCCTGATTTTTTCAAAATTTGTGAGTCTCCAAGGTAGGTCCCATATTTAGAACCATCTTGGCAGAACCCTTTTCCTGAGTCTCCAAGGTAGTTATTTAAACCATCAAGGCAGAACTCATTTACTGATTTTTTTCAAAATTTGTCAGGTCTCCGAGGTAGGTTTCATATTTAAAACCACCAAGGATAACTCATTTTCTAATTTTTTCAAAATTTGTGAGTCTCCAAGGTAGGTCCCATATTTAGAACCATCTTGGCAGAACCCTTTTCCTGAGTCTCCAAGGTAGTTATTTAAACCATCAAGGCAGAACTCATTTACTGATTCTTTCAAAATTTGTGAGTCTCCAAGGTAAAACTTGTATTCTGGCTCATCAAGGTATAACTTGTTCAGTGGGTATTGTCTTGATAACTCACAATGAGTACTATTGCTGTAAAACTCTTTTTCAGGATTTTGCTGGTCTCCAAGGTATAACTCTTTGGTTGGGTCATCAAGGACGAGCTCGTTCTGTGGGTCTTGGTCACTCACAAGGTCTTCAACCAAGCCAACAATTTCGCCCCAAGTTGTAGCAAAAGCAGTATTTTCATTTTGTATTTCAGATACAATTTCCTGTGAGAGAAAATAATAATGTATTAATCAAGTAATTTAATTTTTAAATGAGTATGCTTCAATGAAAGTTTGAAAATAGGAAAATAAAAATCTTACCTCAACAGATAAGAGGTTTGAATCCAGTTCATCAACTTGAAGGTTTAGTTCCATACAAGTAGTCAATCTCCAAGGAACCCCAAAGTCATCCCACTCAAGGTCTTGCTCGTTCTGTGGGTCTTGATCGCTCACAAGGTCTTCAACCAAGCCAACAATTTCGCCCCAAGTTGTGGCAAAAGCAGTATTTTCATTTCGTATTTCAGATACAATTTCCTGTGAGAGAAAATAATAATGTATTAATTAAGTTATTTAATTATTAAACGAGTCGATGTTTCAAAGGAACTGAAAATAGGAAAATAAAATCTTACCTCAATGGATAAGAGGTT
>NC_140969.1:55652989-55760489 GCF_056783735.1 Eptatretus burgeri
TAGCATTAGTTTGTGGATGTTCGAGATCCCACAATGTCTTCCCAAAGAGTAGGTGAGTTGGCACTGGCTTCCTGAACAAATTGTAAATTCCTGCCACAATCAACTGGTTGTGTCAGACCTGAAGAGCCAGTTTATGAAAGGCTGGGGTCAATCGAACAGCCTCAGTGGCTTAATGGTTAGAGTGTTCTCTCTGAGTCTGGGAGGTCGGTGGTTCGAACCCCAGCTGAGTCAGATTTTTACAATGGTACGTGTTGCTTCCTTGCTTGATGCTCCACATTTAAAAAGGACAGACCACTGATAAACAACCAGAGGTTGGTATTAATAATATTGCATGTTTTAATGGTTCAAATGGCCTCCACCAATGTTGAAGTTCCTGGTAAGGGAACACATTGGCGATGGATGGAGGTTATGCTTTCACTCCTGTCTATTTGTTACTTGTGAAATTGAAGATTCGTAAGTACAGTATATTGGTTGGTCTCATCTGTGATTTTGTCTGTTTGTCTGCATGTCAGTCGACTACACATCACAATTTTAAACCGATCTTCACAAAACTTCACCAAATGGTGGACTTCGTCATCAGTAAGAAGCCTATTAATTTTGAGGTTAGGTCAACGTTGGTCAAAGGTCAACAACTGTCAAATTTCTAAAATCATCAATTTTCATCCGATTGACTTGAAATTTGAAAAGGATTTATATTTCATGTCGCTGAATTAAACAAACCAATTATTTTTGAGGTCAACATAGGCCAAAAGATCAACATAGACCGAATTTCTAAAATCCTCAATTTTCATCCAATCGACCAGAAATTTGAACAAGATTTGCATATAAGGTCACTCAATTTAACCACCAATTATATTTGAGGTCATCATAGGCCAAAAGGTCTACATTGGTGGAGTTTCTAAAATTGTCCATTTTCATCTGATTGACTTCAAATTTGAAGAGGATTTGCAAATCAGGTCACCACATTCAACCACCGATTATTTTAAGGTAATATCTGTTTTAAAGATTTCACAAGTATCGTGCTCTGCACGACGTATTTCTCGTTTGTCTGCCTCAGTGCCATAGAGTCTGGTTTGTCTGTATGTCAATAATCTGGAGGTCACATAAAGGACTAGTCTTGACCTGAGAGGGCAGCTTGCAGTCCCTGCCAGCCAGCTTGAGTGAACTGCCAGACTCTATGGAACTGGGGTAGCTCTCTGACAATAGCCAGAGAGATGTTGACTCTCACAAGCACATGATCAGATGAACCTGTTGGGTCAGCAGAGGAATGGGAGACATTAATAGCAAATTCATCATTACCAAGTCCATAAGAGAGGACATGCCATTGGGAGAAATCTTGGTCGGAAGGGTCAATGATTGGGTGAGGCCAGTGGAGTCATGGAAACCCACATCGCTGTGGAATGAGAGATGGTGTGAGCGTAGAGGGGCTTGGAGATGGGGAAGCAAAGATGGGGCAGGATGCTGGGGGAAGCAGAGAGGGGGTGAGATGCTGGGGAAGTGGAAAGGGGGTGAGATGCAGGGGAGAATGGGGGGCTGGGAAGCAGGGGGAGAAGAGAGAGAAGCAATTTGAGACACGGAGGCACAGAGCCACAACACGGAGAGAAGAGAGGGGCCAGGATGCTGGAAAAGCAAAGAAGGTATGTGGTGCAGGGGAAGCAAAAAAGGTGTGGTGTGCAGGGTAGCCAAAGAGGGCGGGTGGGGGGATTGACATAAGCAAATAGGGGGCAGGAAGTGAAGGAAGCAAGGAGGGGAGGGGTTTGGGGTGGATGGAGACATAAGCGAGGACATCAAGTAAGATTGGGGGTGTTAGAGCCTGGAGCGGGTGTAGGGGAACCTGGTTGTGAATGGGGATTGACGTGAGGGAGCTTGTCACTGTAGTTCCACCCGCTGTACAAAAAGAGTTGGATTTATGGATTCCAAGGGCAGAGAGATGAAGGCAGTCATTAGGATTGGGATGGCAATCGTGATTAAAAGGCATGAAGACAGACAGAGCTATATGGTAGATGAGGAACAAGTTTATGAATCATCCAGAAATGGATAGAAGGGAGGGGGAGGGGATGTTAAGCAGACTGGGAGAAAGATGTTGGAAGCAAGTATGTGGGAAGACTGAACATTTTAAAATTGCCATTTAAATTGAGGGAAAGACAGAGAGATGGACAGAGAGAGAGAGACAGAGAGAGACAGAGACAGAGAGAGTGACAGAGACAGAGAGAGAGACAGAGACAGAGACAGATAGAGAGACAGATAGAGAGGCACAGAGACAGAGACACATACAGAGACACACAGAGACATACACACACAAAGACAGAGACACACACAAAGACAGAGACACACAAAGATAGAGACACACAAAGACAGAGACACACACAAAGACAGAGACACACACATAGACAGAGACACACACATAGACAGAGACACACACATAGACAGAGACACACACATAGACAGAGACACACACATAGACAGAGACACACACATAGACAGAGACACACACATAGACAGAGACACACAGAGACAGAGACACACACAGAGACAAAGACAGAGACACACACAGAGACAGAGACAGACACAGACTCACAGATACATAGACGCACAGACACATACAGATACAGAGACAGAGACAGATACAGAGACAGATTCAGTGACAGACACAGACACACAGATACATAGACGCACAGACACATACAGATACAGAGACAGAGACAGATACAGAGACAGATACAGAGACAGATTCAGTGACAGATACAGAGGCAGACACAGAGAGAGAGGCAGACACAAAAAAGAGAGAGAGAGAGAGAGAGAGAGAGAGAGAGAGAGAGAGAGAGAGAGAGAGAGAGAGAGAGAGAGAGAGAGAGACGAACACAGAGACACAGAGAACAAACAAACAGGGAGGTTGGGATGGGGGGCAGGGGAGGAGGCAGAAGAAGGAGAAGAAAAAGGAAAGTTTTGTTTTTGTATTTTTCTGTTTTATTAAATGGAAGTTATAAGGAGGGAAAATCAAGCAAAGGCTGTGAATAATGAGACAGAGATGGAGACATGGCAAATGGGAATGGCAAACAATTGGAAAGAAAATGGAAAGGCCCAAAACTACCTAAACCTGTGATGCAGGATCAAAATAAATAGAATGAGCAGGAAACAATATTCAGGAGTGAGCACTCGATACAAAGAACAATCAACACAAACAGAGAACATAAAATTTAATGACAGAATGCCAGATAAAATGTGCAATATGTTGAAGACATTGTAAAAGAAGAGGACAAAAACAATAACCCAAAATCAAGCAGAAAAAAGAAGGCTAAATTGTAGACAGGGGATGCAATAAATATTGCAGACAGAAGAAAGTTGAAAACCAAAGTTGCATCAAGAGAGGACATTAAGCGGCTTGATACCAACTTCAAAAGAAGAGCCGGGAAAGACCAGGAGTGATATTTCAAAGAGGCATCCACAGATAGAGAAAGGGATAATAGAGCGGAAGAACAAGAGATCTTTTTTAAAAGATCAGAGAGATCACGGGAAAGTTTCGGTCTAGGAATGTGGTCCTTAAGAGTAGAACAGAAAAATAGAGGAGAAACACAGTTGAAAGAAAGATGGATGAACTACACCAAAACTCCGTACAAACGAGATAGCAATATGATGGCAACCTTGGAAGAAAGAGTATGAGCAAGAACCAACAGTGATCGAATGTGTGGTATGTTGAGCTCTGGAAGAGCTGGCAAATAGAAAAGCACCAAGGGCTGATGAAATTCCAAGATAACTCTTTATGGGAGTCGGTAAGGAGGCAATCAAAATTTTAACAACTATCTATACACAGATCCGGAGCAGGATTTAATGGGACAAAAGGTGGAAGCAGTCAGTCTACATACGATTGCCGAAGAAATGGAATCCAGGAGAATGTTCCAAGAACCGAACCATTGCGTTGATTTTACATGTGAGCAAGATATTACTAAAGACCATTCAACACAGAATAGAAGACTTCATTAAGTGAGACATACCCATGCAGCAAGCAGGTTTCAGAAGAGGATTAGATACTTCAGATCAAATTACAAATCTGAAGTCAATAATGAAAAAAAGCAAGGGAACATCAAAGGAAGGTGTATCTCTCTTATAGATCATAGCAATGCCTTTCATTGTATTGATCATGAATTCACGTGGATAATGTTGAGAGAAATGGGGATGTTGGAGCAGCTGACATGTCTGATAGGAAGCCTGTACATTAAACAAGAAGCCACAGTAAAAACAGTGTGTGGAGGTACAGAATGGTTTAGAATTCTTGGAAAAGGGGTTAGACAGGGGTACGTTCTCTCTCCTCACTTGTTCAATCTGTGTAATGAGTACATCATGACAAATCAAACTTGGATGAAGTAGAGGCTGGAGTCAGGTTTGGAGGAAGATGTGTCAATAATCCAGGGTATGCCAATGATACCTCTCACTCTGCATTAAGTAAAGAGAACTTGATGAAATGATGAAAGTGAAAAAACTGGTCTTTATTTAAACCTAAAAAAAAAAGACTAAAATGTTGTCAACTGATAAGATCGACATGTTCATATCGGGAGATTATCTTGTGGAAATCATGGAAAGTTTCATCTTCAGAGGTTCGAAGATTGAAGCGAGTGGAGAATGTGGAGGAGAAATTAATTGACGAGTTAGCATTGGGGAGAACATCAATGTCAGGATTGACAAAGATCTGGAAAGACAAAGATGTGACAAAACAAAGCAAGAGGAGGCCGGTGAATGCTCTGGTATTTATAGTTTCATTGTAAGGATATGAGTCATTGACAGTGAACAAAGAAAGGAAGAAGATTGACAGTTTTGAAACGTGGTGTTGGAGACGAATGGTAAAAAATTCCATGGACAACAAGAAGATCAAACAAATCATTGCTTGAAGAAACAAGACCACCATGTATATTAGAAGTGTTGATGCTGAAACAGAAACTGTCATGCTTTGGACCCATCGTGCATGCGGAAAACGAAAGTTTGGAGAAGTCAATCATGCAAAGGTGTGAGTGAGGGATGAGGAGAAAGAGGCAGACCTTGTATGCTCTGGGAGGATGGGTTCAAGGCTGCAACCTCTCGCTGTCTCAGCCAAAGCTTCGGAAAGCAGTTCAGGATAGGGATGTTTGGAGACATCTGATCATGAATGTCATCAGAAGTTATGCACTACTTGAAAGAACTACTGTAGATGGCAAGATAACTGTTTATCAACTTCAATTTGCTGGGGGTGTGGGGGGGGGGGCTAACATCTCTGCAGCCCAGTCCATCCAGGCCCAGAACCAATGTAGTCTACCCTTTGTCTTCAACTCCCAGAGCATATATAGTTCGGTCTCACACCATACAGAGTTCCTACAATATGCATTTCGCAAATAAATATTTTGAGCCAAGATTAGATCGCACAACCTATATGTAGTTATTTTAACTGAAGGTAGCCGCTTCTCTGTTTCCTGGTAGTGAATGTTGTATTTGGATGATAGTGGATTTTTGACTTGGAGAGAATGGCAATTTAGAAGAACACACAGGTGCTGCCACCACATTGTCCAGTATGCATGGTAGTATCTGTCTACCCATGCAACTTGGCGAAAATATCTTGAACATGCCAAAACTACTTGGAACATGTGAGTAACAATTTCATATCAAACCTCCAAGCCCCTGTGTGTACTGCTGTATGATGCTGTCATTTATTGCTTTTTTTTTTTTCACCTGCATCTCCTTCAAAGTTTGTTTCAAAGAGGGCAGCTACAGGAAATCTTTTTTTAATATATTGACATTTACATGACATCCTTGTCTCCAGCTATGAATAACTGTGCATTTCAGATTGAGGCTTTAAGGGCCGGTCTCAACACACGTGCTTGGATTTGGCATAAGTGAAAATAATTTAGGTAAAGGTCATATTACGTCCTGCACATCACCCTTGGGCAGCTGCTACTTATCCTGGCATTAGGATGGTGCTGATCAACCCTCGTGATCTGTCACTGTATCCACAAATCGAAAATCAATCCGGAGTCATGACCTGGGATTGAGTGCATCAGCACTCTGCCTTTATCCATCAATTGCTGGATCTACCTTCACCTTGTTCCAAGATTTTAATGTTCTTCCCTTCACACCAATAGAAATTTATTAAAGTAGTTAAATTTCAGCTTTTTTTTGAGTAACTTTGCCAAATAGGGATAAAAGTATAATGAAGTTTGTAATATTAATGTTAATATTATTCTGATTATTACTATTATCTATATATTAATAGGCGAAGGGACCGGCTTTGTCCACGCTTCTTCTCCTACCGGTGACAATATGCAAACATTTCTTTGATTGCAAACCAACCCTTGTGGTCTTCTTTGTTTGCAGCAAGTATTATGACGTTTGCAGACCTTCGTTTAAGGGATGTTTTCCAGCAAAAAGCACACATTCTGCCCCTTACGAACAGCTGGCGTCAATATATATATATATATATATATATATATATATATATATATATATATATATATATATATATATATATATATATATATATATATATGTATCCATTTTGTTCAACACCATGATCAAGCGAGTTTGACATAGTTTTAAAGCAGGAGAAATATATTTAAGTTCAGCTGCCACACACGAGTTCTTCGTGGTGGATGAGTTTTAAAAATTCTCACATTGCACCCATGATTTCACGTGTTTCTGCTCGTGTCTATTAATCACATACTGTTAGAACGTGACTTGGGCTGTGACTATGTCTGTTATGTTTTATTGGACCATGGCTACATCTGTTAATTCCGTTATGTACTATTGGAACATAACTTTTAGACTTTCAGACACTACAGAGCCTTTAGACCCCTTACACCCATTTGACCCTTTAAAGTCCCTTTGGACCCATTCGACCCTTTAATGAACCTTTAGATCCCTGAGATCCTTTAAACCTCTCCATACCCATTTAAGATCCTTGATACACTTTATATCACTTCGTTAGATGATCCCTTAGAGTTTAGACCCTTTACACCCCTTCGATCCTTTACATCCTTAAGACCCTTTAAAGACTCTTTGGACTCCTTAATACCTATTTTTTTACCATTTGGACCCCTGAGACCATTGCTCCCTCTGCATCCCTTCAACCCAATTACATCTTTTAGAGCTATTTCGACATTATTTGACTCTTTAGATGCTTTTCATGCCCTTCAGACACTTTAACACCATTTGAACAATTAGGACTCATTTTGCTCTTTCACCTTTAAATCCCTTTTGGACTCTTTAGGCCCATTTTGACCCCTTGAATGCTTTAGAACCCTTAAGATCCTGAACACACTTTCTGCCCTTGTCACCTTACCATTTCCCTTTGTCATATTCCATCTGCTTGGAAGTCTCATCACTCCATTACATAAAAGGTGCAAAAAAAGATCCCCTTCACGGTAGATCTATTCTTTTACTTCCAATCATCAGCAAGGTCATGCAATCCATTATCACAGTTGATATGAAATAATTACCTTTCTACAATGATCTTATCTCAGATCATCAATTGAGATTCAGACTTCCTTTGACATGCTGCTTCTGATCTCCAAACAACAGATTGAGAAACTCAATGTCAAGTATTTGAGATCAGGGACATCTTTCTGGAGTCAAGGCATCGAGCTTTTGATAAGTCTGGTATCCCACCTTGCTCTCTCAACTCTCTGTCTATGGCATCCAGGACCAACTCCACTCTTGGGTTCATGACTTCCTCCACTCTCGCAGTGTGTGGCACTCAATGTAATCCTCCCCTCTCTGTCAAGGCTGGAGTACCCTGAGGTATAGTGTTCTAGGTCCAGTCCTATTCCTAATCTTCATCAACGATCTCTCTGACTCTGTAAAATCCTCTTTATCACTTTGCTGATGCCTCCCTCCTCTGCTGTGACATTCTCCATCCTTCTGACAGACGGACAGGCAGCAGCCTCGTTCGTCTCTTCAGACCTTGACAAAAATCACCACATTTCAAAGTTGGCTTCCTCAGCCAGTTATCAACTGGGCATCATCCGTCGTAAAAAGTCTTTCGTTGGCACACCTGAACTCTTATCCATCTATAAGACCTTCATTTACTGCTGAAGTACTGCTCTCCCCTCTGGGTTGGCACCCCTGCCCCACACCTTGCTCATATTGATGCTGTGGAAGTTAAGGCTTTCAAGATCATTAGAATCTCCTGCTATGAATCTGAGTCTACGGACCTATCACTTTGTCATGGTGGACAGATCGGTGGTCTCTTTGTCTTCTTCCAGCTCCTTTATGGTCTTTGCACACACACTGCCATTTCTGTGCTTTACCACCATCCTCAAGTATCTGCAGGGCACACACGGTCCACCATCAACACCCTTCAGGTGAAACTGCCAAAATATGGAATCACTGTTCACCTCCACTCATTTATTCCTCTTTTTTTCTCTGATGTGGAACCAACTTCCACATTTTATTCAATATCGTTTTTCCCTACAAATCTTCAAGACAGCTGTTCACCAACATTTCAAATCTCCCCCCAGCCAAAACCATGATCTTTTCTGCCCCCGTTAAACCACCCCACCTAAAGCCCCAAATTTCCAGTTTTTCCTTCCTGAGAGTTTGTTGATGTAACCATCTTATCCACCCCCTGCATTCTCCTACACCCCTCATCCTTATCCGCATCCCTTGTTGTCATCTCCATTTATTTTTTCCTTCGGCCCTGCTTTTAACATATCCCCATTCTCTTTCTGTTGTTCCTTTTGTTATGTTGCATACTCATGTTATGATAGATGCAATATTTCTGATGAAATATCATGATATCATTTCTGCTCTTCTTAATAAATCAATTGACTTTAACCTCGCCTTCGTTATTATTATTACCTTCGCATTCTGCGAATGGTTATGTTTTGGTCGGTGTGTATTTATTTATTTATTTATTTGTAATCTTGTGATTCGTATAACTCAAAAAGTATTAAACCGAATTGCATGAAATTTGGTGGGATGATTGGTTATTAGCCAGGAAGTATTCGATTAGATTTTGGAATCGTTCGGGTCAAAGGTCAAGGTCAAGGTCACAAAAAGGTCAAAATCGTCTTTTTACGATAACACGGTCAATTTTTATTCAATTTGCATGCAACTAACGCCAAAATGTTCAGAATTCAACGCCTCATCTTGTGATATGCAATATGACACAATGACGCCCATACTCTTGTTACCGGTTAGGGGTCAAAGGTCAGGGGGGTCACGACCTTGAAAAATATGCAGTTTTTGTCATAACACGGTCAATTCTTGTCCGCTTTACATGAACCCAGCACCAAAATGTTCAGAATTTAATGCCCAATCTTGTGACACAATGACATCATAACACATGTCACCGGTTGGGGTAAAATATCAGGGGGGGGGGTCACGCCCTTGAAAAATATGTGGTTTTCGGTCATAACTCAGTCAATTCTTATTTGATTTGCATGAAACCAGCATCAAACGAGATTACCTTCTCTTGTTGAAACGTTGTATTCACCGAGCTTGCGAGTGAAGACTCGCCAAAACGACGTGAGTTGATTGTTGTTTAGTCCGTAGTCCCCGAAAGTCGGGGTGAAGGGTCATGACATTATAGATATGTGGTTTGTGTCATAAGACCATTCATATGAAACCAGTTCCCCACACTCATACCAAGAACAAAAAAAGTAGTGGCGGCGAAGGTATGCGCTCTATGAGTGCCCGTTCTAGTTTTTAATGCTTCACATAAATAAGGCCTTAGTTATTTTATAACTTGGTTTTACGGATCGGCCGACGGTATATTTGCCGAAATGAAATATAAATATAAAACACATTTTTAGCCTTTTATATTTATACATTTTCCGCCGAAGGTGCAAAAGTTTCAAAACCCGAAATGTAAACGTCGGCATTTATTTTCAAAATATAATTTCGTGCGCACACGCCAAAATGCCGAGTCATCTTTAACCGAGCTGCGCATTAAAGCTGCACAGTAGAACTGCGCAGTGGTCTTCGGTCATGGCGTCTGAGCAGTGGCCAGCGTGGTTCAGATTGACTGTTGTTTCTGGGGCAAAAGTGAATTTTTTTTTGTATACCTTGTCGAGGCTCGTGTGAGAGCTAACACACAACGCACATCATGGGGGACATGAGACAAGAGAGGAGGGAGTGGGAAGGACAAAACAGTGGGGAACAAAGACATTAGGAGATCTGTGGAAGGGAGAGGGATGGGACGGGGAATGTGGGGAATACAAGATGGACATTACAGGGACTTTCAGGAAGGACAGCAGGGAATTTGAAGGAGGTGGGCTTGAGTGGATTATCGGGGGTAGAAAAGATCGAGGATTTGGATGGGGGATGATAAGAGGTGGTGGTGAACAGCTATTTTGAAGGCATGGAGGGAAGAATGGGAATGAATAGAGTGAGGGAGTTTATTCCAAAGGCGGGAAAAAAGAGGAATGAAAGAGTGAAGGTGAGCAGTGATTCGTGATTTTGTTGTTTTACCAGAAGGGGGTTGTTGGCGGACCTTGAGTGCCCTGCGGAAATGTGGTGGGGACAAATCGCAGAGAGAGCAGGGGGCGAGGCTGGAGAGGAGACGGTAGAAGACAGAAAGACCACCGACTAACCTGCGGTGATTGGGTGAGAGGCCCAAAGACTCAGCCTCATTACGGGAGATGCCAATGATCCGAAATGCCTTGGTTTCTACAGCGTGAAGCCGAGAAAGGTTGGAGGCAGGAGCACCAGCCCAGAGGGGAGAGCAGTACTCCATCAGGCTGCGGACAAAAGCTTTGTAAGTGCTCAGGGGCTCAGGTGGGCCGAGGAAGGACTTTGCACGACGGAGGATTCCCAGTGGGCGACTGGCTTTGGAGGCAAGGTTTGAAATGTGGCTTTCCCAGGAAAGGTCATGGCAGATAGTGAGACCTAGAAGCTTGAAAGAAAGGACTTCTTCCAGAGGATTGTTGAGAAAGTGGATGGGGGGATTTTCTAAACGGTCCTTTCAAAGAGACATAGTGAGTGTGTGAGATTTGTCCGGATTGAAAGACATGTTCCACGTGTTGGACCAGTTTGTGATTTTACCCAGATCTGCCGTGAGTGAATAAGCTGCTGCTTGCCGGTCTGAGGGACAACTGATGGTACCGTAGAGGGTGGAGTCATCAGGAAAGAGATATAGAGGATTTTCCAGAGAGTCGGAGAGATCATTGATGAAAACCAGAAAAATAACAGGGCCCAGAACACTACCTTGAGGAACTCCAGCCTGGACAGGAAGAGGGGATGAAAGAACTCCATTTAGGGCCACACGGTGACTGCGACAGGAGAGGAAGTCTGCGAGCCATGAGTTGTTAAGAAGTATTTTAGCGGTTTAAATTTGAGTGAGTATTGGTGATTTAATCACGCAACATCTTGACGACGAATATTCTGGCGAACTATTGCATCAATTCAGTGCAGCAGTAGGGATGATTCGCAGGCTACTCTCGATCGTGCCAATTTTGTTTCCATCGAAAGTTGTACACCGCTGTTCATGTTGAAAAATTTCGGTGCCAAGTCCGTCAAAGTTTCCCTGCGAGATGCTGATATTCAATCTTCAACGGACCAGAAATCAGCCTTTGATGTGCTCATGGGGATGGGGAGACGGTACGATCAGATGCCCACTGAAAACTAAGCTGGTTATGGCTCTGATTGACCGTTTTGAGCGTGTTTACTCCGAGTGGACATCTTTTTTTAATCATATCCAGCACTATGCACTGGTGTGCACGCACACATCTACGACTTGGACAGTAATTTTCTCAGCATTGTTTCCATTTGTTTGATGATCCAACAGGTTTCTATAAGAAAAACATGCCAGACTATATTGTAAAAACAAGTTTTAATCCTTCTTTATTGTTTTTCATATCAGATGATACAGTGAACAATGGCATCCTGCATTTGAATGGTTTTCCATCTTCAATGTTTTCTTAGATCCTCCTGGTCTGGGATTTATATCCCCCCCACCTACCCTTGTCTTTTCCATGTAACATCCGAAAAAAAATCATAAAAATATATAATTTCTAAAAATTTAAATTATATTTATTTTTCGACCTCCCGACCCTACATTTTATCTGAAGAACTGCGTAAACCAAGTTATAAAATAACTAAGGCCTAAACAGTGCAATGTTTTTTTAGATATATAATATCAAGGCTCATGAAAGAGTGATGTTACAGAGGGTAAAAAAGGCAGTGTAATGACTGCAGGGCAATTCGGCCACAATTGGACACAATAAGCAAGGGAATGAACAAATATGAAAGGAGAGAGAGAGAGAGAGAGAGAGAGAGAGAGAGAGAGAGAGAGAGAGAGAGAGAGAGAGAGAGAGAGAGAGAGAGAGAGTAGGGGAGGAAACACAATAACCTGCAATAGATGTATAAGAAAGTTGGATTGGAGAAGATTGTAAGGATGGATGGGGGTGACATTAAATGATAGTACACCACTTCCTTGAAGCCCTGGAGGGAAGAGTGAATGAATAGCCTCCAGAAAACAGTTTCACAAGCGGGAGAAAAGAGGAACAAAAGATTGGAGGTGCGCAGTAAGTCTGGATTTTGTGATTTTATCCGTGACCGGGTTACTGTTGGAGCACATGCATCTTGGAGTTGCTAGTGAGGGTGTGCGAGTTGAGAGCAGATGTGATGGAACAAAGAGACAGTAAAAAAAAAATTTAATACAGAGAAGCCACTGACCTGTTGGCGATGTGAGCGAAAATTCGATCGGAATCATCATTTTGGAGATTATAAAATATATATTATGTGCAATTCACATTGAAGTTTGTTTGTTATTTTATTGGCTCTCTGCTGTTCATGTCACGAGCTTGATAACTAATCAAGGAAGTATGTTTGTCACTGAATTTTTACAAGCTTCACACCAGATGTGGAGGGTCCTTACAAGCAAAGAAAGCTCCATTTCTGGGGTGCTGCCTACTCTTTGATTCATCGTGGGATTGTTAACATCAACTAGTAAATGGTTGCTAACATCCTCAAATGGGACAGCAGACGAAGCACCCCCTCCAAATGGTGGTGTACTGATTGCAAAGCTTCTGGATGGTGATGTACAGTTGAGCGATGAGAGATCCAAGATGAGTATGCAACTTACTGAGCTTTAATGGCGACAACCTGCATGCTCTCCATCCCCCCATCCCCCCAATACAAACCCCAAAACAAAGGTTGTCCTGAAAATCGACACCTGGCTGGGACAAAAATGCTTGAGCTTGTCCACCATTGAAACTCTGTGCACTGTGATAAAGGACTTAGGCTGAGTGGGTCATGATGAGGGAGGATAACACTGGCCACTCGACCATCATGTGCTATTTTTATTTTCACCTCGAAGCCCTTGCAAAGGAACGACTCGTGGATTTAGTATCATTTACAAAGCATCCTCCAATCAAATTTACTGCCATTACCACGAAGCCGCCTTATCATCAAACTTTAAGCTTTTCCAATTGCAAACCTCCACAAGATGTTGTAAACTTTTCCAATGAATGTACCTGTAAAATTGTCCACAAATTGTTATTATTACTGTTGCGGTTCAATTCTTAATACTCGATTTCAATGACATGTTGATGAGATCAATTTTTTGTAATTGACCTCATCAACATGTGATTTAAATATAATTTTTTTATCTGATGTATAGTTTGTTTTTGAACTACTTTTTATACTTTAATCGTTTAAATATAATCTCATCACCATCCAGGATGTTCTAGTGGTTGCACTGTGATCTTTAAGTCTCAGGAGGAAATTTTTAAAAGTTTTTTTGAGTTACATTGTTAAAAACAAAACATAATATTTTGGCAAAAATTAATAAATAAAATTCCTGATATTTGGTGCATTGAAGGGTTTATGGGAGTGGTATTCCTGCTCAGGCCAGAAGTTCCTGCAATAAACTGTCATCCGAGTCTTTTACTGGCGGCATATTTCATCAATGTGTGTGCCGTCCCTCGGAGGGATGTTTAAACTCGGTATGCTGTCTGCCAGCATTAGTTGGTGGATGCCAAATATTCCATGGTGTCCTTCATGAAGAGAAGGCAAGCCATTTGGTCATGGTCACCAGAACCATGAACAAATTCGAAATCCCTGTCCTAATTACTGCTGGGAGAGGGATGGCAAATGGCCCAGCATGACCCTGGTATAGAAACTGCTTCGACAGAACCATTGCTCTGTAACACAGAGTATGATAGCGACCTCAGCCAGACAATCTTGGCCCATCAAAAATGATGCACACTTGGGATGGGAGTTGAATTTGTAGCTGACTCCCAATCCAATATGCTAACAAGACAGAGCATTTTACAATGCAGAGCCTCAATGCGGTATTTCTCTTGGCAACCACTTTCACTCACCAAGGTCACCATATTAAAGCTTACCTGTTTGCTGACACACACACACACACACACTTACAAACAAACCATCCACCTTTGACATTTCCCTTTGGAACTGGTGAGGCGAACCAACAAAATCACTCCATGTGTCTGGCTACACAAATACGGTGTTCTTCCTGTAAAGATGTCACAGTTCTGTTATACGTGTCCTTTTTTGTTTCAAAGTGGAGTACCACTCTTGATGACATTTCTCGTTCATACATTGGGTTAAGCATGTATTAAAATGGGCTAATGGGTTTATGGCATACCATCACACTCCCCCAGCTCTGACACCCTTTTGCTTTCTCTTGTATGATGTTCATTCCTCATTGTGATTATCTCCCTTCCCTCTAAGGGATCCTGGGAGAAGGAAAATGAGCAGGTCCCATTGCTGCTGCTCCTTCTTAAAAATAAAAAAATAAAAATTTCCTGAAAAGTACAATTCATTATGAACAAATAAATCACAATTATCATTATGTAAACAATATTTTACATTGCAGCCTCGTTTCAAACCATATCCCCAATGCCATACGGGAGATGGTTTCGAGTCATTCCATCACGCTCTCTCCCTCTCTCCTATCCTTTCTGTCTTGTTTCCTAATCAATCAATTTTATTTTCTGATTGCTTTTCATTCAGCCAAAAATTGATTTCACTTAATCCATAATTTCCCCTAATTCATGATAAAATGTTTTACCGTGCTTAATTGTCTGACTATTATATTTTATGGTTACTCATAATGAACCTAATTGCTTCAACTCAATGATATTTATCGAGGCACTTACAATTGTTTTAATTTACATAATAAGCAATCATTGAAACTATCAACGTAGGTCTTTCCTTAATGTTCCGCTAACCAAGGAAGTATGATAGGCAAGGTTGAATATCCATCACTCAAAAACGAAGATAATGAGGGAAAGAGGAAATCCCTCCATTGGCTATAATCGTACGTGACCCAGAGATAGTTGGTTGTGGTTCTTGAACAACTGGAGAGTTCATAGAACACGTTACCCCATGCAGTGTTCAGGTATATAATTCAATTTAAATAAAATAAAGATTTTAATAGTCGTACAAAAATAATTCCAGAATTTAGTGCCGTTGATGCAGTTTCTATCACACCATCCTATCGAACACATTACATTAGTTATTCGTGCCTGTTGTTTGTGTCCTTTATGACCTTACAAAAACCACGTTTCCTTGTTGGAATGATTTTCCAGGCAGGCAAACAGAGTAGAAACAAACCTCACTCCTCTCTATGGATGTGCGGTCAGAACAAATTCGGTGACAAAGTACTGTTAAACGGCAGGTTTGTTTTCCGATTCATGTTCAAGATATAACATTAAATTTTAATTAAGCTGTTTCTCTATCCCTATCACAAACTGATGTTTGTGGACAGACAGACAGACGGATTGATGGATGTATAGAAGGATGGACATACATACACCAATTGCTTAACCCTGCTTTTCGCTTCGCATGTGCAGGGTAACAATCCTCACAGCTCAAGTTTGTCACTTAAGAAGTTCCTGCCTTAGCCCTGAAGTTAGTTACTTAAAGTTGATTTGTAAATGACCATAAGGTCAGGAATAAGCTTGTTTACTGAATCACATCTGCATCTGCAACAAGACTCTATCAATATCGACATGCCTGAGCAGGTAAAAGCCAAACTAGGTGCCAGGTCATGGCTATCTCCAGCAAGAGTATTTTCCAGAACAATCTGAGTCCTCTTTAATCATAACCTGTTGACCAGGAGCTTAACTGGCTCAGTCACATGAGCACCGGGGCAATGAGTGCAGGAAAAGGGTTGAGTACTCTCAGGTCCACCACCCCAAAACAGCACGACCTTAGCCCTATTAGTCGACCTTTTCACTATCTGCAGTGCTCGTCAGTGTTGTGATCCCTTCGATGGGAGCAGCAGAAGCAATACCAATCCAATAAGTTTGTGTCCATCCAGAATAGCCCTGCCTATTTTATTAAACGACCAGCATTATGGTACAACACCTCTGCCTTGTTCTATCAACATTATGTTGTTATGGTATATGAGCCATGCTCATAGAAATTGAGGAAAATAAAGAATAGCTGATCTTGGTCGGAATTTAGATCTTGGCCACAATATTCACACACAATTGCCTACTTTTTAATGAAAAGGTACTATGGGCTCTTTTGCACTCGCAAGCAACTGTGATCAGACAGACCAGCCAACTTAATCCCTCCAAATCGGGCTTCTTCATTTATGTTAACACTCTGCCTGAACAGTATCAGAGGACAGTTTATTTTTGTGCATGACATCCAAAAATGGTAATGAAAGTTTGCGGAGAATGGCAGAAGAAAAGGTGGAGGAGGTTTGGAGGTGATCGTGTTATCATGTTAAGGTGAGGCATAGCAAGGGATGTGTTGGATTGAAAACGTGTGGGAGTTTGGGGCATATTGGTGGGTGCATTCAAAATTTCACCATTTTGCTTGCGTCATTATGTGGATGAGCTCTTGCCCTGAGGGTGCTTACTGTGACATACCAAGTAGAGTTTTCTTAGAGATCCTTCTGCAAAGTCACAGTTCTAGTTTTTTATTTTTTTTCTTTACTGTGAAAATATGCCATGATATGATGAGAATTTTAAAAGTGCTGCTGTTCATTGTAATCTGGTTAAAATAAAAATCAATAAGATGACCTTCAAAAGAAAGCGGCTCTCCCGACTGTAACGGCTGTGTTTGAGCACAAGTAGAAATGTCATGTTTGTCATCCTTACGAAAATGAACCTTCCTTCTTGAACCCAACTAGGCTCGGGTCCACAGTGCAATTCGCCTGCGCTGAAGGTCATGCAATGATTGGCTCAAGCCGCATCGTCTGCCAGAAAGTGAACGAGGCCTTTGTGGCGTGGAGCGACAGCCGACCCGTCTGCAAGGGTAAGCTTAACTCTCGCTCAAAGGGTTGGCTCCATGGTTGTGTAACCCAACTTCAGCCAGTTAATTTGTTGTCCCCTGAAACGAGCCTGCTTTCAGATAAGCTGAATTCATTTAATTATGGTCCGACGACTTCATAATTTGCCAGCTTATGTCATCCTGCCCAGAAAAATCCACAAGGTTTCCTGTGGTTAGCATTTGAGTACAACACATGGTCGCTCCTCAGAACCATCCTTCTCCTTCCTGATCGCGGTAACCAATTCTCAACCCATACCCTGATCATATTCTGCACAGGCTTGGACCCCTTTTTATGTGGAGTTTGAAATATGGTGCTTGTGTGCCCTCGGTGTGACATTGCCTTAAAAAGCATGCTGTACGGGCCTTTCTTTTTCGTCAGTATGCCGGTAGGCTGTCTTCATCCTTCGGTCACAATGATTTGTGTTGGATTCCGTGAAGGATGGCGTGCTTCCGTGCACAGTGTCATGTGAACTAAATGTAAATTGCCAATTATTTGGACTGACAGTGTTTGGGAGCTTTCCAAACATTCTTGAATTTTTGATCCACAGATATTGGGATATCACTCATACCCCGATGGAAGCTTTGAAAACAAAACACTGTGACCTGGACTGAATAAAACATTCCAAAGTTCCGACTTTTAAAAAGGGCACATTCCACCTGCCTTCTTACACTCCTGAATCTTGCTTTAGAAAAACCAGCTTTCGTTGTTTTATTTCAACACAAACACTTTAAGAGAAAAGCACTAACTACTACATCCATTTGATACATGCTCTCAAAAGCAACACTTGTTTTTTCCTTTATAATATCATCAGCAAGGCAAAAATAACCTTTTAAATGAAGATTTTTTTTTGGCATCTTGGACTGCTTGTATCCACATTGCTTGAATGAAGCTTTTAGCAAATGCTTTACTTGCATCACCTAACATGTCAATCAGTGATGTCAAATGTGCAATGAATAACTAACTCGTCTTGCTTGTGGAGGCTGGATGCGATGTGCATCGGTGGACAGCTAGAACAATGGATGTAATCAACAGGACGTTGATTGAGGTATGCTTACCGCCGTGGGAAGCAAGGAAGCTGACGTTTCAGGTGTTAACCCTTCGATGGAGCATTAACTAGATTTTGCTCCACCAAAAGGCTAACGCCTGAAACCAAAGTTTCTCCTTGCTTTCCACAGCAGTTAGCATACCTCAATCAACTTCCTGTTCATTACATCCATTAGTCAGTGATATTACATTGGGTTTAAAAAAAATAACAAAAGGCTATAATTACACGTTCAGTGAAACACAAACGTTGTGCAGCCACAACCGATAGAAACAGTTGTGTAGTAGTTGTGGATTTTTTTATGCACATCATAGTAGCCACATAACGAACATTCAACCAAGTCAAAGCTGTTGAACCTTGTTGAAAAGACAGCTCAACTTGGGTAGATTCCATACAATCTTGATCTTTGGCAACTGAAAATGCTTCCAATACTGGGTAATGAAAGGCAGATGTCTTAGAGTTGCATACTGATCAGAATGAGATAAGGGGAGAGCAGGTAAATTGAGGCTTTTAAAAAGTTTATTTATTGAGATACCTGAAATATTCCAGTTGTAAAAAGAAATCAAAAATATACAACAGCAAAGGAGCCATATAATTCTCTTGATAAGTATCTTGGTTTAACCACATGTCAAAGTAAGCATCCAGAGGTAGACACTGCTTCAGCACTCTCCATCATGCCGAAGTCTTCCTGAAAACGCTTCACCTTCTTGTAAGGTTTTTATCTGCCATTGGATTTGAGGCATTGAATATAATTCACATTTCCGAAAAATAAGCCAAATATCATGGTCTACTTCTTCCCTGACACTGACAGGTGGGCGTGCTCACGGCTCGAAAATTGTCTTTCCTCTGGTCTCGACCCCTGTCCTCACAGCCCTCTATCTCACCTGAACCTCACATCAGGTCACATACATACATCCATTGACAAATTCCTAACTATTTCCTTCCTAAGGTCCCAGCTATCCCTGGCACTGGCCAAATTCCAAATTCCTGCCCTAACTTCCTGTGTCGGAGTGGCGATCCAACCTGGAATGTAACCCTTGCCATAGAAACTGCTTCGGCAGCACCAACGCTCTGTGTGGAGAAAACATGGTTCATTATTTATCTGATCCAAGGTCTCGACTCAAGTCAACTGTACTACTTCATCCTCCTTTTTTCTTCACCTCGTTTATCGAATCACCTTCCTGAGTCTGTTCATCCCTGTTCTTCCGTCCTACAATTCAAGATGACAGTTCAGTGGCACCTCATTTTCTCACCAATCCCTACTTTTTGAACTTTTCTCCTCTCACTAACCATATTCCTTTTATCAACTGTCATTGCTTTTATTTCTGTAGGTTTTCCTTGTCTGCCTGTTCCCCTTCCTCTGTTGGTTTGCCAAATTCCATTGTCAGATCATCCATGAGTCCTCACCACAGTGTTAAAACAATAACATTTATTCATGTTTCCATAAATTGCCCTGAAATTGCAAAATTACGAAGAAATGACCATCCGAAAATGAAGCAACTCATTTTGTTATGGTTAGTGATTGAGTGATAGGAAATATTTTAATTTAAAAAGCAGACTTATTTTTCTGCTTTACGCCAAACAAATTCCCATTGATAATGTATACTTCGAAGTGTTTTTTTTTTTCCTTACAATTCCTGATAAAGTTTCCTGCACAAAAGAATGATTCAGTATTCGTAAATTACAAAAAAATAGGCTTTATCAGCTGAAGGTGAACAAATGTATCAACTACAGGTGAACAAATGTGAGAAACAAAGCAGCACTTACATTTTGAACATTAGCCCTTCGTCAGAGAAAGAGAACAGGCTAGTGCTTGAAACGTCAGTGTTATGGTTCCCATGGTGGTTAGCATATCTTTGTTCACCTTCAGTTGATAAATCTCAGTCTCCAAGTTGTTTTCAGTAGCTCCATGGAGTACTACTCTCTGCTTTGGACTGGTGCTCCAGCATCACATCTGTCTCTTCTGGAATTTGTGAAGTTTACAGCTCTCAAAATTGTTGGGTTCTCCTGTGTTGAGGCCGAAGCACATGATCTGTTGCATTCACATCATAGAGACAGGTTAGTGGGGTTTCTGCATTTTATGGCTTCTTCTCCAGTATAGTGCTCCCTCTGCTCTGTCATTCCTCCAACCCTCCCGATTGATTCCATGGTCCATGGGTTGTTCCATTAACTCCCTCCTGTTTATATTTCCAAAATCCAGGCTGACTGCACACCTCATCTATTTAATTCCTTGCTTTTTTCATCTAATAAACCACCTTCCTGAGGGTGTTCTGTCTCACTCGTCCCTCCATTGCTTCACACAAGCAGTGGACTGCCATCTCTTGTCATCCCCAATTCTGCCTAACTCATGATCTTTATTACTCCCATTAACCTTTCCTAACTCAACCATTTTACTTGCTAGTTTTGGTCTTTCCACCCCTCCTTCCTCTCCTCTTTTCCTGTTCATCCATTCCCTTGATATTTGTTCCATTGTCTGTTCTCCCTTGCTCTTCCATGATCCTCACTCCTGTAAAGAAAAAAACTATCGTTTGAATTATCTGCTGACACTGAACAACATTTGCCTTGACATCAATATCGAGGATTCCTCATTTAAAAGACACTAGCACATTATCTGTAGGGTAATTGCGTTAACCCCCTACAGTGACGCATGCATGCACACACACACACACACACACACACACACACACACACACACACACACACACACACACACACACACACACACACACACACACACACACATTTGACTGTGAATAAACTTACTCATGCAATTCTGACAAATCCTCAATAAATAGCCACAGCCTCCCTCTCCCCACACTCAAGCCTTCAACAAAATCCTCAACCCGTCTACTCAAATCCTCAGCCTTCCCCTTCCAAAGCTGTCCCATATTTATTCTCACCCCCTCCTGCTCATCAAAGCAGACGGGCATTCCCATGTCAAAACAGCGGAATCTTTAACGTTTTCTTCTCCCCTATCATGGTATCACCGACTTCACAGAAACCTGTCACAGTCACCTGTTTAACTCACAATTTTAAGAGAAAATAGTCAGAAATAATATGAAGGACCTGCGTACCCTTCGCAGTAAAAGCACTGCTTGAGAGAACGGGTTCTAAAGGGTGAATTCCAAGGAGTTCTAAAGGGTAAATTCTGAGGGGTTCTAAAGGTAATCTAAAGGGTAGATTTTAAGTTCTGAAGGGTCCTAATGGTAAGATTTCAAAGTTCTAAATGGTTCTGAATGGTAATTCTAAAGAGTACATTTTTAAGTTCTAAAGGGAAGATTTAAAAGTTCTAAATGGTAGATTTTAACATTCTAAACGGTTCTGCGGGGTTATCCTAAAGGGTAGATTTTAAAGTTTTAAATGGTTCTGAAACGTAATTCTAAATGGTAGATTTTAACATTCTAAATGGTTCTGAAGGGTAATTCTAAAAGGGAGATGTTAAAGTTCTGAAGGATAGATTTTAAAGTTTTAAATGGTTCTGAAACGTAATTCTAAATGGTAGATTTTAACATTCTAAATGGTTCTGAAGGGTAATTCTAAAAGGTAGATGTCAAAGTTCTGAAGGGTAGATTTTAAAGTTTTAAATGGTTCTGAAACGTATTTCTAAATGGTAGATTTTAACATTCTAAATGGTTCTGAAGGGTGTTTCTAAAGGGTAGATGTTAAAGTTCTAAAGGGTAGATTTTAAAGTTTTAAATGGTTCTGAAACGTAATTCTAAAGGGTGAATTCCAAGGAGTTCTAAAGGGTAAATGATAAACAGTGAATTCCAAGGGGTTCTAAAGGGTAAATTCCAAGGAGTTCTAAAGGGTGGATTCCAAGGAGTTCTGAAGGGTAAATTCTGAGGGGTTCTAAAGGGTAGATTTTAAGTTCTGAAGGGTCCTAATGGGAAGATTTCAAAGTTCTAAATGGTTCTGAATGGTAATTCTAAAGAGTACATTTTTAAGTTCTTAAGTGAAGATTTCAAAGTTCTAAATGGTAGATTTTAACATTCTAAATGGTTCTGAAGGGTAATTCTAGAGGGTAGATGTTAAAGTTCTAAAGGGTGGATTTTAAAGTTTTAAATGGTTCTGAAACGTAATTCTAAAGGGGAGATGTTAAAGTTCTAATGGGTAAATTTTAAAGTTTTAAATGGTTCTGAAACGTAATTCTAAAGGGTAGATGTTAAAGTTCTAAAGGGTAGATTTTAAAGTTTTAAATGGTTCTGAAACGTAATTCTAAAGGGTAGATGTTAAAGTTCTAATGGGTAAATTTTAAAGTTCTAATGGATAGATTTTAAAGTTATAAAGGATTCTACAGGGTAATTCTAAAGGATTCTAAAGGATTCTAAAGCGTAAATGCTAAAGTGCTCTAAAGTGTAAATGCCAAAGTGTTCTAACTTGTAAATGCTAAAAGGTTCTAAAGGATTCAAAAATTGGTGGCCATGGTGTAGAAATTATGGGTGGAATCTGGCAAACTGGCCAACCAATGGGTGAAACATGCACGGATGGACGCACGCACGCACCATTCCTTTTACAGTAAAGATTATTTAATTCTGATAGAAAAAGTAAAAGGTGGCACACTTGCATTTGATATTATTTTTTTTTGTGGGTTCAATCCTTAACCACACTATGCTTTTGGATTTCTGCTTCGCAGACAGGACACATCAATAAGTCCTCCGTCCATTGGATGGGACGTTAATCTGGGCATCCTGTCTCTCAGCATTGATTGCTTGTGGATGCGAAAAAATCCCATGGTTTCTTTGGCAAAACGGAGGTGATTGTGTGCAGACACCTTGAATAAATTACACATCCCAGTGCTAATGTGCAAGGCCAATGTATCGACGGCACAGCTGCGGCTCAGAAATAATGCAACCAGCGGGGGCGAGTTTTTAGTTGAATCCTGGTCTAATATTCATCGTTGATAATTACAGAAATTTACTCACCGGTCCACTTCAGAAGTGTACATCAACCCCACACATTTTGCTATATCTGTTTTGACCTGTTTTCAGCATTTGTCACTTTTGCAAAATGTTAGTTCCACAAAAAAAATTCACAGCTAATTATATCAGACATGTGTCACAAATCAAAATCCAACAATAGAAGAAAATTGTCCTAATGTGTAATGACTCAACAGTATTCTCTCTTAACAAGACAACATGTCTGGAGATTAAAGGAGCTCTTTTCCTCTTTGGTGTAAACTTTTTTTCTCTTCACTGCCAAGTTACATCCTATTGATTTTTGAACCTCCTGCCGTGTTGGAAAACATCACAGGAAGTGCAATTGTGGGTTCCCAGTGGGCTTGACACCTGTGCACCAGGGTAATGTTTCAGGAAAAAAAGAATAAAATAAAATAAAAATTGATCTCCACATCCAACGTGAAACTGTTTCCTTCACTAAATAGTCACCAAGGGAGCTCCATTTTGGATTTGTAGAATTTTTATTTCTCTTCAAGCATTTGGCTTCATCATTATTCCTTTATATTATTCGAATCTTCGAGTTTGAACGCCTGCCCAACACCTGTCCATCCATCATTTTACAGTCTATTTATCCCTTTGCCTGCTTGTTTTTCTCTGTATGACTGCTTCGTGCTCATTAATCTTGTAACCCCTTTTTGCAGCCAAAACCTGTGGCATGCACCTTAAAGGTGCTCCTGGTGTGCTGACATCTCCTAACTTCCCAGTGCAATACGACAGCGACACTCACTGTGTGTGGACCATATCTGCTGAAAACCACAACCAGGTAAGATAATGCATCAGAACAATCCAATCCATACTCTCACAATGACTTCCACCTTCGTTTGATACATCATTCTATTCTTTCTCTTCTTCATCCCATGTGTCCTTTCCCATATGAACGACCTCTTTAATTCTCTGTGAAATGATTCTCAAGTCATACCTTTAGTAATGACTTTTTAACAGTCAGTTTAGGCTCATGGAAGAGCTTCTACATTTATAACATGCAGGACAAGTACATTAGGAGATGCCGATGTGCTTTTACATGAATTTTAAGGACATTATTGGACAAAATTAATGGACAGTTGAACATAGTATATGGGACCTGAGATCCCCAGAATCTCGAGCTGCATGTTCAGAAGGGAATGGAAAGCAGAGCAACTGCCTGTTTTTATTATTATTATTATTTTTTATTATTATTATTAATTAGATGTTGTATTCCCAACAGTCCTGGTGAAAATAGATGCAGCTCAAACTGTTTAAAATAATATTCATCGGATGTTCATCTCAACCACAATCTGTTTGTTTATGACCATCTGCAACAGCACGAGTCCTTCTCAAACAGCAACAAATTGCTTGCAAATACACCTTTCTTGGGTGCAAATTCACATTGACTGTAGAACACTTGCAGAAAGCATCACCCGAGGGATTATAAATGGACGTGACGTGACGTGACAGGACAGCACAGAGGTAGGGAACATGCCTTTGAGATATATAATCTGGGTTGATTCCTGACCCGACGATAAATTGTCACACCAACCTACAGGACTCTGTGACAGAATGGAAACTTGTCCAGAGTTCGTTCTCGGTCCTGGCAATGCACTCAGGGGAACCAACACTGTTTCCAGAGTTTCGTCATGGATGGATGAAAGATGACAATTTTTTTTTTTTTGTGTATTTTGTGATTACAGTGCTCTCCATGGGGATGGTTAATGGAAAATATTTATGACAAAAACCAACTCTAACGAGAGATTTGTGCAAAATCAAAGCACATTTTCAGCAAGGGATACAACATATTCATGCCTTTTGTGTGTGTGTGTGTGTGTGCATTTTTTCGTTTGTGTTTGTGTGTGCGCGTGTGTGTGTGTGTGTGTGTGTGTGTGTGTGTGTGTGTGTGTGTGTGTGTGTGTGTGTGTGTGTGTGTGTGTGTGTTTGTGTGTGTGTGTGTGTGTTTGTGTGTGTGTGTGTGTGTTTGTGTGTTTGTGTGTGTGTGTGTGTGTGTGTGTGTGTGTGTGTGTGTGTGTGAGTGTGTGTGTGTGTGTGTGTGTGTGTGTGTGTGTGTGTGTGTATGCTCAAGCACATGTTTGCATTGTGAGCATCGTATTTTGAAAAATGATGATCAAATCATTTCCACGTTGCAAAATGGTTCAGGTTTTAAAAGCAGTTTTGTTTGTTTGGGATCATCTGTAACAGCACTCATCAGGAGCTACTGCTTAATATAACTGCAACATGAGTAATTGTATTGATTGGGTATTTACAACTAACAGTGTGTGTGTGTGTGTGTGTGTGTGTGTGTGTGTGTGTGTGTGTGTGTGTGTGTGTGTGTGTGTGTGTGTACGCGTGCGCTCTTGTTAAAGGCAGTTGTAATCTGGAAAGTGATATAGCAGTTGTAAATCAGCTTGGACACAAATCACACAGGGATTGAAAGCAGATCAGCCTCATGTAATCAGGTATAAGGACATTGGTCTAGGTAACCTTTAAAACCCTAAATTTTCTCCAGCGTTATCCAATACTCTGTTCCTGACATGCATACAGAACAGATCATGCTGCTCTTTGCTGTTGTGTTGCTCACCTGCTTCAAAAAAGCTTCTGTATGGAAAATGTAACCTGATCGGCAGAAATCAGACATGAGCCGCCCAGCATGTCCAGCATCGTGTGCAAACTGCTAGAAATTTAGCACACCCGTGTGATTGTTACGCGCCGCTCACAGCTTGGTCCAAAGCAATTTTGGAATTCTACTGCTGGTTCTGTGATACGATTTTGAAAGTAGAATTCGAAATTAACACTAATCAATAACTTCTTGTAAAGACAAAAAATGTTTTAACCATATCATTCCAGGATACAGCTTGCTGATTTTCGTGCTACTTTCTCATTTTTTTTGGCCAAGTTTTGACCATTTTTATATTTTCTACTTTGATACAAGCTTGCAATGTGCCCTGCCAGAACATAATGAACATCCTTGATTTTAAACAAACTTTATTTTTGCAATCTGTGATGAAAGCATAATCAAATGGATTACATTTATCCATACCTTTTAGCATGTGGATTAGCAGAATGGCTGAGAAGGTATGCACACTTGCTTGGGTTTCAATCTCAGCCCAACTATAAACTGTCATCCTGGTGTTTCACCAACAGGGCAATTCATCAATGATGTGTGTGCCGTCCCTAACATGGACGTTAAACTGGGAATCTTGTCGGCAAGCAGAAGTTGGTCGACATTACAGATCTCACGGTGTCCTTCATGAAGAGTAGGCGAGCTATCGCCGGCACCCTGAACAAATTCCAAATTCCTTCCCTGACTTCCTGTGTTGGAGTGGTGACCTGGCCAGGATTGCAATCCAACCCAAGAAACTGCTTTGACAGAACGTCGCTCTGTGTAGAGCATCATACAGGATGATGATGATGATGATGATGATGATGATGATGATGATGATGATGATGATGATGATATTTAGCATACTGATTGGCATCAAATTATTGATGTCATAAATGACAGCCTGATGTCATAAGAAGCTGCAGTCCACTCAATCTCTTATGGGCAGAGGTGATTCTGGCCATATAGTACGTGGCACCATCTTCCTGCAGTGAATGTGTTTCACACTGCAAAACTCCTGTCTGGAATCGTGGTTTGAGGGTTTCTTGTGTGCCAGCAAAGGGGTGTTTACAATCAGTTATGTTCACTTTATTCTTTAAGGGCACTCTACATATAAAACGTGCAGACATTACCTTTGGAGACAGGCATATCAATATGCCTGTGTATTACTCACACGGACATCAACAGACAATGTAAAAGTAAGCACACAGTGCATGGGATTTGAACCTCTGAACCCAGCACCATGAGCTACCGTTTTGATGTTTTTGTACACAAAGTCAAGGCTTATGGCAGAGTTACAACATGGAACAGATGAGGACACAACAGAGCAAAAGGAACCGCAGAAAGATAGGGGGAAACACCAACAGCAGAGCTGAAGGACAAAACAGACAAAACAGACAAGCAATTAAGGGATGTAGGTTAGAATGAGGGGTAGGGGAGGATGCAGGAGGTGGACAAGATGGATACAGATGAAAACTCTCAGAAGGGAAAAACTGTAAATTTTGAAGGAGATTGTGGAGGAGGGTGGGGGCGGGGGTCAGGAGAGGGTTGATGGTTAACAGAGGGAGAAAGATCATAGATCTGAATGGTGTATGATCTGAGGTGGTGGTGAACAGACGTCTTGATGACCTGGAGGAAAGAATGACATTGAAGAGAACTTGGAAGTTGTTTCCTCTTGTGGGCAAAAAAATGGAACAAATGAGTGGAGGTGGGCAGTGATTCTTGAATTTGGGAGTTTCACCAAAAGGGGATTGCTGGTGGTCTGCGTTTACCTTGCACAAACCTGAGGGATGGGGGAGAAAGCACGGAAAGGGCAGAGGATGCTAGACCAGAAAGGAGGCGGTAGAAGACAGAAAGACCACCGACCCATCGACTCAGCTTGCTCGGCCCATACAGTAGACTCAGCTTCATCATGGGAGATTCCAATGATCTTGAAATCCTTGGTCTCCACAGCATCAGGCTGAGCAACGTATAAGGAAGGGGTGCGAACCCAGAGTGGGAGAGCAGTCCTCTGTGAAGCTCTATATGAAGGCCTTGCGGTTGTATAGGGAGCCATTAAAACAGTTATGTAACACATTTTTTCCCCCAAATCTGACACCACCACCACCCCCTCTGTTGACGCTCCATAACGCTTCAACAGACACCCCCAAAAATATTATGCAAAGCTCGATGAAGATACCACTTCCCCCTATTTCATACCTTAATACAGGGATGTTTTTTTAATGCCGTTGTTTTTTTCAGTGACAACAAACTATTTTTGAAAAAGTAAAGGCAGTCGAGTGTTCCATCAATAAGACCAAGCAGCCTTCAGAATCCCTGTAATGACATCATCGGACGAATCACTGAGTGATGTAATCATTTATAAATATGTTCAATTGCTTTCATTTGCAAATGAGATTAAGTGTCTGTGGAAAAAGCAATGATGGAATTTAAATGAAGTGATTTGCTTTTATCACTCATGTTTTGAATACATGCATCAGAAAATAGTTGCATCTTTAAATAAAGGGTACCTGGAACAAAGTTGTTATTGTTTGATTGAGCATTATGCAATGGCAATGGAAACACCCCTCCTCCCCCCTGTCCATGTGTTACGTAATTTTTGAATGGCCTCCGAAGGTCTCACTTGTGCCAAGGAAAGACTTTGCGTGATGGAGGATGGCCAGTCAGCAGCTGGCTTTGAAGACCAACTTGTACATGTGGTTTGTCTCAGAAAGATCAAGGCTGATATTGAGAGTGTGACATTTGTCGGCATTGAAAGACCTATTCCAAGTGTTTGACCAGCTTTTATCAAGATCTGAAGAGAGGGAAGAGGCTGCTGCCTGCCTATTTGGAGGATGATGGATGTCACGACCAAGGGTGGAGTAACATCAGCAAATAAATAGAAGCATTTCCAGAGAGTCAGAGAGATCGTTGATGAAGATTAGCAATAAAACAGGGGCACCAAAACACTACCTTCGACACTCCAGCCCTGACAGGGAGAGGAGTTGAAAGGATTCCATTGAGAGCCACATGTTGGCAATGAGAGTATCGGAAGTCAGTCACCCAAGAACTAGAGTTGTCCTTGGATGGCATAGGTAGAGAGTTTGGAGAGCAAGTCAGGATGCGCATCTGAATCAAAAACTCGAGATATGTCTGGAGAGATGTCCCTGATCTCATGTCTGACATTGAGGGCTTCCATTGTTGGGAGAATAGAAGTAACATGTCCAATCTGGAGTGACCTGGTCTGAATCCAAATTTGTGATATGTGATTCGGTCAATGGATAAAAAGGAACGATTTTTTTTTTTTGTCAACTGTGATGATGGATTCCATGACCTTGTTGATGATTGGAATCGAGCTGAGAGGTCTGTAGTTTAGGGGATCGATTTTTGCACATTGTTTATGTAATGCAGTGATATTGGCTGATTTGCTGCAGATGAAAAATGACCTCAGGCAGATGATAGGGTGAAAACGGCAGAAAGAGAATGTGAAACAACAGAGCAGGTTTTAGGACATGTGAGCTGATGCCATCATGTCCATTTTGCAAAATCAGAGTCGAGGATTGCGAGAAACCTCTCAACCTTCTCAGGTGCAAACGACATAGTCGAGGAGCAGCTGGGTGATTTTCGAAGCAAATGCAGAATTGAGGCATTCGGCCTTCTCACGAGCCGAGTCAGCCGTGATGCCATTCGAAGAGAGGTAAAGTATGGAGTGGGGGAGGCATGCTCCAGAGACACACTTAGAAAAGTGACACCAGGTTTTAGAGGAGGGAGACACGTTTGAAAACTCATTGAGTTTGGACAGATGTTTTCTGGCTCTCGTGAGAGTCGACACATTTATTGTGGGTTTTGTGAAATGATATGAGATTGCCTTCAGTCAAGTTTGCTTTCCAGGAAGAGAAGGCAAGTTGTTTCAAAGAAACTGCCTCAACACAGGATTCGGTGTGCCATGGGTGGGAAGAAGAAAGTTAACTGAGCACGACATGGGATGGATCTGCGTATATGACACAGAGATGTTTCTTTGGAGGAATTCCCTGATTGAGTTAACATTAGCTGCGGTAGATATGGCAGGCCATTCCTGAAGTGAGATGGTTGCTTGCAATCTCTGCCAATCTACCTGAGTTAACTGCCTGACTCCCTGGCACTGAGGCAGCTCTCCGAGAATAGCCAGAGAGATGTTGACTCTCACTTGCAAACATATGACCAGATGGAACAATTGGAGCAGAGCAAGAGCAGGACACATTTGTGTGGAAGTTTGTCATCACCAAGTACAGAAGGGAGAATTTTCCATAAAGAGAAAGTTCACAGATTGAGTCTGTTCCAAGGAGTCACAGAAGTCCTTTGCGAAAGTGCCATGGCTCGTAAGAGAGTTAGGCTACTCACATTTGCCACGGCGAGTCACGGCGGCCGTGGAGTCTACAAAATTTATGGCCACCAGCAATTATAGGGCGGCCGCAGTATTTCCACGGTCACACAATGTAGCAGTCACATATGTTTTTATTTTTCGGGGAGCTGCACGGCTTATTTATAAATTGTGGAGACCGAAAACGGGGGGGGGGTGGGGGGGTGCCGTACGGTCTTTGATTTGATGTCGCACGGTGACCTTAGGGCGTTCCTGCGACGGCCATATAATTTTCAAGGCAGACGCAAGGTGCCCGCAAGGCGACCGCAGGGGGACCGCAGGGGGACCCTAAGGTGAACGTGCGGCCAGACGGACGGTAACAAGTGGGTTCTTTTTTTTTTGGCTTGTCAAATTGCTACGGCGAACATAGAAATGAAAAAAAGTTATAACTCCGCGCTATAATTCCACGGCGACCCCTACGGCCTGTAAAATATAGCCATGCGGCGTAGTGCCATCCTGAGGCCACCGCAAAAACTCTGGGGCCGCCGCACGTTTCTGTCAATTTAGAGGGCGTACGGCCGCCGTATCCTCGCCGTTGAGCAAATGTGACTTCGGCCTTACCGACGCTCATCCAATTGGAATGGTGACAATGGAAATCACCACAGATGAGGAAGAGAGTTGGGATAGGTGGTGAAATATTAGTCCATGTTGTTTGAGAGATGGATGTCGATAGGGTCGTCATTGATTGGAGAACAGTACAACACATACAAAAACTAGAACAGCACTCGGTAGAGCACATTTTTCCACGAGGCTGAACAGTTTACATTTTGTATTACACTGAGAGGCCAGATCTGCATCGAGAACTGAACCAAAATCTAATTGACTTTGTCTCATCACCGAACCAACTCATCCACCTAATTTTGTCATAACATGTCAAAACCTTCTTGAAATATCGTGCTGTATATCGTTTTTTGGCCCCATCTTTCAATGGTGAAGAATTACTTAAAAAAATATTTTAAAACTCTCTTATTAGGATCCGGATTTGGATCGTCACCAAAATCGAATCAAATCATCCTTGTCACACAACCAACCTGTCCAGCCAAGTTTCATCCAAAACAGTCCCTAACTTTTTGAGATATCATGTTACATATTGTTTTCGCCCTATCTCTCAATAGTGAATAATCATTTGAGAAATTCTGAGATCCAGATCCAGATCCATATCTTCAGCAAAATCGAATCAATTCATGCTTGTCGCACACCCAACATGTCCACCAAGTTTCATCCAAAGCCGTCCCCAACTTTTTGAGATATCCTGCTCACAGACAAACAGACGGACAGACAGACAGATGGGTGAAGACATAACCTCCGTCCACCTTCTGTGATGGAGGTAAAAAGAGGTGGGAGCAGAGGGGTAGTCGTTTCCTTGTTGTAGTCGCAGCGTAAGGTACTCTGGGGGTTGGGAGGTATATGATAAGTATACGGATTTTTTATTCAACAGAGTAGACAATGGCAGAACCAGGGGCCATAGCTGATAGTAAAGAAGAGGAGAGTTAAGACGGTAGTAAGGCAGGGAACTTTCACTCAGAGAGTAGTTAATGCATGGAATGGCCTCCCTGGAATGGTTCTGGCAGCAGAGAAAAGTAGATAAGTTTAAATTTGAATAAGATAGATACCTGGAAGTTATGGAGATAGAGGGGTATGGCGATGTTGATAAGGCTTTTAGGTAGTTTGAGTATTGATGGGTTATTGTGTACGGAATGCTGTTGGTGGGGTCTTGTTAAGGGGGGTTGTGTGGTTGATGTGTTTTTTTAACCAAGCCCATTCCCCCTCTCCGAGGGGAAAAAAAAATGGAAAAAATTACAACCAAAAATAAAAAAAATACAAAAAAAATAATTCTTTCATTAATTAACAACATTTTATTTTGTTTTTGGCATTTTACTTGGATCTTGGGTTGGTGTGGTGTTCGTGCAGGCATGATGGGCTACATGGCCTCCACCCGTGTTGGATTTCCTTGTTTCCTTGTAGTCGCAGCATAAGGTACTCCTGGGGGTTGGGAGGTGTAAGATCAGTACACGGTCTTTTAGAAATTATGTTATTGATGTAAAGTGCAACTCTGCAGCCAGGGTGGGGTTCAGGCCTATCAAATTGGAGCAGACAATAGCCAGGGAGAGACACATAGGAGTCAGGGATGTCCTGGAGGAGGAAGGCAAGGAGGGTATGCGTCAGGTGGAAGGTTGGGAAGGTGCAGGACTGGTGTAGGGGAGGGGGGAGGGAGAAGGAAGCTGGGAGGATGTAGGCTTGGGAGGGGTGGAGGCTGAAAGGGTGCAGGATCAGGGAGGGAAGGGGGGATATTGGAGAGTGTAGCGCAAGGAAGGAAGCTGGGAGGGGTGGGATGAGGAGGAAGCTTTCAGTGGGTGGTGTGAGGGGGGAGATTTGAGGGGGTTCGGTGAGGGGGAGCTTTTAGAGGGTTGAGTGAAGAGGGGGGGGGGCAATTTGAGGGAGTTGGTTGAATGGTGATGCTGAAAGAGGAGACATAAGTGGAAGGATTCTGGAGATGGTGACACTTAGGAGGGGTGGAGTTGGAACGATGCAAGCTTGTAGGAGATGTGGGGGAGAATACTGATATGGAGCAGTTTTACACTGTTAAAGGACATAAAGGGGGATTTATTTTTGTCAGCAGACAACCTCTGCAAACTGGACTTTCAAGATTCCTATTCTGGACAGGCAGTCACTTTCTCAGATAGGAACACCAAACAGGCAAACCCGTAATTATGAACTCGATCGTTGTCAGAGGAAAAAAAACATCTGTAATTTTCTTCTTTTTCTCCACATAACTGTGAAATTGCTGCCCGTGAGGTCGCAGACTCGGAGTAATCATAAGGTTGAAATGGTTGATTTTCCATCTTTGACACGAAGCCAAATTCCTTTAACCTCCTAAATGTAAAACTGAAATATGTTTGAATGGAGGTGGGCAGTGATTCTCAGTTTTCGCTGACACTTGAGGTTTTTTTTATTTTTTATTGATTGCATTATCTCCAATTCGTGTGAGATAGTGAGTTTAAAATACCATGTTATGGTTTCAGAAAACAATTCCAAATGTACAAAATTCTGCGCTCGTGATTAGAAAATGATTATTCTGTCACAAACCCCATTGTCATTCTCCTCTTACGTTATGAAGTGCTGTCTCTGCAAATGCATCCTGCTGGCAATTATGCTTATCTGGATTCTAGATTTGGTTGTGTTGCTTGCTGGTAACCATTTGGTTTGATACGAACCTCCACCAACCCGCATCAGCTGTTTACGTTACGGAGACAGTGGCATGTCGAGTAAATTTTTTAAGTCCTTCCTTTCTTTTTCAGCGAGAGTGCTTTTTTCGATCAGCACATTGCTTTTCTTTGGCAAAGGTGGTCTTGTGCCAATTCTCGTCAGGTGGTAAACTTATTTTAAAATAATGAAATGCAGACTCTTTATTTTAATTCGGAACATCATGAAAGTCCAATTGGATTTCACTTTGCGGTTGCATTTCTTTTTCTCCAGTGATCTAGGGTTCGTGGAGGAGCTTGTGTATATGTCACGTGATGGGCAGACATTAATAGACATCAGTGTATTTTTACATTGTTTGAAAGGCTTTCGTAGACCATGGACAAACTTATGGTATATGGGATTTGAACCTGATTGTGATGTGCATGCCTCCGTCCTGCGTGTGTGATGCACTGCTCACAGCATGGGGACACTTACAGGTCGAGAGAGAGAGAGAGAGAGAGAGAGAGAGAGAGAGAGAGAGAGAGAGAGAGAGAGAGAGAGAGAGAGAGAGAGAGAGAGAGAGAGAGAGAGAGAGAGAGAGAGTGTGTGAGAGTGAGAGTGAGAGTGAGAGTGAGAGTGAGAGTGAGAGTGAGAGTGAGAGTGAGAGTGAGAGTGAGAGTGAGAGTGAGAGAGAGAGAGAGAGAGAGAGAGAGAGAGAGAGAGAGAGAGAGAGAGAGAGAGAGAGAGAGAGAGAGAGAGAGAGAGAGAGAGAGAGAGAGAGAGAGAGAGAGAGAGAGAGAGAGAGAGAGAGAGAGAGAGAGAGAGAGAGAGAGAGAGAGAGAGAGAGAGAAAACAAAGAAAGAAAATTTTAACTACAAATAGAGCGAGAAATCCATTATCTCTTACAATGTTTGTTGTGACATTCTTTATTGAAATCGATATGATGTCAAGATTTAATAACGATTTTTAATTTCCATCTCAAGCTGAAATTCAACCGTTCCAAATTTATATTATTTTCAGAAACACAAACATGGAGGAGAAGGAGGAGGAGGGAAAATCCATTTCATCCAAACTCCAGTGTCCATTTCCTCCACATCCTGTTACACGTTCCATTAACCTGATCTATCGATCTTGTCAACTGATTACAGTAGCATGAAAAAGTATTCACCCCCAACCAATAATGCTACATTTACATGAATTACGAATTATGTAGAAACAATTTCTCCAAATGATCTTTTTTTATTAATAACTAAAGAGATCAATCTTAACACTGTTATAGTTGAAGGAGGTTACATATCAGGAATACCTGAAAAAAACATGCACAAATCAAAATTCACTGGTTGTGAAAGTATTCAGCCCCTTTGGTCAGTACTTGGTGGAAGCACCTTTTACAGCAATGACTGCAATGACTTTTTTGGGTAGGTCTCCACCAGCTTTGCACAGTGAGATGGTGATACCTTCACCCATTCTTCAAGTGAAAATTTCTCTAGTTCTGCCAAGTCCTGATGAGGCTCGTCGATAGACTGCAATATTCAAGTCTCGCCACAAATGTTCAATTGGGTTCAAGTCAGGACTTTGACTGGGCCACTTAAGAACATTTATTTTCTTCTTATTCAGCCACTCCAGTGCATCTTGAGCTTTGTGATTCGGATCATTGTCCTGCTGAAATGTGAATCTCCTACCCAGTTTCAGATTCATGGCTGACTCAAGCAGGTTTTCATCAAGGATTCTCCTACAATTTGCACCATCCATTGTCCATTCTATCCTGACAAGCTTGCCAGTCTCTGCTGATGAAAAGCAGCTCCACAACATGATGCTGCCACCACCATACTTGACAGTAGGGATGGTGTTGACTGGGCAATTATTGTGGTGTTATGCTTACACCAGACATAACGCTTGAATTTCGACCAAAAAGATCAATTTTTGTCTCTTCTGACCAGAAAACGTTTCCCCACATTCCTGCAGTATCATTAAGATGCTTTTTCACAAACTCCATATCAGCTTTTAGATGTGTCTTTTTCAGTAATGGCTTCTTTCTTGCTACCTGTCCATAGAGGCCAGCTTTGTGATGGGAATAGGATATTGTTGATTGATGAACACTGACCCCCCATCTCAGACATAGAGCCTTGTAGATCTTTCAATGTTGGATTTACAATAACATCCTGAACCAGTTTCCTGCTTGCCCGGTTGCCGAGTTTGGATGGACAACCTGATCTGGGTAGAGTCTTGGTGATTATGATACATCTTCCACTTCTTCATGATGGATTTCACCATACTCAAAGGGATAATGAGTAACTTTGAAATCTTCTTATAATCCTCTCCTGAACGGTGCTTCTCCACCACTTTATGTCTGACTTCTTTGGAAACCTCCTTCGTCTTCATGCTTGCCTTGGTTGACCAAGTGAGATGCACCTTAAAAATCCTTAGATAAGTGGTGGAGCTTATTTTTTTTTTAAAGTTAAACCACTGATTACATACAGGTGAAACCGTTAAAACTTATTTTGTAACTTTTCAAACAAATAATTTACTCCTGAAGTGGTTTCAGGTTTAATGAGGCACAAAGGGTTTGAATACTTCTGCAACTGAGAATCATCTGATTTTCTCTGTGAATCTAACTAATTCCTATTTTATCTGCATTGTTTTTAACTTTTATCACTTTAGAGTGGTTTGTGAAGACTATATTCCAAGTTTGATTTGAAAGCATCATGAAATAAGCTCAGTTGGAAACAAAATGTGAAAACGTTGGAGGGGGATGAATACTTTTACAGGACACTCACTGTATATCCATTTACTTTCTGGCATTATTAATTTGCCTATTACACAATGTCATTTCTTTCACTGACAATCATTTATCCCTCTCTGTGGTCAGTGGGCTGGCACAAAGTACGATGTGTACTTGTTTATTTATTTAATTGCTCCCCTCCTCCCCTTTCCAGACTGAGCTGACCAAGCCTCCTTGAGGCCTTTATCTCATTGGTCTTCCCAAAGGAAATGCAAGACTATTTCAGTGTGTGTGTGTGTGTGTGTGTGTGTGTGTGTGTGTGTGTGTGTGTGTGTGTGTGTGTGTGTGTGTGTGTGTGTCCGTTCACATCTATATATTTTTACTTTTTAAAATGTTTTCTCTGCCACTGCTTGGCTGATCAATGTGAAACTTTAAACGTAGGAGGGACTCCTCATGGAGAATATTTTATTGCGAACTCTGACGTCTTTGGTCACATGGTGTGACAGCCATATTGGAATAAATGAAAAAAATTGGACATCATTTTCTCTGAAACCACTCAACGAAAAATTGAAACTTGGCATATGTCATCAACTCCCCATTGGGTGTATCGGGGGATAACAATGATGTCATCGGCGAAGTGGTATTCCAGCCATGATTGGTTGAATTGAAATCTTTATCCAAAAAATCTGAAACTTCATATATCTGATCTATGACCCGATGTTAGTGAAGTATTAAATTTATGACATCCATAGCCCATGCTAAGAAACTATGTGACATAATAGGGTGGAAGGATGATATGGGTATGTGGGCCATAATAGTAGCATGTTCAGTTAACGATGGTATTTTTGTTCAGAGTGAACGCTCGCGGTGAGAGCATGCGCTTTCCACATGCCGTTCTAGTTTTAATTGCATCTCATTTAATTTAATCATCATCTCATCAGAAGTATTTGACTTGATCAGCACCGTATATCTATACCATTTTCAAATCAAGGTAAGTAGGTTACTCGAACTTAGTGTGCATGACCAATTTATTCTTGTAGATCATATGATGTTTGTAAAATGAATGACTTTTTAACTTGCTCTTGTGCTCAAGAATCTCAAATCATTTATTGCAAACTGGATATTTCAGTTTGTGTCTCAATGACAACCTTTGAAACTTGTTTCCCCAATATATTGTTGTAAAGTATTTAATCTCCGTTGAACATTAGAATCCCACTAAATATGTCTTTCTTCACTCGACATTGCCCATTCTCTGGCACTGACGTTTTTGTTCCTCATATTTGGCTTTCGTTTTGACACCAAAGTGTTATGCTTTATCGAGTTTTAAAGTTCCCATGGGTCACATTTTTCAAGCATTTGTTGGGACAGGAATATCCTGCACCGTGATTCCTGCCAATGTGTAAATATCACTTTATAACCTCGTCGGGTGATGACACCCTGAACCCAGGTAATTCTCGAATGCAATTCGCTGAATGCGGCCCGTGGGAACTTTAAAACCCGTTCAACCGAAACACTTTGATACCAAAAAGAAAGCCAAATGTGAGGAATAAAAATGTCATTGCCAGAGAATGGGCAACGTAGTGTGAAGAAAGGTATATTTAGTGAGATTCTAATGTTCAACAGAGATTTAATATTATACAGGTGTATTTTAAGGGAAAGCAGATTTATAAAAATGTAAAGGGAAAGTGGGGAAGCTCGGAGAGGGATTGGACGGTTGGAAGGTGCAACTATAAATCCAAGAGGGGGAGGATACACACAGCTGACCAGAAGCACATATACGCAGTACACACTCATGTTTACCTACTCAACCAGGTGCCAGAGGCCATGAAACGTTTCAAAAAGGGGGTGGGTGGATGTGTCGAGTAGCTTAATACACAATCTTGATCAAGGAACCAAGGAAAGCGCATCACATTAGGATGGGGAGGAGGTAGTCTGGGATCATCTTCTCCCCCTCTTTGACATTTTGAAATGCTATTCTTTAGTTCATGAATTTTGGAGCATTTTTAAGCTTGTTTGGGGAAAACACGTTACAATATTTTTTGGGTTTTTTTTGTGTGCATCGTCGAGGCTCAGGAAAGAGCTATTGGAAGTACATTGAACAGATCAGGATGCAACCAGACAAAAGGAACAGCAGAGAGAAGGGGGAAACACCAACAGAAAAGCAGAAGGCCAAGACAGAGATAGGCGGACAAACATCGTGTGTGGGGAGGAATTAGGGGCAGGAAATGATCCATGGGGAGGACAAGATGGATACAGAAGGGAACTCTCAGGAGGGAAAACTGGAAATTTGGAAGGAGGAGGGGTTGGGGTGGGGTATTGGGATTAATGAGGGTAGAAAAAAAAATCATGGTTTTGGATCCGAGACCATCTGAGATGGTGGTGAAGAGCTGTCTTGAAGACCTGGAGGGAAGAATGAGATGGAAGAGGATGTTGAAGTTGGTTCCACACGTGGGAAAAAAAGAGGAACAAATGAGGGGAGGGGAGCAGAGATCCTGGAATGAGGAAGTTTCACCAAAAGGGGGTTGATGGTCGACCGTGTGATCCCTGCAGAAACCTGGGGAGGACAAAGCATGAAAGGGCATACTCAGTTTTCATTCCGTTAGTTTGTTTTCTTGTTGGTTTTTTGTTTATTTGTTTGTTCGGGCGATATCTCAGCCATCCTTTGAGCAAGGAAGCTGAAATTTGGGCACAACAGTGAACAAGTGCTTTGGCAAAAAACTATAACTTTTTATTTTTGATGAATAAATCAATTGATTAATTACTTCGTTATTATCGCTTAATTAATTGCTTTTTTTCTCATTTGGGCAATATCTCAGGCCCCTTTTGAGCTTGGAATCTGATATTTGGACACATCAGTGAATAGGATATTTGGCTGGAAAGGGAATTATTGATTTATTAATTAATCAATTAATCGATTAATATTTGATTTTTTGATTAATTACTTAGTTTTCAAAAAGTTACGGATTTGAATGAAACAGTGTTTGTTTCGGGTATGCTATTAGACAATTGATTAATGAATTAATTATTTTATGATAATTGTATATTTTTAATAATGCATTTAATTAATCAATTATTATACACCAGTCACTCCCAATTCCGTCTCCATGCGTTGCGTGGCGGCATCGCTGGGCGACTGCCAATGTCTCGTGCTGGAGGATTTGTTATTTATTTATTTGGCATGTGGGCGGTGTACTTTGAATGTACCGCAACTTGTCTAATTTTCTTTTTAGTTGTTTAAATCATACAACCTTTCCGGCCAAACTATTAAACTTGCTCTCAGTACTAATTTTTTTTTCTCAAATACTCCATCCTATCCCACATGATATATTTTTTTTATTTTTTTTTCAATAAAAGTGTTTGTCCTCTCTAATATTTCCTTCTAACCCTGAAAACATTCTCAACCCTTTCTAGTTATAATAACATGGTCCAAACTGAATACAGTCCTTTAGATATGGCCAACCAGATTTCTATACAATGATTCATCAGACTTAGTCATATTGCCCTTTTTAATATCTTTTGTCCTATTTATTTCTTCCAGATATTTTACTGCTTGATTCTTTACTCTACCATTCTCCATAAATTACTTTCCTGAGCTACACACTGCGGTGTCTCTCCTTTGAGAAAATCAGCTTTACCAATGCTGCATCCACTTCTTCCTATCTTCACCTTTGTCCAAATTAAATTCCCTCTTCCCTTGATATCCCCTAAAACATCATAACTATCCTTCACATGCTTCTCTCTTTCCCGGCTGCCTTACCTTAACCCCAAGCTTATTATTTATTTGAATTATAAATGGATTTATCCCTGCAGACGTCAGATTCCTTCCACCCTGACAAATGCCCCCTGAACACATGTTTTTGTTTCCTGTTCAATTATTCCTCCAATTAGCTTGCTTACTCCTCATACCACATGCTTTTTCATTAGCTCGTCACCTTCTTTGTGGAACTTGAACAAAAGCTTATATCTAATTCGTTATGTAAATTGAATTTACCGCACTGCCTTTATCCACACATCGAGGCTACTTTAATACAAAATATTTATCCACTTAATCAAAAATTTCCAGATGACTTGACGAAACACGATGACAGAAATGTGAGCAATCAAGTTGTAAACTTTACTGTGTCTTTTTTGTAATAAGTGAAGGAGGGATTGATGACGTCTTCATGATGACCAGGTAATATGAAGCAATCATAAAGCAAGTTGTAAAACCCCAAAATATAACTTTCTCACCTCTTCCACGAGCCTCAATCTCTGTATTTATTAATTTTTTTGTAAACGCTAAAACTTTACTCTCCAAGATGGGTGACATTTCACAACTTGGGTTGGGAATAGACGAGTACCTGTGGTAATTTAGAAATGGTTACAATGCCCTTACTGCAGTTGCTCTGCACACCTCATTGTTCCACCATTCTATGATGCCTTATGAACTTCAGACTGTAGCTGAGATAATGCTTTGGCTCTCAGTGGGCCAGCAAATGGCATTGCAGCACACAGTGCTAAACCCATGGGGTGTCATTATGCAATGTTATTAATTGTCTATTGCAGCAAAAGTATGGGCCTCATCACCTCCATGTCCAATTATGTTTCATTCTCATTAGCACATGGAAAATACCATCTGACCACATGTGCCTGGTTTGTGGCTGCGGCTGTGTACACTGGTGCAGCTTATAACCCCCATATGCTTACATTTGCTGTCCATTTAAACTGACATTTCCACCTGTACTTTAGGTTAGATACTTTTGTTTTTTTACATGTCAACCACATCGTTCGCAGCCACATCTCTGCATGGCTGGAGATGTATTACGTGTGTTTTGCTTTGTTTGAGGTTGGTGGGACCAAGGGCGCTCTATTAATAATGTGAAAATACACCAAGCATTTCATGCAGACCGAAAGATATCGCAGTTTTCTACTCTTTTGTTAGTTTTTTTTTACATAAATTAAAATATTTTTTTCTTCTGCGCTCGCTCTTTCATTTCTGGTTCGCGCTGGGTGTACGAGTCCTGTTTGGTTCTTTCAAAGCTAAGTCTACCAGCTGGATTATTTTGAGCCCCCCGGTTGTTTTGTTTTTTTCACATCGGTAAACGTTATTTTATTTATTGTTGTCCACCGGTGTCTTCTTTGTTTTTGTTTATACTTGCTGTTTGAAACGTGTTTGGGTTTTCCGAGTTAAGCTCATGCTCATCTTGCATGAGTTAACATCCTTGATGTGAATTCTTGACCCAAACGTCCCATACTTCATTGGATATTCTGTTTTAATTGATAGTGTTACATGTGGTCCAGATCCTTCATGTGGTCCAGTAATTAATTATTTCTCTGATTTATTTAAAAAAAATTTGGATACAAAATTTAGGTTCATGTAAAAATTACAATTTCCTGACAGTGGGACCAGAGACACAACAAATCAAGCAAAATAGGAAAAGAGGAGAGAAAGAGAGGAGTGGAACCTCCAACAAGAGGGTTGGGATATATCGGGTTAATGGAGGTAAAAAAAATAAGATTGTGGGTTGGGATGGAGGATGACATGAGATGGAGTTGCTCTGAAGCCCTGGAGGGAAGAGTATGTTGAAGGCGGTTCAACAAATGGGGGAAAAATAGAGGATCAAAAGAGTAGAGGTGTGCAAAAATCCTGGATTTTGATATTTAAACCAGGAAGGAGTTACTCGAAGAATGTGTACATCCTGGAATTGCTAATGGAGGGTCAGAAGGCTGAGGAAGAAGGAGTAAGACCATACTGTAGATGCCACCACCCACTTGTCTGCGACATGAGAGCAAAATCTTGTCCTTTTGCCCCCATCATATAGGTTCAACCAAGAAATGTTTCTTAGTCGGTCATGAGGAATGTTCTCAGGAGGTAATTATGAATGTTTTATACTTCTGGTCTGCCAATTGTTTTCCCAGTCCCTTCTCTCTTCCTTTGGCCTTCCCTCCATCCCACGATCCCACCCCCACAACCTTTGTTCTTCCTATTTTCCAGAGGCACATCCTTGCCAGTAGCAAAGCCCAAATCTTGCTTCTCATCAAAATAATTTTGCACTGTTTCCTTCGGGGCATTTTGTAGTTTACTTTTCCACCCTGGATTCAATGTTTATGATCGTTTGCTGGATTTTGAGCTGCAGTAATGCAGACCATGTTGTATAAATGTTATAAATGCTGAAATCCACCTGAAACTCCTTCTGTAACAACTTCTGCCATCTCTGTTACCTTTTGCTCAGATTGCTCACCACTCACCTCAGTCCTCCTGCCCCTCGTCTGCTTCATTTGTTCGTTCCTCCTGCTCTCATCCCCCTCCAATTTCCCCAAACATCAATCTCTCCCACCGCTCTTCGCTAATGCTTCAATCCATTCAGTCTCTGTTGCTCTCCCTCACACCTGATATGCAAAAATAAATCTTCTCAGATCTCTCTATTCATGTATGCCTGGTGTTGGCTTAATGGTTGGGGTGGTGGGCTTTGGATCCCATGGTCTTGAGTTCAAATCCTGCTCAGCTGTTGAATTATTACCAGGTGGGGTTAACTCGGCCTATCGTCCTTCCAAGGTTGGCAAAATGAGTGCCAGCTTGCTGGTATACTGTGTCGGAGTGGCGACCCCTCCAGGATTGCACCCAATAGCCAAGGAGACTGCTTCAGCAGCACCAACCCTTTGCACAGAGTATGGTCCCAATCACCTCCTCCTCCTCTATTCAGGTTATCTCTGCATTGCTTGGCATTATCTCTCTGACAGAAACCTTTCTCACACAGGATGCTCCCCAACATCATTGGCTCTCTGACTACTCCTTTCTGCACTTTAAAGATCCATGTCATGATCTCCCTCTCGAGGCTGGTGTCTCATCAGGAAGCGTTTTAGTACTGTCCTCCTTATTGGTCGAAATCAATTACCACTCTGCTCCTCTGGAATATCCTTTGTGCCAAATTTGTTCATGACTCCATCCTGTGTGCAGAACTTCACACCACACTTCCAAAACGAAGGCTGATGTGGCATCGATCTCTACAGATCTGGAGACAATAAGTGTTATTGGTCAGCTTCTGGAAGCTGTCTTTCGTTGCAGAAAAATCCTATTAATTACCTCCGCCACCGAAGGTGGATGGAGGTTATGTTTGTACCCCTGTCTGTCTGTTTGTTTGTGAACAAAATATCTCAAAAAGTTGTGGACGAATTCAGACGAAACTCGGTGGGAAGATTGGGTATGTAACTATGATGAATTGATTCGACTTTTCTGAACATCTGAATCCGTATCTGGATCCGATATCTTTTTTCAGTGATTCTTCACCATTGAGTGACGGAGATAAAACGACATGCGGCACGACATTTCAAAAGTTATGGACAAATTCAGACGAAACTTGGTGGGTGAGAATTGGTTAGGTGACAATAACAAGCAGATTACATTTTAGTTCAGGTCCAAATCCAGATCCAGCCTATCAGTAGGATACAAAACATAAACAAATCAGCCTGGCGGAGGTATGCTCTCTACCTAGAACCCTTCTAGTTTACTCTGTCTCACCAAATAAATCATCTTTCAACCCCCGAGTCTACGTTTCTGGCCAATTCCTGAAAAAGCACAGATCTTGGAGATCCTTGGCCTCACATTAATGTCACAACTTCCGTAGGGTGGACCATATCTTGAAAATGGCCCCGAAGACTGGCTGACACCTCAGTATTTTAATCGGAGTCCGTTCCAAGCATTGAAAGTTCAACATGTTGTATATGGCCTTCATCTGAAGTATTGGTTCACGAGTCAGTAAGTGACCACTATATTCGTTATGGGTGTCTGTCTGTCTGTCCCGAGCATAGCTCCGTGGGTTTTGATCCGATCCTGATAAAATTTTGGTGGGAGGTTTATATCATGATCTAGTTGTGTTTTCCTGAGAATGGGCATGGTGCGCCCATTATGGGCCGAGCCACGCCCAAAAAACATGTGTTTTTAGGGGGTAGCCGATTTCAAGTTACATCTTCTCCGAGGGGGTTTGTCGAATCTAGCAGAGGTTTCTGTATTTGGTTAGACCAGTGGCACCTGCATAGCCCCAAGGTCAAGGTCACAATGTCACGAACTTAGAAAATGTCAAAAAATCAATAAATTGGGCATCGAGCTCCTCGGGTTTCCAACTGTTTCGAATTAAAGTTGATATGCAAGTAGTGCTCTTCGAGTACTATAACTTTCATCATTTACGTTTTTCCCGATTTCCGCCAATTTGCCCGTGGCGTCCCCTCGAAGGTCAAAAAATAAAAAAGGCGAACCGTGTACATTGCTCGTGAACCATCGCCGTCTCCAGACTTGTCAGTGTTTGTGTTTTCACTCTGAGCTAATGCCGCTACTTCTCATCTTGCTCACATAAAAGCGAGTAAAAGCAATCAATTCTGAGTCTCTCCGTTGTTACTGACATCTGTCAACTGGAGGCCGAATGCCAAGGTCTGTTTTTGGCCCATCGCAGGGAGGTTGGTGGACTCAGGTTTCTATCACCTCTATTCCCATCACCACCCTCTCCTAGCCCACCCAGGTCATACGCATTCTTCCAGAACTTCACACCCGGTTATCATTCCCAATTCTAAGCTGAATGTTCACCTTCATCCCTATACTTTGTCATCTCTGGAAAGGACTCCCTGTGCCTGTTGTCTCTTACCCCTCCCTACAGCCCTTCAAGACCGACGCCCATCATCACCTTGTAATTTTAACATAAACACCCCCACTGCTGCTCTCCTTTACTCTCACTGACCCATTCTCCTCCCTCACCCCATACTTTCTGCCCCTCGTACACTCACGTTTTTTCTTTATATCCCTGTTCCCCTTTGATCCTCTGTAAATTTGTGAATCTATTACCCTCTGTGGTTTGGCTGCTCCTTGAGCTGAGATTTCTATATTCAGCAAACTTTGATTTTTTTTTTTCTTCCAGTGAAAATATGTACTTTCAGCTCAAGCAGGATCCAAGCTATGGGATATTTCCCAATACAGTGTTCCCTCTGCAAGAGGTCCATTTCTTCAAATCAGTTTTTCACAGCTCTCTTTCATTATTTTTTTTTTGTGGCTTACATTTATGCCAAGCACAGTCAATATCTACCTCCATTTGATTGTTGGAGAAATGACCTTTCATAAAAGTAGAAAATCCATCTCCCTTTGATGCAGGTGATCCAGATAAGTTTTGAGCAGTTTGAGCTCGAACGAGACTTTGATACGCTCACCATCGGTAATGGGGCAGACGCAGGAGATGCAACCAGCATCATCACGACGTAAGTGCCAACATAATCTCAACACCATTCATTAAGCACTATAGCGTGACGTAGCCATGAAGTGTTTTTAGCTCATGGCCATTTTGTGAAACCTGCATAGATGTGGCAGTATATGCATTTAGCTGGAGCTGGATGCTTGTCTCCCTAATATGGCAAGTACAAAGTTCAAAGGTTGACTTCGGCTGGTCCTGGAAAAGTCATCTGTTAACGCCTGTATGTTTCAAATACCTGACTTGAATGTTTGTTGAAACACAGCTTATGTTTGTCGCCTTTTCATTGTTGTCTTTCAGACTGTCAGGAACAAACATACCAGATCTAGTTGTGAGCGTGGCAAGTGACATGTGGCTTGAACTGCATACTGATGAAAGTATCAATTCCATGGGTTTCAAGCTGACTTACCAAGGTGCTTATTTTTTTTTCTATTTTAAAATGTTTTTCAAGAATGAATGCAATTTTTGGCTCGTAACACAGATTGTGGCTTTAATTTATTTTGGCTTTCAATAACTTTTGCGTTGTCCTTTGTTTTAATTTGTTTAATTTAATTAAATGATCCATGAGAAGCATTGTATCCGTAATGCCAACATTTTGATCGGCCAGCTAGCTTAGTGCTCGCGACCTGAGAGCATGACGTGCTTCACGGGGTGATTTTGATCCTGCATTTGCGATCACAATCATGTGCAGGAATAGACAGCTCAGATGTGAGGCTGCTTGAATTCTTTCAACGTCGAAAAAAAAAAACTCAAGAACATTAAATTTGTTGAAATCTTTGATGTTCTGGAGTATAATTTTCATCTTCAATGGAATATCTTCAAATTTTCTACTCTGCCGGATGGTCCTTGATGTTGCCTTTAATGGTGAAACCTTACCATGTTTTCATTCCCTGCACTCAGACCTTAATTATGCCTATACAAATCTAATTTAAACAGGGACAGTTTCCTTTATTGGAATTTATATTTACATTCAAGTTTGACAAACGTATGTCCTCCTGTTTTTGGAATTACAATATCCCATAGTGTTTCAGTGGCATTTCTAATCTAATTATGTCATCCCTTAATTGGATATGTCACAGATCCCATTGAATACTTCTCATCAGTAGGCCCTTGTTTACGATTATTTTGAACGCATTCTTATCTGGGTTGGTTATTTAGTCAACTGCAATTTGTATCACAACGTCCTGATATGTGAAGAGTTTTCACGGTTCATTGTCCAGGGTACCTTACTGTCCTGATTGAATTGAATTTAGCTACCTTTGAGGCACAGAATATGTCTCTCGGTTACCTATTTCAAATGTATTTCTGTTTTGTTATCAAATGAACGGGGATTGTGGAACTACGTGGGTAGCGTAACTGCCATCACCACCCCCCCCCAACCTCCATCCTTCCCTTTCCTCCCCTCTCCTCCCCCTATTTCTCAAAATATCCTTGGCTTTGTTCCCATGGTGGTTCTAAGTAGGTCGGACAGTATTGCTTGCCACATTCCAGGCACCGTTGGGATTCTGGTAGTAATTTCTGCACTCTACAATATACATGTGGCTGCACCTCCGGTCATCTACAACACATATCTCATCACGGATACATATGCTTTATCTTGGGTGGAAGAATCGTGGCAGTCAGATATTTTATGTATAAAAGTGATTCAAACCTACCTAATAATTTTGTTGATAAAAGGCAGAGTTTTTAGGTTGTACTGTAGAGGGAGATTTGTACTGCATCGGGAGATCAAGTCAAACCATTTCTCTCCTGATGCAGTACAACCCATTGGTTAAAGCATCTATAAGAGGTTGGTGCAAGAGCTAGGATACGGGTAGTTTCAACAATAGCTTTGGTATGCATACACCGCCACAATAAATCACCATGCCACTGCAAAGCACTGCTCCACATACTGCTAACACGCCATTACGCAACAACAACACACACACACACACACACACACACACACACACACACACACACACACACACACACACACACACACACACACACACACACCAGTACATGCATAACACAAGTCCAGAGTGCGTCAACCCGCACCCCCATCCCGATCCACATGCAGAGCCAAAACGCAGTCTTTTAACAACCCGGAGGCACTGGGGAATGTGTGGTGGTGAGGTGTTTGTAATATCGTGGTGTTGATGAGTTTTGAATTTCATGGTGGTGTGGTGTTCTTAATAATGTGGTGATGAGGTGTTTTGAATTTCGCGGGGGTGTGGTGTTTTTATGCCTTGGAGCACAGTCAATAAAATAATCAAGAAGTGGAAGGCGTATGGTACCACCAAGACCCTCCTTACATCAGGCCGTCCCTCTAAAATGGATGACCAAGCAAGGAGGAGACCGATCAGAGGCCACCAAGAGGCCAATGGCAACTTTGAAAGAGCTACATGCCTTGAAGGCAAAGACTGTTTTTATGGCAAAAAAAGTGACAAGAATATCCCAAGCATTCCACAAGTCTGGCCTGTATGGCAGGGTGACAAGAAGGAAGGCATCACTCAAAAAAGCTCACCTTGAGTCCTCTTTGAGGTATGCAAAAAAAAAAACACTCCGGAGATTCTGAAGCCATGTGGCAAAAAGTTTTGTGGTGTGACGAAAGAAACCAAGATGGAACTTTTTGGCTGAAATGCAAAACTAATTACGTTTGGCACAAACCCAAAACAGCACATCAACCAAAGAACACCATCCCTACTGTGAAGCATCGTGGTGGCAGCATCATGTTACACGGATATGTCTCACCAGCAGGGGCTGGCACACTTGTCAGGATAGAAGGGAAAATGGATGGAGCAAAATACAGTAAAATCCAACAATAAACCTGCCGCCCTTTGCAAGAAACCTGAAATTGTGACGGGAATTCACCTTTCAGCATGAAAATAACCCGAAGCACACAGCCAAAGCTACACTGGAGTGGCTCAGGAACAATAAGATAAATGTCATTGAGTGGCCCAGTCAGAGCCCCGACCTGAATCGATTCGAAAATCTGTGGCTTGACTTGAAGATTGCTGTCCACGAACACTCCCCAGGCAACTTAACTTTGTACAGAAGAAACAACAGTTTTGTTCAGAAGAATGGGCAAATATTTCCCAATCAAGGTGTGCAAATTTGGCAGAGACCTATCCCAACAGACTCACAGCTGTAATTGCTGTCAAAGGTGCTTCCACCACGTATTATCTCAGGGGGGTGGACACTTATCCAACCAAGATATTCTAGTTTTGTAATTTTTACCTCCGCCACCAAAGGTGAAGGAGGTTATGTTTTCACTCGTCACTGTCTGTTTGTTTGTTACTTGCAAAATCGAAGATTTTTCAAGTATATTAGTCAGTCGATTTTGTTTTTCTGTCTGTCTGTCTGTCTGTTTGTTTGTTTATCGCCTACAGGTCACAATTCTGAACCGATCGTCATGAAACTTTACCAGGTTGTAGATGTAGTCTCAACTGAGAAGCCGATTGATTTTGAAGTCAAAGGTCATCTTGAGATCAAACTTCTAAAATCGTCATTTTTCATCTGATTGACTTGAAATTTGAGCAAGATTTGCATACCGCATCAGTAAATTGGGAAACCACTGATTTTTTGAGGTCAAAAGGTCAAAGGTCAACTCAAGGTCAAACTTCTAAAATCATCAATTTCAATCTGAAAAATAATCATTTTTCATCTGATTGACCTGAACTTTGATTAAGATTGTGAATTTTAATCTTAATGAAATGGACAATTTGATGAATCCTTGACAACCTTTGGAGAGGGGGGGGTGGGTTTTGCAGGTATCGTTTTCTGCACGAAGTCCTTTTCTTTTGTGTTGGTTTGTTTGTTTGTTTGGGTGAAAGATATCTCAAAAAGTTGTGGACGTATCCAGATGAAAATTGGTGGGCAGGATGGGAGTGTGACAAGGGTGAACTGTTTCGATTTTGGTGAAGATCCAGATCCGGATCTGGATCCGACTCCTTTTTTTTTTTTCGATCCGGATCCGATCCGGAGAATTTTTTAAGTGATTCTTCACCATTGAGAGATAGGGCCAAACACGATATATAGTACAATATCTCAAAAAGTTTGTGGACGGATTCGGACAAAACTTTTGGACACATTGGGTGTGTGACAAGGAGGAATTGATTCAATTTTGGTGAAGATCCGAATCCGGATCCGATAATTTTTGAAGTAATTTTTCACATTTGAGAGACAGGGCTAAACTAATATATGGCATGATGTCTCAAAAAGTTGTTGACGGATTCAGATGAAACGTGGTGCACAGGTTGGGTGTGTGACCGTGACAAATTGATTCGATTTTGGTTAAGATCCAAATCTGGATCAAGATACGAGAATTATTTAATTACCTCCACCACTGAAGGTGAAGGAGGTTATGTTTTCACTCCTGTCTGTCTGTTTGTTTGTCTGTTTGTGTACAGGATATCTCAAATAGTTGCCGATGGATTTAGACGAATCAGTGAACAGGTTGGTTGTGTTGCGATGACGAATTGATTCGATTTTGGTGAAGATCCTAATCCGGATCTGGATACGAGAATTTTTTTAATTTTTAAAGTGATTCTTCACCATTGAGAGATCGGGCGAAACGGATATAACACTGGATAGCATGATATTTCAAAAATGTATTGGGCCTGATATGTTCTGGTGGATCAGGCATAACGTGGCAGAGGTATGCGCTCTACCGAGTGTCATTCCAGTTCATTAATTTTCTGAAATTTGTAGAATTTGTTTTTCACTTGGAAGTTGTGGGTTACGATGTGTAAATAAAGGTGCGAAAAGTCTGATTTAATGCAATTTAATTCCAGGCTATGAGGCAACAAAAGGTGAAAATTTGGAAAGGGGTTGTAGACTTTCTGTCGGCACTGTATATGTTATTTATGTGTTTGCTTCTTCCCATTTTGTCCTTTCTCAGTTGTATACAAACTCACTCTGCTCCATCACAGTTTCAATATCACCAGTGTGATTGCGTTTATCAAGAGGCTCAATCTCTGTTTTTTTGGAATAAACACCACGTCAATTTTGGGGTACCCTCTTATCGCATGCTGTCTGAAAGACAACAGCATTATGACCTCGAAAAGACATTTATATCAAGACTTAATGGACAAGTGAAATGATTTTTATCAATGTGATTCAAACACCCAGACGTTTCAGACACAAATCAAACCATGCACCTGTTCCATTGGCATTGGTGTGACACTGCATTGTATATTTTCGATGTGGATACGGATGCGATTTTTTTTTTTTTTTTTAATTTCCAGCACAATTTTTCACTATTCAGAGATGGAGCCAAAAACTATACCAGCATATCTCACAAGTTGTGGATGGATTATGACAAAACTTGGGAGACGAGTTGGGTCGTTGACAAGAACAAGCCAGGATTAGATGTTGGTTTGGCCTATCAGTGAGATACAAAATGTAAACTGTTCAGTGTGGTGGAGGTATGCACTTTACCGAGTGCGTTCTAGTTCCCTCCACCACCAAAGGTGAAGGAGGTTATGTTGTCACCCTTTTCTGTCTGTCTGTTTCTTTGTCTGTTTTGTTTGCTTGATTGTGTGCAGGATATCTCAAAAAGTTTGAGACGGATCCTGATTAAATTTTGTGGAGAGGTTTGTTGTGTAACAAGGACCAACTGATTCGGTTTTGGTGAAGATACAGATCCGGATCTGACAACTAGAATTTTTAAGTGCTTCTTCACCATTGAGAGGTTGGACCAAAATGATACTTGGCACGATCTCTCAAAAAGTTGGGGACGGATCTGGATGAAATTTGATGGACAAGTTGGGTGTGTGACAAGGACTAACCAATTAGATTTTGGTGAAGATCCTGATCCGAATCCAGCTATTATATATTTTTAAAGTGATTCTTCACCATTGAGAGAGATGGGTCCAAAAACGATATATAGCATGATATCTCAAAAAGTTGTGGACGGACTCGGATGAAACTTGGAGGACACGTTGGGTGTGACAAGGAAGAATTTGTTCAATTTTGGTGAAGATCCAAGTCCGGATCTGGATCTAATAATTTTTTTTAGTGATTCTTCACCATTGAGTGATCGGGCTAAACTGATATATAGCGAGACGTCTCAAAAAGTTGTGCACAGATTCAGATGAAACGGGAGCACAGGTTGGGTGTGTGGCCATGACAAATTTATTCGATTTTGTTTAAGATCAAAATCTGGATCTGGATACGAGAATTATTTAATTACCTCCACCACTGAGGGTGAAGGAGGTTATGTTTTCACCCCTTTCTGTCTGTTTGTCTGTCTGTTTGTCTGTTTGTGTACAAGATAACTCAAAGTTGCAGACGGATTCAGATGAAACTTGGTGGACACGATGGGTGTGTGACAAGGAAGAATTGTTTCAATTTCGGTGGAAGATCCGAATCCGGATCCGGATTCGAGAAGTTTTTTTAAAGTGATTCTTCCTCATTGAGAGATCAGGCTAAACTAATATGTAGCACGACATCTCAAAACTTTGTGGACGGATTCAGATGAAACTTGGTGGACAGGTTGGGTGTGTGGCACGGACGAATTGATTCGATTTTGGTGACGATCCGAATCCGGATCTAAACACAAGAATTATTTAATTTTTAAAGTGATTCTTCACCATTGAGAGAGATGGGTCCAAAAACGATTTATAGCATGATATCTCAAAAAGTTGTGGACGGACTCGGATGAAAATTGGAGGACACGTTGGGTGTGACAAGGAAGAATTTATTCAATTTTGGTGAAGATCCAAGTCCGGATCTGGATCTAATAATTTTTTTTATTAATTCTTCACCATTGAGTGATCGGGCTAAACTGATATATAGCGAGACGTCTCAAAAAGTTGTGGACAGATTCAGATGAAGCGTGGAGCACAGGTTGGGTGTGTGGCCATGACAAATTTATTCGATTTTGTTTAAGATCAAAATCTGGATCTGGATACCAGAATTTTTTAATTACCTCCACCACTGAAGGTGAAGGAGGTTGTTTTCACCCCTTTCTGTCTGTTTGTCTGTCTTTTTGTTTGTCTGTTTGTGTACAGGATATCTCAAAAAGTTGCAGACGGATTCGGATGAAACTTGGTGGACACGATGGGTGTGTGACAAGGAAGAATTGTTTCAATTTCGGTGGAAGATCCGAATCCGGATCCGGATTCAAGAAGTTTTTTTAAGTGATTCTTCCTCATTGAGAGATCAAGCTAAACTAATATATAGCACGACATCTCAAAACTTTGTGGACGGATTCAGATGAAACTTGGTGGACAGGTTGGGTGTGGGGCACGGACGAATTGATTCGATTTTGGTGACGATCCGAATCCGGATCTAAACACAAGAATTATTTAATTTTTAAAGTGATTCTTCACCATTGAGAGATGGGGCCAAAATCGATATAAAGCATGATATTTCAAAAATGTAATGGGCCTGATCTGTTCTCGTGGATCAGGCACGATGTGGCAGAGGTGAGCGCTCTACCGAGTGCCCTTGTAGTTCCTCAAGTATTAATTTCCTTGAGTTTTTTTTTTTGGGAGGGGGGGGGAGGGTTTGGAACCTTAATTTTTGATGAAAACGTTATCATCACAAGGCCACGTCACTATTAATCTTAATCCACAAAGACAAAAGTATCATTCCACAAGAGTGGCTCTTCTACTTCGTGGCTTTGCGGTATCGTTCCACAAGAGTGGCTCTTCTACTAAGAGGAAACTGATAACTATTTCATTACCAAATGCGTTATCATGTTTTTTTTTTTACATTTTAAAATCTTATCTTTCACTTGTATTGCAAACCCTTACAGTAAGTAGTTCCATAAAAGCTCTTTTCACACTTTCACTCAGTTAAAGCTATCTCATTTTGCTCGCCTTTTTGGTGCTTGTTACTGATTCCACAATGCCCGTTGAAACTGACAAGGCCATTGTTTGTCTCTGCATTGGTCAAATTCAAAATATCTGATTTTGAGATGCGTGGTTTCACCAAATCAAATCCCTTGATTGTGAAATGTTAATGTGACTCCCCAATGATATGCGGTCAAGGAACACGCAAGGCTATGTGCTATACCTGCGAAATATCTCTCGAGAGATTTTCTAACGTTTAATTGTCATTAAAATCCATGACACAGGCACTACCATTAAAATGTTATTAAAACCGACAATACTGTGCTTCTGATCCCTTCGCAGTTCATTTACATCAATTTGCTATTTCTTCATAAACTACTTGGACAAAAGGAAAATTTCAAGAGATCTCAATTGATCGAGAAATTCACCAAGACTCAACAAAGATCAGAGACAATTATGTGATGTTATGAACCGAGAGGTCTGATTAATACTGTAACACTGGGTGAGAATCGCCAAAGTAATGTGAGGTGCATGTGCTGGAGTCGCCCACAAACCACGATGCACAATCCGTAGTGTTTCAACTAAACATTCCGGTTAGTGATAAATCAGGAGTGATGATGTAGAGCTCCGCTCGCAAGGACTGTGGTGAATGAAGCATGTATCGGGGAAACTGGACGACATCTCCATTCACATTTGGTTGAGCACAAAAGGGCGATGTGATTCGCAATATTAGGACAGTCAGCGATTGTGTGGCATTTCGTACAAACAGGAAGTCAGCTATGGGAATTGGGTTCGGAATCCAATGATTATTGACATTACCTCATTCTAATAACCAAAAGATGCTCTCATGCTTACACAGAGACTGGAAGTGAGCTGCTAAAATTAGGCCGTGTGCATCCAGCTAGGATTTCCCAAAGCACCCAGACCCCCCCCAAATCCACACTCGGCCTGTTCGCAAACTCCTCAGCTACCCTCTCGTCCTTGAGATTGCCAACATCAGGCATAGGCTGCGATGGCGCCATTCTCCTGGATTTAAGCTGCAACTTCAGAGTTGCTACAACCAGCGTGTGGTCGGTATTGAGGAACTGAGCACTCCGGTAGAACTGATGAGCCTGTTTGCAAGAATTCATGGACTTAGGGTGACTGGTTCATGGTTTCAGTGCCAAGTCAAGGTACTTAGTGCTATTCAGGTTCACATTGCCAGACCCGTGGGGACCAACACATTTTTTCATAACCATCTCTATCAGTGCCAGTCAATCTATTGAAATCCCCCAAGAATAGAAGAGTATCTCTCCAAGGGCAATGATCAACCACAGACTTGAGCACGGCATATAATACGTCCTCCCTGGTGAGATCGCTCATCTCAGTCGGAGCATAGACAGAGACCAGGGAAATGACACCCAAGGAGTGACGAATCCTTTGTCTCATAATACGCTCGTTGACCAGTGTTACCTCAATTATCATTGGGGTCAGCTTATTGGACATAGCTACAGCAATTCCTTGGGCATGGTAACCATCAGAGCGACTAGACCAATAGTAGGTGTCACCACCCGCCATGATCTCGCCGCAATCCGGTCTCCGAACCTCAGAGAGTGCTGCAATCCCGATGTTCAAATGCTTGAGCTCAGATGATAACGGTTCAGAGACAGGTGATCATCCTCTCTTTGGGATAGGACATTCCAGGCACCCACTCAAAGGGACTGCCTCAGGTTAACCCACAGAGACCGCTGTCTGGTAGACGACACATCAGCACAACCCTGACACATACAACCGCAATCTGACCCTGGATGTTTATCTTCTGCTTTTCATCTTATCAAGGAATGGGGGTCCCGAAGGCTTTGCCCCAACCACGTCATTCGGTGAGCTGTCCCGCGATGGGCAGCTGCACAGGAGGTACTCCCGTGGAGCAGGTTTTTGGTTTTCTTTGCGGTTTTTTTTTTTTGTTTTTTTTTGTGGAATTGAAGTGTTTTTCGGTGGTCAGAGTGCAAATCCTGCCACCAACCTCCTAAAAAAGATGTAACCCAACTGCAGGAGGGCATCTGCAGGCACTTTTGGGCACTAGATATGGATGGCCTTTGGCTCACAAGGAGGTCCTCCACCCTTTGACAGGTTTTGTTTTTAATCCTGATGGGTGTCCATATCCATACACCCTCCTCACCAGGAAACCTGGTGGGGAAGACGGTTTAGTCAACGAAAACCCGACCATGGAACAGTTAGTACAGGTTTACATGGTACTTGTAGCAAGTAACAGATCTAATCTGGCCTGACCTTACAAAAGCTCAGTGGCTGTGTTTGTCCCATTTCACAGTCGTGTGTGTGTGTGTGTGTGTGTGTGTGTGTGTGTGTGTGTGTGTGTGTGTGTGTGTGTGTGTCTGAGCTCGACTACAAGCCTTAGATCATGTATAAAAACAAGAGATAAAAATTATAACTCATACCCCATCTTCAAAGGTTACAAACAGATCCTTCTGCCCCCACATTGGTTCCTCTCCCCCCCCCTCGCATGCACCACCACCAATGCTCCCAGTATGGGGCTCGAGAAAACGTCATCCAGCATTCCATCAATATCCCCCATCCCCACCCCTCTAAAATAGCATAAAACTTTATTTTTCGTGTTATTGTGACAAAATGGAGGGTCCACATTTTCATAAGCCTCATCCCTGACAAAAACGTTGTCATTGGCCACCCCCCTACCTCCTTCTCACCTCCTTCACCTCCCTATTCGATGCCCACAATCACAGACACATGCACCACTGCCCCATCATACGTTCAACCATCCTTGTAAACATTCACAGCATCCCCATCACCTCTTGCCCCTACAGCACTCCCAGCACCAACCGTAACCACAATGCAATCACCACCGTTTGACCTCCCCCTCCCCCCCCACAATAGCACCCCCACATGCACAGCTTGCCACCACATCATCACCAACACTCTCATACATAACCTTCACACCTAGTCCTTTGCCCACTCCCTCTGCACCTTCAACACCAGCAGCACACTCAGTACCCCTGTCATCACTCACACCATCACACTTCATGCCACCCACACCCCCAATAACACCTATCATCGACCCATCAAACAAAGACAACGACTTTCTTCATGCGATCCCCCACTCTCTGAGAAATCTATCAAAGATGTAAACCCTTTCCTCATTTTGTCCACCCAACCTCTTAAACAGGCCACCTCCAAGCATTTGTAACAGGAAAGACCACCCTCACCCTCCCTCTCCACCAACTTGAACACATCCAACATCCAAGCGTTCATGGATTTTTCCTGGAAAAGACTTTTTTGATTTTAATGTTCCTTCCTCTTTATAAAGTAATGGTGCTGCCAAAGCAGGTTCTTGGCAAGGGTTTTCCTGGGAGGTTTTCCATTTCCTTCCAACGTCGTTTGTCCATGCTCTATCACTTTTACATGCCAACCGTCAAGCAAGGAAGCAGCACGTACCTTTTTTAAAGTGTTTGGTGTGACTCAGCCGGGGTTTTGAACCATCAACCTCCCACACTCGGAGTGGACACTCGAACCATCACACCACCGAGTCTGGTTGGCCTTGCACTTATCGGCTATTATTTTGGTCATGATTCAAAAGACGTTTATTTGAAATTTAAAGTTCGGAAGACATCCCCAAAGTTTATTATTGTTATTTTAATTAAAAGGAAGTGCAATGACAGCAGAATGTAAATGTAAATGTAAATAATTCCATTTTTTGTTGTTGTGAATTTGAGCTCTGGTTTTGGGTAAATGTGGAAAACGTGAAATGATATTTATGATTTTCATTGCCGATGGCGGTTTAAATGATAAAAGGGAATTCTGAGAAGCACGCAGTGGGGCCTGATGGTTCAAAGGGAGCGGGAAGATTTTTAGGCTGCCTAACGATGTGAGCAGATCGTGCCTGAATATTCGGAACACAATTAAAGATTTATTCCTGCTGTTGGCATTCACAAGCACAGAAAGGAAAATCCACACGATAAGAAAATGAGTAAAAAGTTGCTTTATGTTTTTTTTTTTTTTTTTTTGTCTTTTCGGCTGCTCTGAGTGAATTTAATAACACCCTCCGTTCACATCTCCACCGCAGCTATCATGCAATTAGTCCAACTACAGCTTGCCATACTTGCCTCAAAAGGTTACTGCTGATTATTGCAGCATTAACATTTTTAGTTATTTCTTCCCAATATGCTTTAAGTTGTTTTCGCATTCTCAATTGGGAATAACATGATATTTATTGCAGTAGCAAACATCTTGGTTGCACCGAAACAGCATTACAGGTTGTAATTTCCAGAGGTTTGGGCGCTCGTTGCTCAATTTCCTCGTGTAGGCCCGGCCTGAAAGTGACGCTCAAGTCGTGCCACAGACATCAGATGCAGCCATTTTGTTTTAAGGATGTGAATCACAGTGCGAAGTGTGAGGTCTTAATCATCCCGGTGTGCATCACAGGAAGCTGCATCAGCCAGGGAGTGAAATTATGGTTCAAATATCGTTCAACCTAACTTAACCAGCACTGTGAGAGAAATATAATCAATGGTGATACTAGATGGGCTGGTAGGATGGCCGAGAGATACGTACACTTGCCTGGAAGCTGTCTAGCCTGGGTTTGAATCTTGGTCCAGCTATAAGGTTTTACAGGCAGGGTGATTCATCAATGCATGTGTCATCTTTTGGATGGATGTTACCTGGACCTCCCATCTGCTGGCATTAGTTGGTGGATGTTAAAGATCCCACAATGTTATTTGTGAAGAGTAGGTGAGCTATCGTCGACACACCACAAACAAATTCTAAATTCCTGTGTCATCGTGGCATCCCATCCAGGATTGTAATACCATGTGGGGTTAACTCAGCCTGTCATCCTTCCGAGGTCAGCAAAATGAGTAGCAGCTTGCTGGTATCCTGTGTTGGAGTGCTGACCCATCGAGGATTGTGCCCAATAGCCAATGAGACTGCTTAGGCAGTACCAACGCTCTGCACAGAGTATGGTTCCAATGGAATGGAATAGAACCCTCCCCAAGAAACTGCTTCTGCAGCACTGACGCTCTGCATAGAACATGGTGCATGAATGAATGAATGAATATTGGATCATTGCCTGATAAACTTACACTCTTATTCACGATCAAGCCTTCTCAGATTCTCATTTCTCTCAGAAATATCTCCTGGGATCTGCGGGGATCCTGGTGTTCCTGCGCACGGACACCGCATCGGAGGAAACTTCTCCCATGGGGCTTTGCTCAAGTTCCAGTGCCAGGATGCATTTGAACTCTCTGGGGAACGGAGCATCACGTGCCAGAAAAACAGCCAGTGGTCGGCGAACGTACCCCAGTGCACCTGTAAGTGCTGATTATTGAACAGAGTATATGTTCAGAGAAACCAAATAAATGAAAGTTTTTGCATCATTGCAAACTCCTGAAATCTGTGCATCATCACTGCTATATCGTGGTACGATGTCACAATTTAATAGCACTTCCTTTTCTCATTAAAGTCAGAAAATAAATTCCACCATCTCCATCTTTCATCCCACAATACATTTGTTGTCCTAGACAGGTTTTTAAGCTCATGGAAGTTTTAGGCTTATGGAAGAATGAAGATAAAATAGCAATGTACCAGTCGTGCGATGATAGGAACTCGGTACCCCACAAGTTGAAAAGCATTCTCCTTTTTATGTCTCCGCAGTCAAAGGCCAGAGGCATTATGTTTTTGAGTTGTCCGTCTGGCTGTACATCCCTACGTCTGTCCTTCATTGTCATTCATCCATTGTCAGTTTTTTTGTTACCACAAAAACTTGTGAACCACTGAATGGATTTCAACCAAATTTTGCTCAAGCATGGAGTATAGCAAAAAGTTGAACTGATTTGATTGTGGGTTTAAAAGATTTGATTGTGGGTTTAAAAGGTCAAAGGTCTAAAATCATGTTCTTTTTCCTTGAAATTTTTTGCTACCATGCAATAACTTGTGAACCACTGAAGAGTTTTGAACTCAACTTGGCATAAGTATGGACTGAAATACAAAGGTGAACTGATTCAATTTCGGGTTCAACAGTTCAAAGGTCAAAGGTCTTGCACCCATTATATATCATTTTGCATGCCATAATGTGAGTGAGAAGAATTTGATGTTGTGTCTCTCTCTCTCTCTCTCTCTCTCTCTCTCTCTCTCTCTCTCTCTCTCTCTCTCTCTCTCTGTCTCTCTCTCTCTCTCTCTCTCTGTCTCTGTCTCTGTCTCTGTCTCTGTCTCTGTCTCTGTCTCTGTCTCTGTCTCTGTCTCTGTCTCTGTCTCTGTCTCTGTCTCTGTCTCTGTCTCTGTCTCTCTCTCTCTCTCTCTCTCTCTGATGCATTCACGTGTCAAATTATCTTTTCTACATTTTGTAAACTTTGTTAAACACCAGGAAAGGAATAGGGGAGGAAACACAGGAACCTGCAAATATAACAGTTGGGTTTGGTTATGTTATGAAGGGTAAAAATATGTAGTTTTGGATTGGGAATGACATGAGATGATGGTACCTCACTTTGCTTTAAGGACTGGAGGGAAGAGTGTGATTGAACCCTCTCTGGAAGGCAGTTACCCAAAGAAGAGAAAAAAGGAACAAAAGAGTAGAAGTAGGCAGCCTAGATTTTGAGAGTTGAACCAAGAGGGGTTATTGGAAGAACAGGTGCATCTTGGAGGAGTTGACGAGTTGAGAGAGCAATGGCAGCTCGAGCAGTAGAGAAGCTGCAAGAAACAAATGTGCCACCAACATTTATGCGATGTGAGAGCAATAGTCCTTGTGCTTCGGCCTGCTGTGTGAGATTTTTTTTTTGGAAACGAGCACAATGGTATCAATTTGTGCATTGTTCATGAAAATGAAAAAAACTTAGCTATTTTAAAATAATATATCCATGCTTTCATTTTTGACATTGCAGAAGTTTTTCTTCAGATAGTTTTTGGAAGTTCTTCACCAGACAGTAGCCAGCTAAACAAATTGAGCTTTAGGGTAATTATCCCAATTGAAAAAGTACTGAAACTGTATTTTTTTGTAGTTGTATTCTGGCGAGTATTGCAGTGTTATCAATATAGTTTTTTGAACTGATCTCATCTTGTTCTCTTATCAACTTAAATTGAAAAAGCCCATCGATGCCTCATGAAAATAGATGATTGGTATTAGAAAAAAAAACCAGTTTGAAAGGCATTCTTTTGTATTCACTTGAATGAACAAGTTGCATTTCCAACTCATTTTCAATTCCAAACACCTATTTCATGCTACATCTATTTTTATATAGGTATCGAGGCAGGAGAGCAGAAACTCTGGGAAATATAGATTTTATGTGCAGATACCAATTATATCATGACAACAGAACAAGAAGAAATCATTTCCACAAATTTTATTGAAAATACTACATTATCAACCAAAATGCTGTCGTAATAGTTTGAGGGATCCCATTACGTTTTGAAGTAGCTGGTAGAAAGTAGATAAATTTGAAAAGGCAACTTTATCAATGTTGATTATCGGTTTAATGACCTTCCCGTTTGCAGGTCAATGCAGAGAAGGGTACAGAAAGGTATCCCTGAGGATAATGTTTGACTCCTCGGTGGATGGGGGTATGTTGGTGAAAGCATTTGTGAAACATTCGCCGATCCTTTATATCGACTTGATTCAGAGTTTGTTTTTATTTTTAACATGATGTTTAATAAGTTTAAACATCCCTTTTTTAATGGAATTAAACATATTTAATAAAAACTCTGAATCAATTCTGTATAAATGTCGGGCTTCGATGAGTTGTATTAAAAATGTTAAAAATCGATTTTTTAAATTGTCGGTGACGTCAATCAAAACAATGCAAGCTTTCACTTAATAGACAATGCAGACCTCCTCACCTCCTTGTTTCAGTACTACTTCCATGTAAGTCTTTCGACGTGACACTTCCGGTAATCACAGGGTGCTGCCAAAATATAAATCAGAGAAAGTTCTCATTTTATTTGTAAATATTTCATTTTTCGATCATTTATTTACTGAACCGACAATATGATTACACATGAATTTTTCAGTTAATGTCAAAGCATTTTAACATCTGTACTTATTCTGTCAACATAAAATGTGATCTCTGTGTCGAAGAGAATAAATTTCACATGGTAAAAGTTGATCTCCCGTCATCCATCATATCCAATGTGGGATCGCCAGCACAACTGTAAAATAAAATAAAAACATGACGGTTTTACAGCAACATTGTATTGTAGCATTAAGCATGAACATTTACACAGTTCTCATCGTACCTACTTAGACAAACGACTTCTTTGGATTTTAGTGATCTTGGTTTTTCAGATCAATGGCCTTGCCCTTTTCATCGACATCAATTTTGCTTATTTTGCTGACTTTAGAGTGTCAGCCAATGAAAATATGCATTTGCAATCAATGCAACTGCTCACGGCCAATAGAAGCAGACATAACACCTGTGGAGAGGAATCCGTCATCACGACAGGCATGAGGAGTCGAGTGACAGAATCAAACTGTTACCCAGTGTAATTGAAGGTCAATAAATAATATTTTCTTTAATATCATGAAACACATACTGAAAAAAATGCAGTGGTTTTTTGGTGCGTTAAACAGACAAAAACCACCATCTACGACTTTCTAATCACATGCTTGAATATTATATTGTGCCTTTTCATGTGAGATCTGTTAGAAATAGCTTTTTTGTTTGTTTGTTTGATTTTGCAGAGTAGTTTGGTAGTTGTGCGCAGGGATATACAAGGAAACAAAAGGTTGCTTAGACCACATATGTTCGCCATTTGACCAATCATGCCTGCATCAATATCCATACCCCAACTATCAAACCAACTTCAGGTAGAGTTAATTGCACAGGTAACCCCAATGCATGGATTTTGGCAAAGACACTGGCACTGGATTTTTAAAATTGACTGACAGGATAGCTGGCTTTGCAACCCCATTGCAAGACTTGAATATCCCAAGATGCAGCAGCCCCTGTTGACACTGGATTAGAATATGTATTTTTGATTATGTAGGGGAATCAAACCCAGAGGAGACAGTTCAGTTGTGAGTGCACTATCAAAAGCCATTCTGATTACTGAAGAGTAAATGCTAAACATTGTGCATATATATATATATATATACATATATATAAATACATACATATATATATATATATATATATATATATATATATATATATATATATATATATATATATATATATATATATATATATATATATATATATATATATATATATATATATATATATATATATATATATATATATATATATATATATATATATATATATATATATATATATATATATATATATATATATATATATATATATATATATATATATATATATATGTAGGTATATATATATATGTATGTGTATGTATGCATGTATATTGTTGCGGTTGAGGAAATTTGCAAACCACCATTCAGGTCCCATAGGTGAGATATCTCTGTAAGTACATGTGTAGTTAGCCCAAACCCGTTGTTTAGAGGGAATAAATGTCATTCATTTGGGCTGCGACCCTTTGAGATAGCCGTTTTTCTGTTCTATCTTTATTTTGAACCAACCACGTCTCAACTGCCATCACACAACAACCACCAACCACAACGCTGCATCTCGTTAGCTCCCGGCGTTAGTCCGAGAGGGTCACGACAGAATTGTCCGTCCGGTGGGCGACGTGCCGCGATTCGAGTCACGTGGCCGTTCGCACGCCGGCGGGCGCGAATTCGCAACAATATATATGTACATATATATATATATATATATATATATATATATATATATATATATATATATATATATATATATATATATATATTTATATATCTATATATATATATATATATATATATATATATATATATATATATATGTATAAACATATACATACACACACACACACACACACACACACACACACACACACACACACACACACACACACACACACATACACCTGGTGATGGCTTAATGGTTAAGTGGTGGGCCGGGACCCTTGGGTCCCGAGTTCAAATCCCGCTCGGGCATTGAATTAATACCAGGTGGGGTTGACTCAACCTGTCATCCTTATGAGGTTGGCAAAATGAGTACCAGCTTGCTCAGATGATTGAGTCATTTGAATATCCTGCGTCGGAGTGGAGATATGTCCAGAATTGTGCCTAATAACCTGGAAGACTGCTTCGGCAGCACTGACACTCTGTACAGAGTATCTTCCCAATGGATGGATGGATTTTGCAAATATATTATTATTACTATGGTTGGAAGAACAAATGTTAAGTCCTTCAGGTAAACTCATGGCAGTCAGGAGGCTTATCGAGCCGATCTGAATTGTCATGCTCAATTCAACTTATCGTCTCACGCCATCAATGTCGTCTCAGAACCCCTACCCCTAATATTGACTCTTGCTCATGATTCAGATTCTAATCTTCTGAAAAGGAAGCTGGTCCAAGGATATTGGACTGGTGTTACCATGTTGCTGTTGGATTTTCAATGAAACCCATTTGGTTCATTAATGACTTTTAGAAATGTGATTATATCCCTGCTACACCTGGACTGGTGTACACCTGAAGCCAGTCCACACTTTATAGTTACGGTAACTCAAAAACATGAGTGTGTTTTCTTCCCTCTGGTTGTTGTATTTAGCTTTCACCAGATTGGATTGATGGTGTGTGGATGAAGCACTGGCATAATGAGCCAAAGGATTTCCTCCTGTGTATACGTTTTTTTTGCATTTTGATGTATTCATTCTATGCTTCTGGTCACATGACTGAGTTACAATATGACTAAATGAAGGATGTTTATGGAGTATATATGTACTGTATATGAACAGACCGACTTTTATTTTCCTTTGTCAGAGTTATCTGATAACACGTACATTAGTTGACGGCCAATATTATTGTTCCTCTTCATCTTCTGTGTTCTATATGCTGTCATTATCCATTTATTTTTGCCATGTTGTTTTGTTCCTTCCCCAAATTCTCTATACATCTTTCTTGCCCCCAGTCCCTTGCTTCCTAAACTTCACCGCCCCCAGCGGGGTAATATTATCCCCCAATTATCCTGAGGATTACGGTGACAACGTGAACTGTGTGTGGCTGATCGTGGCTCCGCCTGACAAACGTGTTCATCTCTTGCTACGTGATTTTGATGTGGAGCTGCAGTTTGACTTTCTTACGGTGAAGAGTGGTGAACGAGCAGACACTCCCGTGTTGGTGACTTTTACAGGACCACAAACATCCGTGCACCTCGCCAGTCCGGGGAACATCCTGCGCCTTGAGTTCCAGTCAGACCAGTCTGTGCCACGCCGGGGGTTTAACATCACTTACAGCAGTAAGGGAAACCCACCTTCCATCCTCCTACTTTTCCCTTCACATCATTACAAATATGCATTCATGATAATTCATCAATTTGGTGATCAGACATTTTTTAATGCAATATCTGGGCTCTTAAAAGATAAAGATCTGTATGCCTGTACATCGGACTGATATATCCACCTGTTTAATCCAAGTGTCAAAGCTCAGTTCTGTTTTTCTTGCTTTCGTATCCAATACCCATCCTTTCTACACAATGAAGACCTCATGGAAGAGTCCCAGTTCACTCGCTTTTGTAAATACCATGGAACCCCGACATTCGTGGATTTGACATTTGCAGACCTCACGTATTCACGGTTTATAAAATGCGACCTGTTTCTGAAGTTGCAGCCCCTGCGCTTCGGCTATTCGCATTTTTTGCGGGTGCAAAAACCATCTCCCACCAGCCATGCACATTAAACAGCTCTAAACCCATGCCCCGCCACCATCCCCTACCACCATCCCCCTACCACCATCGCCCGCCACCATCTCCCAGCACCATCATCCACCACCGTCTCCCACCGCCGTCTCCCACCACCATCACCCACCACCATCTCCCGCCACCATCACCCACCGCCGTCTCCCGCCGCCGTCTCCCGCCGCCATCCCCCGCCGCCATCCCCCGCTGCCTTCCCCGCCACCACCCCCCACCACCACCCCCCACCACCACCCCCCACCACCACCCCCCGCCAACATCTACCATCTCCTGCCACCATCTCCCGTCACCATCTCCCGTCACCATCTCCCATCACCATCCCCCACCACCATCTCCCGTCACCAACCCCCGCCGCCACCCCCCACCACCATCTCCCACAAACAATGGTCACACTAACTGATCCGAACAACTTGGTCCCGTGCAGCATGTCCTGTGTCTCATTCTTTCTTCTTGTCCTGCTGCCTTGACCTGCTAACCCGAACTCTAATCCTAATCCTACCCCTAACCCTCACCTGCTGCATGACTCACCAGCACCCTCACCTGCGTCCTCTTCAGAGGGGTTTACTGGATTCTAATACCATCATTATCATCATCACCAACATCACCAACACCAACACCAACACCAACACCATCACCACCACCATCACCACCATCACCACCATCACCACCATCACCACCACCATCACCACCATCATCACCATCATCACCATCATTACATCATCATCATACATCATCACCATCATACATCATCACGGCAAAAGTTATGTCATATCTTAAATAAAAATTGGAAACAGTACCTGCTGCTGCTGGGTTTTTTTTTATTTGAAAGCATTTTTAATGTATCTGTCATCATTGCATTTGTATTTGTAAAAAAATTTATCTCCCTTATGAATCACGAACCGCCGGGAACCTATCCCCTTTTATCCATTGAAACAACGCCTCAACATTTGCGGATTCGACATTCGCGCCATTTTTCAGGAATGTATCCCCAAGGAATGTCGGGTCTTACTGTACAAGATTTTTGGCTGTACTTTGTAGTTGCTGTAGTTGTAGTTCTCAGACCACCAGTTCAATGTCAACTTGCCTTTTGTTTATTGCTCCTCAAATGTCCCTTTGCAAATGAACAAATCGATTCATGTGATTGTGAATTTTTCCATGTTGTTAACCATTTGTTTCCCACATTATTACATATGCAGACTTCACATCTTGGGTTTAAAAATTTTGATTAATCACTCCAAGCCCCTTTGCAACCATCTATTGGACGCAATGGTAGATTGTGCTGATTTTATTTACAATTCTTCGAAAAGCTGATGCAATGTAATCTCGCTGCAACTATTTTCGTGATGACTTCATTTTTAGTCAACATCTATTTCACGAGCATTGTAAATCTCAGTCATTTGTCTCAACTCAGCCCCTCCTGAAACTCATACCTTATTTCCCCTCCCAAATCTTGGCCCACTGCTAACCGATGCTCCTTTGTGCCCCTTGTTCTCTTGCGTGTGCAACTGCCTCTGCATATCCGTCCAATAATATTCATTCTTCCATTTCCTTGTTGGAAATGTTGACACGTTCCACGCGACTGTCTGTTGGTCATCCCAACATATCATTTGGTCTTTGCACAGTGTTTGACCGCATGAGCTCCTCTTCCTGTGTCCATCTCCTCCCATGTGCTTCCATTTCTGCTCCACCAAACTCAAACCATCAGCAGTTTACAAAACTCTCTTTGCGTCGGTTCTCTTTGACCAAGTTCCTAATTGCTTTCCCTGTCACCTCCACAATAAGATTATATGAGATTTGTAATTTCAGAATGGTAATTTTCTTGGGAAACCATCTCAAAGGCATTATTAAATCCTCCCACGTTCTCACTCTATCATATCCCTCTTCCTTTGTGTCTTGAAATCAATATGAAAATTACAACTAGTGCAACACTGAACATTACAGGCAAAGCAATTGTTTCATAGTTTTGTTGAACAGGATTGGCATTAGGATTTTAACGTTTACTCATCTTCCACTATGTTATCTCTGAGCAGGATGTTCGGACTCTCAAGCAGAGATGACGCGTGTAATGATGCCATGTCACATTTTCTGTTGCGTTTCCGAATCCAATAACCAGCTTGATATTGGAAACGAGCCTATTGTGACAAAACCACAGCTCTGTACCCATTGTGTCTGGATTGTAATAAGAGAAAATGGATGACAGATGTTAACCCCAGCTGAGACGCCTGACACGTAGGCGTATTTGCGCTAGAAATTCGGCACACAAGAGGTCCCTTGGCACCATATTTGCGGCCCTTCACAAAAACATCATGTTTCGGTGACAAAGGCCACAGTGGATGAAAGGAGGGGCTCACTAAGTGATGCATGTCACATTATAGAAGTACCGTTTGCTCGCTGGATATGCATTTTCTAGTGTGAAGAATACTGAGCGGTACTACGTGAATGTTTGCCAATTTATTTGTTCCTTTTGTCAGTCCGGATTGATACGTGCCACCTCGTGTCGCTCACTGCCAATGTACGTATCCACAGAGCAGGCGTAAGAACATGACAGGCCGTGCCTGACAGGCGATGTTTTGTGTTCTCAGACCACCAGTTAAAATCTGTCCCGATCGGGGGCGTATGAGACTCGGACAAAGTCTGCAGCCTTGTAGTGACATTGTGAGCCAGACGAATCGATGCACACTCTCGTTGTGTTTACTTCATTGCAACTCTCGCCACCCTGAATCTATCCCGCAGCCTTTGGTCGTGATGAGTGCTACGACCCCGGACGTCCCCTCAATGGAAAGCGTTTTGGGGAGACATTCCATCTGGGAAGTGTTGTGTCCTTTGCCTGTGAGGAAGGCTTTGTAAAAACACAAGGCTTTGATGCCATCACCTGCATCCTGCAGGCTGGAAATGTCGTTTGGAATGGACAGGTTCCAAAATGTGAAGGTAATCTCCCATAATTCACGCAAGAAATTACAATCTTATTTTATATTTATGTCTCTTGGACTATTGTTTTGTTGAGAAATTGCATTTTTCATTTTTTTCCATACATATTATAACCGCTTAACTAACCCCATTTGCAAAACTATTGGTTTTAATTATGAGAGAGTAGTAAAATTTATATTCCAGGAGGAGGACTGTCACATAAAAAAGTCTACCTCGGTGAAGCATTCTTAATCACACCTTTCAATCACATTACGAGCCCTCTTAAAGAGAGCATTTTTGTGCCAAATTAATTCTTTTTCGAATTGAGTGTTCACCGTGTTTAATTGGTCATTCATAATGTGATGTAAATTGTTTCTGTTCATAGCTCCTTGTGGTGGACACCTCACTGCCCCTGCTGGCAATGTTCTCTCACCTGGATGGCCTGGATTTTACAAAAATTCTCTTACCTGCGAATGGGTCATTGAAGGAGAGCCGGGTCATGCCATCAAGATGACGTTCCACAGGTTTATTGTCTCTTTCTCCACTGCCTTTCTGTGTCTGTCTACGTGTCTTTAATTAACTCCGCTACCGAAGCTGGACAGAGGCCATGTTTTCATACCCGTCTGTTTGTCTGTTTGTTTGTCTGTGAGCAGGATATCTCAAAAGGTTTTGGACTGATTCGCACGAAATTTGGAGGACAGGTTGGCTATGTCACAAGGATGAACTGATAAGATTTTGGTGAAGATTCCGATCCGGATCCGACTACGAGAATTTTAAAGTGATTCTTCACCATTGAGAGATCGGGCTCAAAAACTATATCTATCATGATATCTCACAAAGTTGTGCACGGATTAGGATGAAACTTAGTGGACATGTTGGGTGTGTGACAGGAACAAGCTGATTAGATTTTGATTAAGGTACGGATCCAGATCCCCCCTATCAGTGGGATACAAAGCATAAAATGTTCAGCCTGGCAAAGGCATGCTCTCCACCGAGTGCAGTTCCACTTGTATTTGCATTCTCTCCATGACATAGCTCGATTGAAAAGTTTTTTTTTTTCTGTAAAGGAGGATAATGCTGATTTTATTCACAATTCTTCGCAAAGCTTATGCAATGTTAAGGTCACATTGGTAATCCCACTCCAGCCATTTTTGTGATGACTTCATTTTTCGGCAACATCTATCTTACGAGCATTGAAAATCTCAGTCATTTGTCCAAACTCAGCCCCCCCTAAAGCATATGCTCCTCCAGAAACACGTACCTTATTACCATTCCCAAATCTTGTCCCACTTCAACTTTGCTCCTTTGTCCCCCTTCTTATCTTGCATGTGCAACTGCTTCTGCATGTCTGTGTGATCATGTTTATTTTTCCACTTCTTTGAGATATTGACACTCTCCACCAATTTTGCTTGATGTCAACACCTCCCTCCCCCCCCCCACCCCAAACCTCCCTCGAAACCTGCTTCATACTTTGTTCACCCATCGCCACCCCTCCCCCAACCAAACTCGCACTCACCTTCTTCCTTTACAAGTATCTGTAATATGAACTATAATATCTTCTTTAATGGATCCAAATATTTCAACCTCTTTTTGGGAAGGTTTTTCTCCAAGTTCTTCATGAGCTGGTTGAACAGGATTGTTATTGTTATTTTTTCGTGAACAACTTTGTTCCAGTCTACAGAGACATGACAGAAGTAAATAGACACCTTAAATTTCTTCATTTCATCTGTATAACGCAGTTTTACTCAGTGATTTGTACTAATATTCGACGATTTCTTTGCAGAAATGAGTTCCTGTGTCTTGCGTGATAATTAACTCTGCCTCAAACCCAGGGAGCACACAAACTTTCTGATTTTCAAGGAGGATGAATTGTTTGCCATTTGGAAGGTGGAGTCAGCCAGCATCAGATAGCTCAGAACCTTGGCATTCCGCTTTCTACGGTCAATCAAGTGATTGTGCAATTCACCAGCGAAGGCAAGGAATCCACAACTTCCCGTTCTGGTTGACCTGGGCCCTCAGAAAAGTGTTTTCGAGCTGTCAAGCTGTCCATTGAGAAAACTCCCCATTGCAAGGCAGCAGATGTTGCAGAGGAGGTCCAAGTTAGCTCAAGAATTGCCATGCGGTACCTTCATCAACTGGGCTACTATGGGAGAGCAGCTTGTTGAAAACTTCTTCTTAGACCAGCCAACATTCAAAGGAGAAAGAAGTGGGCTGACGAGATGGCCAATAGACCCTTGGAGTTTTGGCAAACTGTCATTTTTTCAGATGAGTCCCAATTTGCTCAATTTTCTTACAGTGGACGCGTATGGGTCTGGAGACTTCCCAGTCAAGAGTTTTCTTTGACCCGATTGCAGCCAACTGTCAAACACGGTGGATTTACAGTGATGGTGTGGGGAGGAATCTGGAGTGCTGGTCGGTCAGAGCTTGTGGAGTGTGTTGGCAAGATCAACACTAGGATATACTTTTCTATCATTGAGGATGGCCGTCTCCCTGTCTTCTCCACTGGTCAGATGGTCAAAAACAACACTCTGTTCATGGAAGATGGAGCTCCATGCCACACTTCAAAAAAAGACCAAAGAATGGCAGGACATAAATGGGATCAAGCGACTTCCATGGCCAAGTCAATCTCTTGAGATGAATCACATTGAACACCTCCCGCCCATATCGGATCGAGCTGTGCGGAAAAATTCCAGGAAACCAACATCACAGGCAGAATTGCTAAACTTTTTGCATGAAGCCTGGGCAGAAATCCCACAAGCGAAAACTTCAGAACTTGTTAGTTCTCTGCCTGAAAGAGTAAAAGCAGTGAAATCTGCAAATGGAAAGTTTACAAAATACTGGTGTATGTATTAAAATGGATCAAATATACTTCAAATGTTCAATAAATAAATTCATGAAAAATCATGGTGTCTATTGACTTCTGTCATGTCTCTGTAAACTTCATCACATCTCCACTGAAATGGTTCTTCTGTTTCGCTGTACTGAGCTCTTGCTACCATTTTATTTACTAAGAATTACTTCCCATAATAATTGAGAAGAATTGTATTTGTTCTTATGAATAGTGTTATTTGTTCTCCTCATTGTGATATATATTTATATATATATTTTCAAATCTTACTTGTACTTCCATTTCATCAGAATGCTCTGTTATTTAATTCCCTGAGCTCAGTCTTCCACTACTACTACTACAACTCCAACTTTAATAGCTCCAAATATTGTCCCCTTTTGTGTTGAGAACTTTTTTGGTCCAAGTCTTTCACGAACCAGCTGGCCAGGCTTGACATTCGACTGAAATTGATTTGGACAATAATTTGTAATTTGTTCAGGTTGCTGGCGATAACTTGCCTCCTCTTTGTGAAAAACACCAGAGGATCTTTATCTTCTTTCTTTATTACCTAGAACGACCTTTTTATGAGCAATTCTTTATTACCAAGAACGACCAGTGGTGACAGACAGGTCATCCCACTTAATGTCCTCCTGACAAATGCTGCACACATTGATGCCATGCATATGAAACACCAGAGTGACAGTTTATAGCTGGGCTGAGATTAAATTCCTGACTGGTCTGGATGAAATGTTAATTCCAGGAGTTTACAGTTAACTATAGATGTCTTTAAATACAAACATATATATATATATATATATATATATATATATATATATATATATATATATATATATATATATATATATATATATATATATATATATATATATATATATATATATATACACATACCACTCCTAAATATCATCTTCAGGTTCCGTACTGAAGTCAACTACGATGTCCTGGAAGTACGAGATGGTCGCTCTGCTGCCGCACCTCTCCTTGGCTCGTACCACGGCACACAAGTACCGCGTTTTGTGGTCTCCAGTGGAAATACATTGTACTTGCACTTTTCCTCTGACAACAGTCGTTCTAGCCTTGGCTTTCATCTCCTCCATGAAAGTGAGTATTAAAATGGATTTAATACACCATGAAAATATGTTTGTTCGACTTGTTTACATCATAGTTCCATGTTATCCACGGTGACTATCTCGCTCAAAACGTATCATCAGTGTATCCCACCTGTGTTACCAACAGCCTGATGTTGTCCAATCGACTGGTGTCAGTACAAAATGGTATAAATAATCAAGGGCAGTGGCAGATTCAATGGTCTTTCACTGCCAACGATGCAACCTGCACCATTAAAAAGATCAGTAAATAGGGAGGCAAAAACCCCTCTCATGAGAATCAAATTGTCCAATCGCATGTTTCATACATGTAACAGTTATAACTAACTCTTAATTTGTGAGCTTGTTCGTTTTGACTGCCACCAAGGGTACTCACAATTGGATCTTGTTTTTCAAGTTTTTTAATACGATGATTGATTACCAACATTGAAGCTTCTTTTATCAATTTGAAGAGGCTTCTTTCGAGTTTATCGTCTCTAACCTGCCAAAAATGGTCCTTATGGTGCCTTGTCAGCAAAGGCTGTTGTGTTGTGGAACATGCCTTTTTTAAAACATGTTTTCTTTAAAGGGTCGACTGTGTTTTTGCTTGAATTTGCTTGAAAACTATAATTAGTCCTTGAGATATTTTAGAAAGAGTTCACCTTCGACATTGTGCCATATCCAAATTGTAATATTCCTTTGTTACTCATGTGCAAGGATGACAATTCATACTCATCAAGACCGTTTCTGGTCTGCAACCACATCGTGAAATTTATGAATTTTTAACTTCCAACTGCTGCATGAGATTTGTTCAAAAAAACATTGATTCTTATTCCAGCCCATGTTGTTCTCATGCAGGTATTCCCGTGGATCCCCGCTCCTGCTTAGACCCTGGAATCCCCATGAATGGCCACCGGCATGGTCGAGACTTTTCCATTGGTGCATCGGTGTCATTTGGATGTCGCCAGGGTTACGTGCTGAGCCATGATAATCCTCTCCACTGTGATAACAACCGCCGGTGGAGCCATACTCTTCCCAAGTGTGATGGTAGGACCTTGGCAATTGAGTTTAAACTTGTGTGTGTGTGTGTCTTTATCTCTGTCTCTCTGTCTCTCTCTCTCTCTCTCTCTCTCTCTCTCTCTCTCTCTCTCTCTCTCTCTCTCTCTCTCTCTCTCTCTCTCTCTCTCTCTCTGCCTCTGTCTCTGTCTCTGTCTCTGTCTCTGTCTCTGTCTCTGTCTCTGTCTCTGTCTCTGTCTCTGTCTCTGTCTCTGTCTCTGTCTTTCTCTGTCTCTCTCTGTCTCTCTCTGTCTCTCTCTCTCTCTCTCTCTCTCTCTCTCTCTCTCTCTCTCTCTCTCTCTCTCTCTCTCTCTCTCTCTCTCTCTCTCTCTCTCTCTCTCCCCGTCTCTGTCTCTGTCTCTCTCTGTCTTTCTCTTTTTCTCTCTTTCTCTTCTTTTCATGAGAAATGAAGAAAATATTTTTAAGTACCAGGAAATGACTTGCAACAATGCATTTTATATGAAACACAAACATATGGCAAAGTAGTGATTTCTCAAGGGGCATAGTGTGCATTTCTTTATTCGAAAGTGTGATAGTGTTTTGGCGAAACTTAATGTTGCACACCATTGTTTCATAAGAAACAGCTTATTTTCTTTAACTGCCGCCTATTCTATCCTACTCACCTCTCCACCTTGGGAGTTGTTGCCTTGGCAGATGATTCCTCATGAGCAATATCCTGAAGTGATCCACGCTCTTTGGCTGTGCTTTGATATTGCTGCAAGCCCCAGAGAGGCAATAATGGCAAAATGAGGGACTTGAGCATGACTCACCTCTCACACCGGTCATCGTTGTCAATTCGAAGAGGCTTCTTTCGAGCTAACAGCAATGAAAGGATTATTTTTCTTTATTTACTCGGCCATGAGCTTTGACTTTGTATCAAAAGTTCCTAATACACAACATTTGAGATGACGAAAAGGACAAAAGAGACGCAGGTGTCCCAAAGTCTCCTTTGCTCTCAAAGAAAGCATGCTGGCCCAACATCCATAAAATCTACTATGTCACTTTCTTGACTGAACCGAGGAATTTTTTTTTGTTTGTGTTGTGTTTCAATGTGTACGAATGCATCTCTGCCAAGAAAGTTTTTTTTTTCAATTGTGTGGTTGCAACTGTTTAAAGTATAACAATGTGGTATGGCTAAACCACAAAGTAGTAAAGAGAGAGACCCCTGTTCCCTTGAACTTTAACCTGTTTTGCTGCCTTGCTTTTGTATTACAATTCCCATCTGCTTTCCTGCTTGAAGTTAACCCTCTGATGTGATCTCTTTCTCAATTACATCGACTTCTTTACTTCTATGAGGTGACTTCACATTTTTTGGCATCTAAGCAAGTCTGGACGTGAAGATTATTCCAAAGGTTCTGTCACACCACTGACATAATACCCTTGACAATTTATTTTTAAAATCAATATCACCTTATTATGCCTTCACACCAAGGGTGTCGGAGGCATGATGTTTCCGGGTCGTCCGTCCGTTCGTCCGTCCGGATTTTCGTTTACGCGAGAACTCAAGAAGCAAATTGTAGAATTTCATCAAACTTGGTAAAAAGGTAAAGTAAGACAGGGCAATACAGTGATTAGATTTTAGGCCAGATGTGATAAAGGTCAAGGGTCAAAGGTCAAACTCTGAAATTGTACTGTTTATGCCCTAACTCAAGAAATATTGGACAGAATTTCATCAAACTTGGTACAAAGGTAAAGTTAGACAGGGCAATTAACTGAATCGATTTTGGGCCAGATATGATAGAGGTCAAGGGTCAAATATGTCAATACTCAAGTGTTTGTGCGGGAGAGCAGAGGCATACCCGTCGACTGCGCGCAGTCAAATTACTCTAGTTCTACATGATTTGAGCTTCCTTTTCAATGCATATCAGTCCGGTGGGGCAACTGATTTTATTATTATGCCTCCGCACCAAGGGTGCCAGAGGCATTATGTTTCCGGGTTGTCTGTCCATCCGTCCGGATTTTCGTTTACGTGATAACTGAACAAGCAAATTGTAGAATTTCATCAAACTTGGTAAAATGGTAACGTAAGACAGGGCAATTAAGTGATTCAATTTTGGGCCAGATGTGATAAAGGTCAAGGGTCAAATATGTAAATACTCAGGTGTTTGTGCGGGAGAGCGGAGGCATACCCGTCGACTGTGCGCAGTCGAATTACTGTAGTTTTTTTGTTTTTTTTTACCCCAGCACGGAAACCTTCCTTTTGAGGTGTCCTCACCTTGGTGGACATGTCTTGTGTTAACTTCTTCAGCGATGTAAAATGTCTTCCCCGAAGCTTGCTGGAGTTTTGTCGTTTTATTTCTCATAATTTTTGGTGGACTCGAAGAGTGTTATTATTTTGCTTTCCCAATGATTTATAGCAAGAGTTCGGATATCTACTTTACTGAGTTTTTCTTCATTGGCATTAGATGCCATGACAGTATTGTAATTCCTGAAACAAAACAAATAGTGTGAGAAATGTAATATTCATGAGACATACCAGTAAATAGAGAATGTATACAAATTTATTTTGTGTTCAGCTTGCAGCTTGACCTTTTATTTAAACAGGTGCAAGCAGAGTGAGAGAACTTTTGTGATGACTATTGTATTATAAATAAGATTCATTACTTTTCAATGCATTCTCGATGACCATTTGACACACAGCTTGGAACACTTTTATTTATTAAAATAAGGTATTTAACTCGCTTAATGTTTGCATTGTTGATCATTCTTTTAGCATGAGGTTCATTCTGTACATGTTCACATTCACCTTCATATGGTTTGCACCAGTGAAATACATATGTCGTTAACAAGCAATAGTCACCCTATTTCACAGGCAATCAACAGAAAATGTCGACACGTTTACATTTCCCCTGACATTTACATTTTCCTCGACTTCCTCTTTCGTCTTCAGTTGTCCTACCCTTCCTCCCGCCCTTTGTTCACTGAAGATTGTGGCGAGGCAGTTGTCCTGAAACAACTTGCCTTTGCTTCATGGAAAGCAAACTCAACGAAAGGTAATCTCAGTTCCTTCCACAAAGCTCGGAACAAGTGTGTATCTACCCTCAAGAGAGCCAGAAAACAACATCTTTCTAATCTCAAGTCTGAACTCACAAACCTCTCTCCCTCCTCCAAATCCTGGTGGCGTCTTGTTAAGTCCATTTCTGGTGTATGTCCCCTCTCCATCCCTCCCTTACCTCAAATGGCTGTGCAGCTGACACTGCCCGTTAAAAGGCTGACTGCCTCAACTCCGTGTTTGCTTCTAAATCTTGTGCCCCAAACCCATTGCTTCCTGCACCCACCTTACCCAGTTGCACCAAGCTGCTCCTGGAGTCTGTGTCCTTTTCTCCTGACAAGGTGGAGAGTTTACTGTCAAACCTCGGCTCTGATTCTGCAACCGGTCCAGATGGCATCAGTCCACATGTCCTAAAAACCTGCTCCTCTGCTCTTGCTCACCATCTCTCTGTTCTATTCACCCTCTCATTTGCTCAAGGTCATCTCCCATCTACTTGGAAATCAGCAAACATGACCGCTTTGCCTAAAAAAGGTGCAAAAACGGATCCCTACAATGACAGACCAATCAACCTGCTCCCAATTATCAGCAAGGTTATGGAATCCATCATCACTTCCAACATTAAACCCTTCCTTTTCGCCAATGGCTTGATTTCTGATCATAAATTTGGGTTCAGACCATGTCACTCCACCCTGGACATGCTGCTTCTCCATCCATCCATTGGGACCATACCCTGTGCAGAGTGTTGGTGCTGCTGAAGCAGCCTCCTTGGCTATTGGGCACAATCTTTGACAGGTCGCCACTCTGACACAGGACACCAGCAAGCTGACACTCATTTTGCTGACCTCGGAAGGATGACACGCAAAGTCAACCCCACCTGGTATTAATTCAACGGTTGAGCAGGATTTGAACTCAGGATGCCAACCTGCCAATACAGCCACCCTATACTTGTTTGTTTGTGCAGAAATGTTAATTTCAAAAATTGTAATATATATATATATATATATATATATATATATATATATATATATATATATATATATATATATATATATATATATATATATATATATATATATATATATATATATATATATATTGTTACGGCTGTGGAAATTCGCAAACCACCATTCAGGTCCCGTAGGTGAGATATCTCTTAAGTACATGTGTAGTTTGCCCCAAACCCGTTGTTTAGTGGGAATAAATGTGATTCATTCGGGCTGCGACGCTTTGAGTCAGTCGTTTTTCTTTCTCTATCTTTTATTTCAAATAAAACCCAACGAGGACGCTCGGTGGGCTTTTTGCGCCATTCTTCTCCACGCTTGGTGTGAGGGGAGATAAGCGAGGGGAGGGCAGCTGGTGCTCGATTGGTGGATGCGCGGTGTGACGCGGCCAGGGAGGAGGAACGCCCCTCTTCGAGACCTTTCTCGAAGTGCCTCGAAAGGGGGTGGGGCAAAGAACGGGGTGGAGCAACAGGGCGGAGCTCCGAGATATAAAAAGTCGGAGACGGGGGAAGCAGTTTTGTCGATGCTCTTGCTTGGTAGATGCTCTTGCTTGGTAGATGCTTTTGCTTCGTGGTTGCTCTCGTCTTCCGGCTCGCTCGTCCTGGTGGCCGCTGGCCGGGTCTTTTGTGGGGCAGTTGAAAGACCCCGCTGGCGGGAAGGAGCGTCCGCCATTCCCCTCTCCCAACTTTGGCCATCCACGTTTCCCCCCCTCCCCCTCTATCCGCGCTGGGATAGCGCCGAACACTCGGTCCGTGGTGTCGAGTGGCCAACACGTGCAGGCGCGAGGGACGCAGGAAAGGACTCGCTTACCACGCTCGGGCACGGAGTCGCGGCCAGGCGGGACCCCATCGACCGACGTCGGAGAGGGACTCGACACGCTGAGGGAAGTCGCGACTTCCATTTCTTTTGGGTTCTGTGTAAACGTGTGTGTGTGTGTGTGGCGCCAGTCTGGTGAAGTGAAACTGTTTAAGTGTTGCCGTGTGTCGGTCTTAGTTGGTTGTAGCTCTGCATCATCATTGCTTTATTGTTTTTCGTATTACATTTGCTCTTTGTGCATAATTGTTTTAATTGCTATATGTGTGCTCTGTGTCGGTGTGAATAAAGTGTTTGCATGTTGAATTGTTCCCCGTTTTGCTGCGTCCTTTCCTTTGATTGAATCTCCATCTTGCTTCACGTAAAGATTCGTCGTGGGCTTCATACGCCCGATAATTAATCGGAACCGTCAAGGCCGACGATAACACCACTCGGTTATCCCGATAGCACGGAATGGACCACTGAAGCGGCCCGTTTCCAGAGTCGACCTAAGGCGAGGTGCGATCGCCCGGTCTACCATCCGCGTGGGTACTTAGGTAGGTCGAGTTTGGCGAACAACCCTATCCCACGCGGGTGGCCGATTGGCACGATCATGGTGAGGCTGAAAGGCCCACCCGTGACTAGCTCCCGGCGTTAGTCCAAGAGGATCACGACAGAATTGTCCGTCCGGTGGGTGACGTGCCGCGATTCGAGTCACGTGGCCGATCGCACGCCGGCGGGCACGAATTCGCAACACTGGTGTCAGAGAGTCGGAAAACAAACTCTCCTGTTTCCAGCTAAATTCACGGGGAATCGGTCCAGGGGTGAGAGGAGCGACCCCCGATTCCCTCCAAATTACGAGCGAGCTAAATTAACCCGTTACGAGAATTAAGATGGAGTCTCAAGGCGAGCGGGAGCTGGGGGTAGTACGAATGGATGTAGAATGTGTAGAATCCATGGCTCAGGATGAGAACCCCGAGCAGGAAATGTTGGTTGTGCAGGAACACGAACTCCCCCAACTGAACCCAGAGCCCGAAATCGGTGCGGCGGCGGGGTATGACACCTCCCCTCCCCCTCTCCACCAAAACCCTCCCCCGATCCCTGCCGAAACGGCTCACCCAAGCGCACCCGACATGGCCCAGCTATTCGCCATGCTGGCAAAGATGAATACGAATACTCAACAAATGAAAAACGAATTGAAGGAAGAAATGAAAGAACTGCGGGGTGAGATGCAGCAAATGGGCCGAAGCCTGCAGGCGGGCATGAAGGCAATAATGGTGGAGCTCAAAATGGCGATGCCACGTGTGGGTGCGTACGAGCTGGAAGGGAGTGCAACGGCTGTCAGGCCCGCGGTGGAGGCGGGTAAGGAGAAAATAATTTGGGGGACGTGTTGGGCGAGAAGCGTGACGGTGACCGAGAGGGAAAAACTAATTAGGGTGATGGAGACGTGCACGAGGGAGATAAGAGACGAGGTGAAAGGAATTGGGAGGAAGAGAAAAGAACAATTAAGACGGAAAGCAAGGATGAGGTACGCGGAGATCGTGAAAGAGCAAGGAGTGAAACAGAGGGAAGGACGGGAGTGACTTAAGGAGAAAGCAAGGTTGACCTACGTAAAGATAAGGGAAAGACGCCAGAAAGAAGCAGAGACGAATAGACACGAGGAGACAACAGAAACTAATAAATGTACAGAGACACGGGAGATAGAGGGTGAATTGGACGGGGTTAGAGATGCACACACACACACGGAGTTAGTAGCGAGGCTTAATGAGGGTGAGCTGGCGGACTGTTTCGGGACCCGGTGCGAGCAGCTTGATAGCCTCCTCCAGGAACGAGGGGAGCGAGGATGCCCCTTGAGGCGACTCACGACCAGGTGGGTTTGGTCGTGCTTTGCGGGGTCGAGGGGAGGAGTGCTGCGAACCGGAGCACGAGGAGCTTGGGGGGTATAGAGGCCCCGGAAACCCTTGGGGTGGCACAAATCCACAGTGTGGTTGTCCTTGTGTGAGTGGTGCAAGGGGCGAGTGCCCCTGCGTGTGTGAGTAAAATGGTGTGCGAGGCTGCAAGTGGGCTGAAGTGTGTGCCTCCCAGCACTCCGGGTGTGAGTGGAAGCCCGTGTATGAGTGAGACACCGCGGGCGAGTGCCCCCGCGTGTGTGAGTGGTATGGTGTGTGCAAGGGAAATGGCACGAGTGAGTGAAAGACCGCGAGTGAGTGGAGCCACGTGAGCGAGGGAGGTGGCACGAGTGAGTGAGCAGCCGAGTGTGAGGGAGACGTCGTGTGTAAGGTCGCTGTGTGTGAGGGAGATGACGGTGGGCCTGCAGCCACGTCTCCCGGGGAGAGTGTAATGGTGAGGTGTGTTGGCGTCGTAACACGCAGGTGTGCGTGGGTGGAATGGCGACGACAACGGCGATGGAGGGACAAAAGCCGATTAGCGGCCGTAGTTGTAATGGGGACCGTGCCGGGTTCACCCAGCAGCGAGCGCGAGGTTCGGGCCATGCAACGCACGAGGCCGCCACGTGCTCGCTTGTGGGAGTGAAACCCGGTCCGGAAACGCCAGCGGTGGATTTGCCGATCCCGCGGACGGACAAAGTTTAGGCAGGTAAACGGATTTGGACCGGATGGGTTCTCCACGCGGGCGTGTGTGTTAAGCTCCAACGGGCAGAGCACATGTGTTCGCGTGGGGAACCCCTCGAGACGTGGGGCTTGTGTTTTTTTTTTTACGTGCCGGATGACGTCATGGCTGCGGGTATGGTTGGAATCCGGCAGGAGGGTGAATCCCTGCCAGATGGTACCGTCCAAGAGGGATGAGGGACGCGAACAGCTGCCATGACGTCACGCCACAGGTGTGCGGCTGTGAATTGCCGTGCTGTTGTGAGTTTCCGTGCTGGTGCTGCGCATGTGGAAAAAAAAAAAACAAGGAAAAAAAAAAACAAGCAAGGGGTGGAAGACCCCCCTGATCAGGGCACAGGATGAAACTAGTTATGGGGAAGGGTTAGCTTAGTTAGACCGGCTCCATGGGGCAGGGGTAAGTCCTCATGGGGCCCATGGAATGGATAAGTTAGAGGGTTTTAGTTGAGATTTAGGTTGGAAAAATGGGACATTTGTGGACAGTGACAGACTTTGGATGTGTAGAGGGGACGTAGCTTAGCTACATTGTGTTAAATGGAACGTGCTGTAGTTTAAGGGACGATGTGGGAGCACGAGTTAGTTAGGGGATGTAGTGAGAAGGATGGCAGAGTTCAGCGGTGTGTGTGTTGAAGAGTTGTGAGGTGAGTACATTGCTGGGTGAGTGAGTGAGGCCAGCGGTTCTGTGTGAATGGAGCGAATGTGTGATGCATGGTGCGATGAGTGATTGGGGGTAGGAGTGACTCCCGCCCAAGGGCCCCCGTCGTCAGTGCAGAGTGAGTTAGGGGGTTAGTTAAATTGACAAAATGGAGGTCGTTATGCTGTTGGTGGGAGTGTAGGCTCGAACCTGTTTGGAGGGGTGCAGGAGCCCTGTTGACGGGCTGGGAGCGTGGCTGCGAAAGGTGAGTATCGCTGAGTTTGTACCCCGGGCACCAGGCTAGTCGGCCGTAGTAGGCCAAGGGCCCATGGGGGGCTCGGAAGCGTAGTGGGCACGGGTGCGCCCACATGGTGCGGGGGCCCGGGGCACCATTAGCCGAGTGGGCAGTGTTGTGGGCACAGGTGACCCTCCAAAAGGGGCCCGGGAAGCCAGCCTGCCACGTGAGCGTTTCAGGGGAGTCGCCATGGATGGCACTCCCCGGTGTTTAGGAAGCTGGTAGGCTCAGAGGCAGTGTAGTGCCCGGGGGTGCCATCGTCGGAGATTCGGCAGAGGGTAGTGCCTGCCAAGGGGAGCCACGCGTCCCAGCCTTGAGACCATGTGAGGGCACGGAAAGAAAATTGGGGGGCGAGGCCCGAAATTCTGAAGACACCAACACAGGCGACGGGAATCTGGGTTTTTAGAACCAATAGCTTCAGCAAGAGGTGCTTGTTGAAAGCCCCGGGGTAGTTTAAGAGTTAATGGTTAGGTTAGATAGGAAGTGTACCCCTCCGCACCATCCATCCCTTCGCTCTCGTTGTGGGCCGCTGGACCCACTTTGGGTAAAGATTGCTGAATTCTGGGGAGGCCATCTTGAGGATTCGTTGGGCCTCGACACAGGACGCTAGCTCTTCCTTATTCCCCTCCGGGAAGGGAACGTTGGGGTTGGGAGTAGGCTAGTAGACGATCGGTTAGCCGAACAGAGACAGTAAAGGGGGGTTAGGGGACGAATAATAGTTGGAGATGTAGAAATAAAACAAACAAAAAAATAAGTTGGGGCTAAATTGGGTTTTACAAATTAAGGGAGTGGGTATGTACAGTGACAGACAAAGTCGATAGGTGGGAGGGAGACAGGTAGGTAGATCCGAGCCCACCTTCTGAGTGGCCAGCACCACCGCACTCCCTCCACCAACCTCCATTGAAAGGCAAAGGCCAGCCAACTTCATCGGCTGGCTGTTTTACTGTGAGGCCTGTACCGGCCGGATCGTCAGCAGCTGTGTTACTTCAAGGCCTGTGCCGGCCGGGTTGTCTGTTGGTGTTTTGCTTCAAGGCCTGTGCCGGTCAATCATCTGTCGGCTGTTTGCTACAGCGGCCTTGTCATGCCATGCCTTGCCTGCCTGCTTTTGCCATCCATGCCTACTGCCCTCGTCATTTTGCCCGTTCAAGTTTCCTTTCCCCCCCCCCCCCTGTTCATTTCCATGTGCGCCAGGATCAGAAAGCCACAGTTTGCAAGCTGCGAGAACTGTCTTGTTGGCATCTACAACACGGGCCTGCTGTGGCGGCCCATGCACCGGCTTTCTTTTGACTTTTTTCTGCCTGCAGAGTCCATTGATCCTGGGCCATGGTTTAGTGTAAAATTTGTAAGTTAAGATGTACTGTAAATATGAGTGCACCCCCGGCATGTATGTCTTAGCGCCGGCAATTTTATTTAAGTCGTTCGTATGAGTGGGTTTGTTTAGTTAGTTACTCAGCCCGCAGGTTATTTATTTTGGGGACACGAATGCCATGAATGTCGCACTCAGGGATCCGTAGGTAAAATGTACTAGGGGAGAACTACACATGATGGCACACAAGAATTTGATGACTCGGGACGAGTCTTTAAAAAGGGGAGGGGGTAGTGTTATGGCTGTGGAAATTCGCAAACCACCATTCAGGTCCCGTAGGTGAGATATCTCGAAAGTACATGTGTAGTTAGCCCCAAACCCGTTGTTTAAATGGAATAAATGTGATTCATTCGGGCTGCAATGCTTTGAGTCGGTCGTTTTTCTTTCTCTATATTTTATTTCAAATAAAACCCAACGAGGAGGCTCAGTGGGCTTTTTGCGCCATTCTTCTCCACGCTTGGTGTGAGAAGAACGTTTCCCCCCCTCCCCCTCTATCCGCGCTGGGATAGCGCCGAACACTCGGTCCGTGGCGTCGAGTGGCCAACACGTGCAGGCGCGAGGCACGCAGGAAAGGACTCGCTTACCACGCTCGGGCACGGTTCGCGGCCAGGCGGGACCACGTCGACGGACATCGGAGAGGGACTCGACACGCTCAGGGAAGTCGCGACTTCCATTTATTTGGGTTCTGTGTAACCGTGTGTGCGTGGCGCCAGTCTGGTGAAGTAAAACTGTTAAGTGTTGCAGTGTGTCGGTCTTAGTCGGTTGTAGCTCTGCGTCGTCGTTGCTTTATTGTTTTTCTTCTTACATTTGCTCTTTGTGCATAATTGTTTTAATTGCTATATGTGTGCTCTGTGTCGGTGTGAATAAAGTGTTTGCATGTTGAATTGTTCCCCGTTTCGCTGCGTCCTTTCCTTCAGTTGAATCTCCATCTTGCTTCACGTAACGGGTTTGTCGTGGGCTTAAGATGCCCGATAATTAATCTGAACCGTCGAGGCCGACGATAACACCGCTCAGTTATCCCGATAGTACGGAAAGGACCGCTTAAGCGGCCCGTGTCTGGAGTCGACCTGCGGCGAGGTGCGATCGCCTGGTCTACCATCTGCGTGGGTACTTAGGTAGGTCGAGCTTGGCGAACAACCCTATCCCACACGGGTGGCCGATTGGCACGATCGTGGTGAGGCCGAAAGGCCCACCCGTGACTAGCTCCCGGCGTTAGTCCGAGAGGGTCACGACAGAATTGTCCGTCCGGTGGGCGACGTGCCGCGATTCGAGTCGTGTGGCCGATCGCACGCCGGTGGGCGCAAATTCGCAACAATATATATGTGTATATATATTATATATATATATATATATATATATATATATATATATATATATATATATATATATATATATCTATATATCTATCCATCACGAATAACACTATAAAACAGAAATCAGTGCCCACTTGTATCATGAAAACAAAATTACCGACAATATAATATAAGTATACTGTGCTTTAAGATATTTGTGTGCTCTGGAGCAAGAAAACCTTTGTCTCGGATGTTGTTTGGTTACCCAGAGTGGCATCTGTGAGGCTGTTCCACACCAGTATGATTGTAGGCATGAAGGAGCAATCATATTGAGCAATTGACCACTCTCTATCTTGCCAGTAAGACCATGCACAGCATAGCTTCAAAGGATGCACTTTCTCTGGTGGACCTTAATGGAGTCCATGATGTTTAAGGTCGCATGGTCTTCAGAAGTGCTGAACACCTGAAAAGATTAATTTAATTAGATTCACAACATGGGTGAGCACAGGTGTCTCAATAACTCCAGGAGAGGTGTGATGTTGGGAGATTTTGTGGCCTTTCAATGTCTCAAGGAACTAATCGCAATCGGCGAAAAATGGGGAAAAAAAACATACACAATTGAGCAGGACTCAGAGAAGAAAATGAGAATCAAAGACATGGATTCACATGTAATTTGATACATTGTCAGAAGCCACACATGGATAAATCACCGACATGGTCAACAGGAAATTAAATCGTCACCTGTCAAATAAGTACACCAGGCTTGGTTGCATAATGGTTCGAGCTTCCACTCTGAGTCTGGAAGATTAGTGGTTTGAACCCTGGCCAAGTCACACCAAAGACGTTTACAAAATGGTATGTACTGCTTCTTTGTTAAACACTTATCATTTAAAAGAATAGAGCAGGGATAAACAATGTTGGAAAGGCAATGGTAAACCACTGAGTGTAACCCTTGACATGAAACTGCTTTGGCAGCACCAACACCCTCAAAAATCAAATAAGTAGTGTGTTTCACAGCAGTGCATACAACAATAAGGAGAGTAATGTGTACAATAAAATTTGATGGACCGGATATCAATTTGAATGCTAATTAGTCAAATCCAGACTTCAGCCTCGACAAAGTATGCAGAAAAACACATCCAAACTCACATCCTTCAAATTACATCCTTTCCTTCCTGAAAGTCCCTGTAGTGTCCATCTTGTTCATCCCGTGTACCCGGCCCAACCCTCTCTCTTCCACAGATCTCCTTATGTCCCCGTTCCCTCCTGTTTCCGTGTTTCCCTCTCTTGCCCCCTCTTCTCTCCTGCTCCCTTTGTTATATTTTTTTTGTGTTAGCTCTTCCATGAGCTTCGACAAAACATACAAAAAATGTGAATAAAATGCTTGCGTTGAATGATGAAACTGAACTTTTGGCCATTGGCAGAAGGTGGTGTGGCCAACCAGGAGTCAGTGGGTGGTGGAAACCTTATGGTTCATTAAAATCCAAGTGCATCATGCCAACCATTTATGTCATTGTAGTTGGAGTAATGGTCTGGAGAATGTTCATTTGGAATTTTTGAGGATTGAGGATCTGTCATTGCAAGGTAACATGATATCCATAGAGCATTGAGGTATTCAGATCCACATCCCTCGTGTGTCCAGATACCGATGAGTTTATTCAGGAGCAGCCTTTGTGCTGTAGGACTGGATTAGGGTATGTTAAATGGACTTTACACAATACTCCTGTCATCCATTGTTGTTAAATAATTACATCACACTTGTAAATCAACCCAATCAAATATTTTGAGATGTGTTAGACCGTTAAGTTAGGTTCAGTGCATAGCACAGATAATATCACATCTGGCTCCATGTAAACGAGGTACAGCGACCACAATTTTACCGGAACTTTGTACTTACTTCCCAGAGTAATATAACCATACATCGCCAGATGTCATTTCCCATCTCAATACCACATCATGTTCCTGGGTTACTTCGGCCAAAGCTGGTCCCATTAGCACACATTGAGGTGCATTCTGTAATTGTTTGCATAATAACTGGAAGTGGCATTTGTTCCTGCATTCAATTCAAACCGTTATGGAATTTATTTCTTCATAATTCATTTTATGTTAGTTTATTAAGTATGAATCCAGGGATATTTTCAAGTCGTCTTCATTTTTCAGTGTTTATGTCACAAAAGTGACACAAGGAAAGATAATTAATGAAGTTCTGCAAGTCTGGTGAGATTGCGAGAAATGATCATTCTTTATGTGGATGCATGAGATGTGATTCACTCTAAATGTTTTTTTTTCTTGTATATAAAATGTTAGTTCATGGAAGAGAGCACAGCTTGAGGGCTAAGGAACAACGCACTGACGGTGCAGCAGCAGGAAAACAGTTGGATGCAATAATCAAGCCAAAGAATGAAGAGGAAATGTGCAGAGAAGAGAAGAGCGGAGGAGATGAAACAAAAAGCTAGAATGAAGGAGTGGCAGGAAAAAGACGAGAGGCCAGCAACCTGTTTGCAATTTGAGAGCAATACGACTTGTGCTTCTGTTTCATCGTGGTAGATGACAATATTTTTGAGGGCCTCTTACAATTGTTGAGAGAGAAGCAGTAGGTCCATGGTTGAGTGACCGTGACTGGATCCGAATTGATGGTCAGAGCTTTGGTCTTTTGAAAATAGTAAAGACTTGACATTGCCAGCATTGTATTCCATGACATTATAAATTGAAGTAAACATACACTTCCGTTGTTGAGAGGATCAGTTTTCACAACTTTCCTGGAAAATGGGAGTGATATTATCCAACATATTTTCAATATGTCTCTACATTTGTTTGTGGATGATAAAGTGACATCACTTGAGATGTGCTTAAGAGTGTGTGTGTGTGTGTGTGTGTGTGTGTGTGTGTGTGTGTGTGTGTGTGTGTGTGTGTGTGTGTGTGTGTGTGTGTGTGCGTGCGTGCGTGCGTGCGTGCATGCGTGCGTGTGTTTGTGTGCAGCACTATGTGGAGGATATATTCAAGCTGAGGGTGGAATTATCTTGAGTCCTGGTTACCCTGATTACTACCCCAACTCACTGAACTGCACATGGGTTGTGGAAGTGTCTCATGGAAAAGGTATACACTCAAGTCTTTTGAGCACATTTGTGTGCATGCGCACACATACCCACTCTCTCTCACACATGTACGCGTGCGCGCGCACACACACACACACACACACACACACACACACACACACACACACACACACACACACACACACACACACACACACACACACACACACACACACACACACACACACACACACACTTTGCTTTAATCATACGATGCATAATTTGAGAAGTGCTTGTTTGTTTGTGGATTTGTTTGTTTGCTTCCTTTGCCTTTTATGCATTCCTAATCAGCCGAACGGAATTTCAACTCGGGAGGTGTCTTGGAAGGTTTGAAATGATAAAAAAAGTTTCAGGGAAGGGGGAGCATTCTTTACATAAATTATCCATGTAAATGTTTCTGGTATAACACCACCCCCGGTGTGAGTGTGGGTGGGGGGGATTACAAGTCAAAACGAGAACTGCACTTGGTAGAGGGCATACCTCCAACAGGCTGAGCAGTTTACGTTTTGTATCCCACTTATGGACTGGATCTTCATCTGGACCATTCATTCTTGTCATACACCAAGATTTAATCGACTCGTTCTTGTCACACGGCTGATTCTTGTCACACACCCAACCTTTCCACCAAATTTCGTCCGAATCCATCCATAAGTTTTTGAGATATCCTGTAATACATTGTTTTGGCCCCATCTCTGAATGCTGAAGAATCACTTGAAAAATTTGAGTATCCGGATCCAGATCCATATCTTCACCAAAATCTAATCAATTTGTCTTTGTAACACAACTAAACTGTCCACCAAATTTCTTCCGAATCCGTCAATAACCTTTTGAGATATCTGTTCACAAACAAACAAACAGACAGACAAACAGGTAGACAAATGGGAATGAAAATATAATCTCTGTCCACCTCAATGAAAGGAGGGAATAACCAAAGAGCTCTCCCCTAATCATCATTTAAACCCAAGTGGCTAAGTGATTGGGTCATTCTTTATCATTTATGTATTGACTGCTTTTGACATTTGCACGTGGTATATGCTTGGGAGCTTCATTGGTATGCATTTCTGTCTGCGCTGTAACTGATGATTCGCCAATAAGCAATGAAACCGGTCCAGCAGCTGAAGGTGGGTGGCATTGGAATTCTCATGTGTGTACTATTTGTGAATGTCTTTACAGCTGTGGAGGAACTCTTGGAAGGGTTTGAAACAGCAAAGGGCTGACCTTGGTAGCCTTTCTTGGTTGCTTTATGCAGCTTCTTCAGTGAATAGATCACAGGAGGAGTTGATTTATTTATGTAATCCTAGCCACCTGGATTTAATTGATGAGGTGAGAGCTGATTGACGATTCCCTCCATTCACAGGTGACAGATGTTGGTTGGTCTTTCCTTATTACTCATATATATGAACAATAATGCAACCAAGAAGGCCTACACAATGTAAGCACTCTGTCATTACCATAGTTATCCTTTGGATCTGTAACCAGACTTTTGGAAGCACAGCTGTTGAGTGGGCCAGGTCAGTTGGTAAAATCGACCCACAAGGATTCCATAAATGACCAGGACCAACCACACTGTCACCATCAGAGCCGTGTGTGTTTTGAGGGACGATGGTCCATGTCTGCCAACAATCTCAGCTTCAGTGAGCCTTGCTGTGCTTGTTTGGCTTGCTGCAGGTACAGCCCATCCAATTCAGCTTGCAGGGCAAGAGTGTCAGCCTGCACATGCTCCTGACAGCTGCGATCGCTGTCCAATTCAGCTTCGAGCTCACCAAAGACTTTTCACCACTTTCTAGGTTTTACTCTTGAAGGACTGCAGTTCAGTATGCAATGCCCTGATCTCCTGGCAAGTGTTCACCTCAGACAGAGACTCCTTACAAAGCTCATCTTCCTCAATCATCTCGTTCTTAACTCCAATCCAACAATCATCATCGAATGGTTCACTCCCCACGACACATTCCTCAACTTCAAGCTCCCTCTCAAGTGGCACAATTCCTGGAGTATCCTTCTCAATCACTGGACTGAAAGAAGTCTGACAGATTCCTTCATAAAGTTCAGCATGGGGCAGCTCATCTTCATCACTAGAATCCTCTACATTCACACCAAGTAGGGGCATTTCCTCTTCAAAGCTTCCACTTGACTTGCCCTGGCTTGATTCAAGATGAGCCCTTGGTCAACGAACAGGAAGTCACAGCTGCTGCATCTTTCTTCCTCAACACATCTTTCTTGCGATTGCTCCAATCCTGGCTCAACAAACTTCAAGATCTGCCTTCTTGAAAGAGCAGAGTTCAGGAAGATCACTTTCCTCACCCAGCACCTTCACAACTTCAATGTCATTTTCCTTCACAGTATCCAATGCATCATTCCTTACTGTACAATCAGCGCAAAACATTTCTGTGGATCCACTCCCAGCGACAGCTGCATTACATTACAATCTGCATTACAACAGCAAGAAGCACCAGACTCGTCGTTCCCTTCTGCCTTGGCATCACTTCACATGGTTCATAAACAATGAGTAATTGGCCTTCACAACTACTATCAGGATCTGAACTCTGGGATTGGTTCAGCGAATTCTTTTCAAAAACATCACTCTCACACTGGTCTGATTGACAAGCATCCTGCTCTTCATCTTGAGATCCATCTGTGACTGTGAAACCACCTTGCCCTTTTTCAAGTTTGGCAATTCTCTCTCCAGAGCTTACATCAGCAAGCTCACCTTCAATTGTTTTAGAATCAGCTACTTGCTTGGGACTTGGCATGTGAACGTCATTGTCACTCTCCTCCACTACATATCCTGCAAGTGGTTCAAACATTGGCTCTGCCAAATCTGCTCAACCTTGTTCAGTAACATTCCCAAAGTCAAAGTGCAACAAGTCCAGTTTAACTTTGTACGAGTCAGTCAGCCCATGCATGGTCTCAACAGAACCATCAATGTCATCATTGAGGCTAACAGAAACTTTTGCTTATATCACCTCTCCCTTGATGGTGTTGTCCCAAGTGTTCAGCTGCTCCTGGAACATCTCATCCATCCTTTCCCCAGTCAAGTGTGACTCCCACTAGCCTTTATCAAACCACAAGCCTCTTTTTCTGTTACACAAGTTTCCAACTGAACTCTTGCACCACCTCAGCCAAACCACCACTCTGGCGCTTCCAAAATCCCAATTTCTCTACCTGCCATTGCATTATGGCTTCCCAGGCGGGATAGTCCTCCAGGTCCTCATTTACTTTGTCAATTATTTTATTTGTTATGACAAGTATGATCCTATCTTTCCTTTGAATTTCCTCCATCTACCCCGCAAGCATAACTGTGTGTGTGTGTGTGTGTGTGTGTGTGTGTGTGTGTGTGTGTGTGTGTGTGTGTGTGTGTGTGCACGCGCACGCGTATGCGTGTGCGTTAGGGTGTTTCATATTGCAACTTTTTTGCGCTAGTCAAGTTGGCTACCCGTCAAAGCTTTCCAATATGGATAAAAACCCCACTCGCCGAGTTTTAAGTTTCCTCCCAAAAATGGCCGCCGGCGGCCATTTTTTCCAAAATGGCGGCCTTTTTCGCGTTTTGACACAAATCGACTCCTACACCTGCTAAAATACGTTAATGTTACTTGATATGTGTATGTTTGTAGATGATTATGATTGCTATGTCTGCTAGCAGTCGGGGACAAGACATTAGGCATCCAATATGGCGGAAAAATCCAAAATGGCGTCCAAGATGGCCGATTTTTGGCCACTGGAAAGCTGTTCCCTCCGATGTGGGTTCTAATATGTCTAGTTATAGGTTTTTGGGTGTGCTGAATTCGTTTTTATGCTCTAAAATGCAGTATATCTGTCACAGAGACATCTGCGGGGGTCATGCTCTCGCATTAAGAAGTAGTTCTTGCAAGTCCGAAGAAGAATTTTGAATATTCTCGCCCTCATTGATATCAGAAAATAAAAATTAAATATTCGAAGGTCAAACATGTATTTATTTAACATGTACAGTATATACACGAATTACTAGTATACTAATGCCAATCATGAATGTTCTAATATGACTTCATGTGTGCGTGCCTATCAGCCTCGATAATCAATAACATTGGCCATGGCATGGCATACATGGCTGTAGCGACATTTCACATTAAAATTTCCATAGTTCAAAAATATCAATGTTCACACTTCGCTTCATATACTTTTCTACATTTTCTGAAGAGTGGATTTCGTGTATCTAGAATAATTCTGCCTGTGCCACTCAACCAACCACTTGAAGCAAAGCTTGCCTTTGCTGTTCATCCCTCGTTTTGTCTATAAAATCCGAAATCAACTTAATTCCACGCTCTGCAAGGTCGTTAACTGCGTGAACATTGGGCACATAGTTTGCGAATTTTTGGTAACCATCACTTTCTGGCCATGTGCTTGCAGGCTCACACATCCATTCTTCATCTAGTACATCATATAGTTCAAGAAGATTGAATAACCGCCACGAGTCGTCATCTATGAAACTGCTGAGACACAGGTCACTACTCTCATTCTCATCCACGTCCGGAAATTTTGGCTTTCCTGAGCTGAGTTGATCATGAGGTAGTCTAGGTGTCTGATGCAAGTTTTGCCATCGTTTCTCGCTCATCTGTGGGCACGTTGGAATCGGCAAGAGTGAAAATTACCAATTGCGGTGTCAAATACCATAGGTGTCGATCACTCCTTCATATATACGCGAAAATGAAGATAACTATATGAAGCGAAGTGTGAACATTGATGTTTTTGAACGATGGAAATTTTAACGTGAAATGTCGCTACAGCCATGTATGCCATGCCATGGCAAATATTATTGATTATTGAGGCTGATAGGCACGAATACATGAAGTCATATTAGAACATTCATGATTGGCATTAGTATACTAGTAATTCGTGTATATACTGTACATGTTAAATAAATACATGTTTGACCTTCGAATATTTAATTGTTATTTTCTGATATCAATGAGGGCGAGAATATTCAAAATTCTTCTTCGGACTTGCAAGAACTACTTGTTAACGCGAGAGCATAACCCCCGCAGACGTCTCTGTGACAGATATACTGCATTTTAGAGCATAAAAACGAATTCAGCACACCCAAAAACCTATAACTAGACATATTAGAACCCACATCGGAGGGAACAACTTTCCAGTGGCCAAAAATCGGCCATCTTGGATGCCATTTTGGATTTTTCCGCCATATTGGATGCCTAATGTCTCGTCCCCGACTGCTAGCAGACATAGCAATCATAATCATCTACAAACATACACATATCAAGTAACATTAACGTATTTTAGCAGGTGTAGGATTCGATTTCTGTGTCAAAACGCGAAAAAAGGCCGCCATTTTAGAAAAAATGGCCGCCGGCGGCGCTTTTGGGGAGGAAAATTCTAAAACTCGGCGAGTGGGGTTTTATCCATATTGGAAAGCTGCGACTGGTAGCCAACTTGACTAGCGCAAAAAAGTTGCAATATGAAACACCCTAGTGTGCGTGTGTATGTATCATTCAACCCTGAAAATTTATATTTTCGTAGAAAAAGCTCTGAAGCGTTAACACTGTTTAGAATAGTTCAGTTATATCCTTTGTATATGTAATAGCCTAACTGTGATGTAATTAATTGTGACAATAGGAATGTGTCATGGTTGATGATGTTTGTACCATATCCAGATGCTGATTGGACTTCAATTCCCTGCTGAGGGGCCTCTGGTAGCTTATCCATGTTGTGTTTGAGCTTGTGGAGTAACTATTGAAATCTAACTATTCGCGTTCTTACTGACATTGACCGTATCATTGCTCTTCGGGTCCTCACCGAACGCAGACGAGAGTTTCAGCAGTGGCTGCTAGCAGCCTATGTTGATCTCTGTAAAGCATTTGATTCAGTGAATTGGAATGCCCTCTGGAGGATTCTTGGTCTTAGTGAAGTGCCACAGAAACTGATCAATCTGATGTCTGAACGACACTCTGGTACTGAGAGTACTGAGAGTGATGTGAGATGTTGTGGTACCATCTCTGACTTTTTCCAGTTATTACTGGAGTTCATTAGAGGTGTGTCCTGGCCTCCACACTTTTCAGCGCTTGTCTGGACTGGATTCTGGGGAGGATGTCGGAGAGATCAAGCTGCAGTGCATCGTTTGGGAATGTCAGGATCTCTGACCCTGATTCCGCAGATGATGCAGTCATCTTTGCAGAGACTGGATATCCTTTTGGGGGCCTATGAGGTGCTGAAGGAGGAGTCAGAGTCACTGCAATTGCGGGTTGACTGGGTAAAAACTAAGATCCAGGCTTTCAGTGACATCTTGGGTGCTGCTAACTTGTCTGCACCTATTTGTGGTGAGGATGTTAAGGTCTCAGAGAGATTCACTTTCCTTGGCGGTGATATTCATGTCTCTGCTGGCTGTGAGCCAGAGGTGAAGAGACATCTGTGTTCGCACTGGGGAGTCGTGGATTCACTGGATCATGGGGTGTGGCGCTGTGAATACCTGTGCAGGAGGAAGAAAGTCCGAATATTCATGTTCTTGGTGCTTCCAGTCTTGCTCTACGGATGTGAGACTTGGACTCTGACCAGGGATCTGAGATGGAGATATAATTCCTTTGGTACCTGGCCTCTACGAACAATCCTCGGCTATCGCTGATCAGACTTTGCGTCCAACGAGCGGTTGCTGAGAAACTCAAATGAGATTGGTTACCTGCATAGTCCGTAAGTGTCAGCTGCATAGTCCTATGGACATGTCTCATTTTTGTGACGCTGATCCTGCTCACCAGATTCTCTCAGGGAGGGATCCTCGTGAGTAGAGGAGGTCTATGGGCCAACCACGTGCCTCGTGGTTGCAACAGGTTGATCAGCATCTCAAGGTGATGGGGATGAGCCAGGCATCTGCCTGGGTGATAGCCAGATGGAGGCCCCTGGGATACCAGCAGAAAGTGGATGCAGCAACGTGCTGCTCCCATACCTGGCCTGACATATTTGTTCTTTGTTCCTTTCACACTTCTTTCTAAAAAAAATTGATTTATTCTAATTCTTGCTTTTCTTTTCTTTCATGTCTTTTACTCTTGTTTCTCTCTTTCTTTGTCTAAGGAGAAGGAGAAGTGAATTATTGCGGAATGTTTTCTGTCAGGCTCACTTGGTTGCACCTGGATGGGTTTGAGGGGAGTGGAGTAGTGGCTGAAACCTGACTCCTATCCCTGTTCTTCCTGATGACTGCATCTTTGCTCTCTACTTATTCAGATTCCTTCTGATGACTCCAATGCAGTATTTTGTCTTCCATTTTGCTTATGTAATGGATAGACGCTGTCTCCCCCGCCTCCTGTCTGTGTCTAAAAATCTCAATCCTTTGTCCCTATTTTTGTGCCCTTTCCTCTGTAAATCTTTTTCATTGCGTCTTTTACATGTTCACTCTTGGGCTATGCCTTGCGGTGCGAGTTTTCTTGCCAAAACGATAATTGATGGCAACGCAGTCCAAGTCATTGGCAGCTGCCGAGGTGAAAGGGTCACGGGTGGATTTGCCCCACGCATGGACTGATCCAGCATCCAGTACCCAATATTGAGTGGGAGGGGGTGGGGGGTTGTGGCTCAAACATGATTATTCCTCGGGGATAAAAGGGTGGAGCGAGGATGGAAGTCAAGAGTTCTCGAAATCGTTGCAAGAGAGGCTTCACACCTAGCTCGCTCCTGGTTAGCCAGAGCTACTCCCCACCACAACCAAAGCCAAACTCCCTCCTCTCCTCGGTGAGAGGGCAAGTGGGAAGATCAAGTGCCGGGACATGTGGTGCGCATCCCTAACAGGGATTCAAACTACAGACTCCTGAACGACTCTGCCGGTTTGACCCAGGACCTCTTCTTGGCTTGTGGAATCCATGTTGCCTATCTCTTGTGGTGTGTCTGTTGGTCCCAAAGGCTTCAACATTTAAAGATCTCTGATTGGTTATTTTGTTCATGGGGCATGTATCGGTTGTTAAGGGTTATTGGTTTGTTGCATCATTATTCGTTGATTGCGCCTTGTATTCCCTTCCCCATGACCATTGATTATTGCTTAATTAAACAATTCTGGTCTCAGGGTGAGTTCAGGATGTTGTGGTCCTTCCCCTGCTAATTAAGGAAAGCCCATTGAGGTTTGATTGGCTGCAGATATTAATCCCCACACACCCATTCACACCTCTCCGGACCACTTAGCCTAATTAGGGCGAGGCGATTGGTGATAATTAGCATAGCACTCGACCGGCTGAGAAACCCCAACCAGTGCAGTATTGTAACTTGTGAGCACGTGGTCTAACTGGAGTTCTTTGAACCAGTTGAGCATTATGGTCGCATTGAGGTGACTTGCCAGATTCTGCTTAGGCAACTGGCATGACCGGAAAACTACAACAACAAATACAGTGGGGTGCAAAAGTAGAGTCCACTTGAATCATTGCCAAGCTTTCTCAAATCACGATTTCAAACAGAAATTTATCATAATATTTAAGATATGTACTGATATTCTTTAATTAATTATAGTTACGATTGACTGAGACTTTGTTTTAACAGAATAAGGGTAAATACATTTGAGAGAAAGATAAAATTATGGCAGCAGTCTGACAATGCTCTGTACTGCATTGCAACACTGTTGAGAAAAGATTGACTGAAACATTATCCAAAAACTAATGAAATTATTCCCAAATGGATTTGAAGCAGTTCTCAAGACTAAAGGGGGGTCACACTGATAATTATTGATTATAGTTGAAGACAGTACACCCCACTGTGGATATGTTTTATTATTTTTAAAATATCTTTGATTGTCTGAATGGTCATATGCACGGAAACATTTCAGATTCGATATTTTTTTCTGTGTAGCCTCTGTTGTCCCTGGTTGTTTTCTTGCCAACAGTTAGAAATGGGGTTTGAACTCTGTTTTATCCTGATGTTTGTTTTTTGTTTTCATTGCATCATCAAGGAATTAACATCAAACATGATGTTCTTCATTTTGTATGTAGTTTTTTTTTTATTTGTTCTTGGCATAAAATGTGTTTCACCTATCAGGTGTGGAGTTCATGTTTCACACATTCCACCTGGAGAACCTACATGATTACCTGCTGCTCGCGGAGAACGGAAGTTTTGCACGTCCGCTTGCACGTCTTACGGGGTCAAGATTGCCGGATCCTGTTCGCGCAGGCCTCTACGGCAGCTCCAGGGCTGAGCTGCGATTTGTCTCTGACTTCTCTATGTCCTATGAGGGATTCAATATCACCTTCAGAGGTGAAAATATGGCATGGTTTCTCCGCTTTTGAACTTTGTCTTTTTTCAAACTGTGGCACGTTACTTCTTTAATGGAAAGGTCATTACAGGCCCCTTGGTTACTTGATGCTCCTGAGAATCTTAGATACAATTTTTTTTATCCCATTGAATCTCATTAAAATCCCTCAGTCCAGACTACATATATATATATTTTATATACATGTAGTTTAAAACTAAGTTAATTTTACTAGCAACAAATGGAGAGAATTGGGATCAATATATGTGTGTATGTATATATATATATATATATATATATATATATATATATATATATATATATATATATATATATATATATATATATATATATATATATATATATATATATATATATATACATCCCTACATGTGGAGTACTATCATACTCCATGATAAAGTATAAAATAATATTTGCAGTTTTTTCACTCCAGTTTTTAACTCCACAAACAATGCAAAATGCTTACTTACAAATCACAAAGTATAAATTGCCTGTAAAACCTGAGATATATTCAAGGATATTAGTCATGTTTTGTACTCAAAATAGTACAAATAGCTTGAAGTATTAATTTCATATAATATAAATGTTTTATTTTCATTGGGTGAGGGTCATGGAGGAACTATTACGTAAATCATGCAGACAGAGATACATGAGACAACACAGGACTTTGACCACATAAACACAACCAGTGATATTGGAGCAAGTGTAACAACTCTAGGTACTGGCAGCACCATCTTGTGACATCATTCTTCTTTCTGTAGTCAGCAACGCATTCAAGAAGGATTATCTCCACCCAACTTCCACTCCCCCCCCCCACTCCCCCAAACCCCACTCTCGACTCTTCAGGGGATACCAACCCACAGGGTTTATATCCATGTTTATCCATAGTCTGCCAGTAAACCTATTCTGGTGACACTCCCAAAATTCAGAATCACCGCTCACCCCCACTCAATCATTTCTCTTTTTCCCCACTTGTGGAACCAACTTCCACAGTCTCTTCAATCTCATTCTTGACCATCTCAAGTCATCCCCCATCCACAATCATGATCTTCTCTATCCCCATTAACCATGATCCTCCCCCCCCCCCAATCCATATCTTTCTGGGTTTCCACTTTTTCCTTCCATTTCTGTATTTTAGAGTTTGCAGCTGTATGCATCTTGTTCACCCTCCTGCAAAATTGCTCTCCTTCGTCCCCATGTCCTTTATTCCTCCAAGTCTCCCTCAATTTTGTCCCTCTACCCGACTGTTGATGTATCCGACCTCCTCCTCTTTTTATCTGCTCCTTTCATTCTGTTACGTCCTCGTCAGTTTTGTGTGGTCAGTCTAGATCCTCAACGAGCCTCGACTCCGTATACCAAAAAATGGTAAATTTCAAAACATTAACTTTTTTTTCAAAGCACAATTCTTTATTTTTATTTTTAGTGAAGAACCCATTTTTACAGACGGGTAAATTCCCCCCCAGAACTTTGGATGGGTTAATTCCCCCGGAATTGGCTTATTTTAGGACGAGTTGTTATACTGCCTCCAACGAGGCGGCGTTATGCATGGAGAGAATTGGGGTCCTCCTGCCACCCTGAACCCTTCGTGCTATTAATCCATTTTACCACCTAAAACTTTCCTAGCCACACCTCATGTACAATCACCAGTTTTTCAACTTGTTCTGTCCAGTGGTTCAGTGGTGAAGCATATATATATATATATATATATATATATATATATATATATATATATATATATATATATATATATATATATATATATATATATATATATATATATATATATATATATATATATATATATATATATATATATATATCTTCTCCTCTTCTTCTTCTTTCGGCTGCTCCCGTGAGGGGTCGCCACAGCGGATCATCCGTATGATCCGCATAGTGATTTGGCACATGTTTTACGCCGGATGCCCTTCCTGACGCAACCCTGGTCGCCTCTTACGACACAGGGATAAGGTACACCTATTTTAACCGGGATATACACCGGCCCAGTACACTGGTACTCATTTCACCAACCTTGGAAGGATGACAGGCTGAGTCAACCCCCTGGTGTATTAGTTCAGTGGCCCAACGGGGCTTGAACTCAGGACCTCTTGGATCCCAAGCCGCTGCCCTAACCACTGCGCCAACACCAGGCTCATATATATATATATATATATATATATATATATATATATATATATATATATATATATATATATATATATATATATATATATATATATATATATATATATATATATATATATATATATATATATATATATATATATATATATACCTGGCGTTGGCACAGTGCTTTGGGTAGCGGCTTGGGATCCAAAAGGTCCTGAGTTCAAGCCCCATTGGGCCACTGAATTAATACACCAGGGGGTTGACTCAGCCTGTCATCCTTCCGAGGTCGGCGAAATGAGTACCAGTGTACTGGGCCAGTGTATACCCTGGTTAAAATAGGTGTACCAGATCCCTGTGTCACAAGAGGCGAGCAGGGTTGCGTCAGGAAGGGCATCCGGTGTAAAACATGTGCCAAATCACTATGCGGATCATATTGATGATCCACTGTGGCGACCCCTAATGGGAGCAGCCGAAAGAAGAAGATATATATATATATATATATATATATATATATATATATATATATATATATATATATATATATATATATATATATATATATATATCTATATATATATATATATATATATATATATATATATATATATATATATATATATATATATATATATATATATATATATATATATATATATATATATATATATATATATATATATATATATATATATATATATATATATATATATATATATATACGTATATATATATATATATATATACATATATATATATATATACATATATATATATATACATATATATGTATATATATATATATATATATATATATATATATATATATATATATATATATATGTATGTATATATATGTATATGTATATGTATATATATATATATATATATATGTATGTATATATATGTATATGTATATGTATATATATATATATATATATATATGTATATATATATATATATGTATGTATATATATATATATATATATATATATATATGTATATGTATATATATATATATATATATATATATATATATATATATATATATATATATATATATATATATATGTATATATATATATATATATATATATATATATATATATATATATATATATATATATATATATATATATATATATATATATATACCTATTCTGGTGACACTCCCACTGATTGAATCCCATTGATTGGTGACACTCCCATTGATTGAATATATGTATATATATATATATATATATATATATATATATATATATATATATATATATATATAACAAAAAAAACACACAAACAAACAGACATTTCTCAAATTATATTTAGTTTAAATAGTAGTCGTAGTGGAAGTAGTCACCGTAGTCATTGTCGTAGTCATAGTCATAGTAGTTGTGGTTGTAGTATTTTACCGATGTACGTAATTATAGGTCTTTTCCATTTGTTTTCCTCTTTCTCATTGGGTTTATAATTATATCCTAGTCTATCAAAGATGGACAAGGAGTGGGCTCTTCAATCACAGTGTGCAATTATCACAGAGCCAGGGTGTGCTATGAATGGCTACGTCGAGGCATCAGAGTGAGACTTGAGGAGGCTTTATGAATCGTTTAGAAACCAGAAAACCGCATGTGGTGCAAAAGGCCTTGAGCCTGCACAGCCCTGGCAATGGCCATTAATGTATAAATACTGATGATTCCTCAGGTTTTGGACTGCTCATTTGTGTTAAGGACTCTCAAGCAGTACAAAAAGGCTTTGGCTACTAAAAACAAAGAATATGCTTTTACTTTGAGTACAAATATGTAACTAACAAATCATGTGATGGTGACATTAATACATCTCATCTGTCAGAGAATATCTTGCATTCAGCATCTCGTTAAGATATTTATACTTCTAAAAAAACAAGCCATTGTTGCTGGTAAAATTAACTTCATTTCAAAAATACTTTGTAAAGGGACAATTATAGAGGGTGAAAATAGTGTTAGTAGCCAACAGGCATGTTTTACTCTGAAGGTGCCACAGAAATCCCCAAACTCAGGGAATAAATAAAGGTACAATTTAGGAAAGAAGCTATTCTTTATCAGATCGAAGACATAATTTTAGCATGCCACCTTTTCTTTAGAGTATGCTTTGGAGGCCTGTGAGGATCCTGGCAGCCCATTGTTTGGGCGGCGTGACGGGTCCAGTATGGTGGTGGGTGCGGCGCTTGCATTCTCCTGTTTTCCTGGCTACCGCCTGGAGGGTGCTCGACAACTGCTGTGCCTGGGGGGGGCTCGCCGCATTTGGAACAACCCCCTGCCCAGGTGTGTGGGTACGTAGCAACACATTTCATTCTACCCTCTGCCTGCACATCTATTGAGCAGAAACTAAATGCTGAATTCATCAATGGTTTATATCAAGGGCTGTCATAGCTGCAATAACAATGTCTATGGTGAGGCTTAATAGTTTAAAACCTCATTTTCGAACAGCACTTAGCAAATCATATTATTCTTTATGATGAGTTTTTGCCTGGAATGCAAAGGATAAAATTAAGTTCGTAGAGGATGAACGATGACTCGCTAGAAAAGAGAACGGAGGTTGTGAGGAGATGAGGGGAAAGGGAGAAAGTAAGTACCTCATATGTAGTGCCTATAGAAAATTTACACCCTGTTTCAAAATTTTCACCTTTTATTGCCTTTCGCCTGCAATTAAATTGCATTAAATCAGACTTTTCCCACCTTTATTTACACATCGTAACCCACAACTTCCAAGTGAAAAACAAATTCTACAAACTTCAGAAAATTATTTAAAAACACAAAACTAGAATATCTTGGTTGGATAAGTGTCCATCCCACTGAGATAATATGTGGTGGAAGCACCTTTGACAGCAATTACAGCTGTGAGTCTGTTGGGATATGTCTCTACCAACTTTGCACGCCTCGATTGGGCAAAATTTGCCCATTCTTCTGTTCAAAACTGTTCAAGCTCAGTCAAGTTATGTGGGGAGAGTTGATGGACAGGAATCTTCAAGTCAAGCCACAGATTTTCGATTGGATTCAGGTCGGCACTGACTGGGCCACTCAAGGACATTTATCTTTTTGTTCCTGAGCCACTCCAGTGTAGCTTTCTCTGTGTGTGTTGGGTCATTGTCATGCTGAAAGGTGAACTTCCCTCCCAATTTCAGCTTTCTTGCAGAGGGCAGAATGTTTTCCTCTCGGTTTTTTATATACTTGCTCCATCCATTTTCCCTTCCATCCTGCCAAGTGCGCCAATCCCTGCTGATGAGAAACATCCCCATAACATGATGCTATCACCGCCATGCTTCACAGGAGAGATGGTGTTCTTTGGGTGATGTGCAGTGTTGGGTTTGTTCCAAACGTAACGTTTTGCATTTAGGCCAAAAAGTTCCATCTTGGTTTCATCAGACCAGAAAACCTTTTGCCACATGGCTTCAGAATCTCCCGAGTGTTTTTTTGTATTCCTCAAATGGGACGAAAGGTGGGCTTTTCTGATTAATGGCTTCCTTCTTGCCACCCTATCATACAGGCCAGAGTTGTGGAGTGCTTGGGATATTGTTGTAACAAGCACACAGTGACCAGTCTTTGCCATAAACACATGTAGCTCTTTCAAAGTTGCCATTGGCCTCTTGGTGGCCTCTGGTTGGTCTCCTCCTTGCTTGGTCATCCAGTTTGGAGGGACGGCCTGATCTTAGCACGATTTTGGTGGTACCATACGCATTCCACTTATTAATGATTGCCTTGACGATGCTACAAGGGATATTCAAGGCCTTTCAAGTATTTTTATACCCATCCCCTGATCTGTGTTGGCTTAATGGTTAGGGTGGTGGGCTTTGAATCCTAGGGGCCTGAGTTCAAATCCCGCTCAGCTGTTTAATTAATACCAGGTTGGGTTGACTCGGCCTGTCATCCTTCCGAGGTCAGCAAAATGAGTGCCAGCATGCTGGTATATTGTGTCGGTGTGGCGACCTGTCTAGGATTGTGCCCAATAGCCAAGGAGACTGCTTAAGCAGCACCAATGCTCTGCACAGGGTATGGTCCCAATCCCCTCCTTCTCCCTGATGTGTGCCTTTCTACAACTTTATCCCCGAGGTCTTTTGAAAGCTCCTTGGTTCTCATGGTTGAGTCTTTGCTGTGAAATGCACTACCCAGCAGAGGAAACCGACAGGTGCAGCTGATTTTATTCTGGAATAATTAGGATCACTTCAATTTAACACAGGTCGAGGCCAATTCACTTGATGTGGGATTTTGAAGTTGATTGGTTACACCTGAGCTAATTTACAATTGCTTTTATAAGGAGGGTGGACACTTATCCAACCAAGATATTCTAGTTTTGTGTTTTTAATTAATTTTCTGAAGTTTGTAGAATTTGTTTTTCACTTGGAAGTTGTGGGACACGATGTGTAATTAAAGGTGGAAAAAGTCTGATTTAATGCAATTCAATTGCAGGCTATAAGGCAACAAAAGGTGAAAATTTTGAAAGGGGGAATAGACTTTCTGTCGGCACTGTATGAAGGAAGTAAAAAATGCAATGCTTTGTCAATTGGGCAGAAACTTAAGGCAGCTAAATCTAGAGGGTAAATAATCAATGATGTGCATTGACTCTATATGCACAATCAGTAAAGTGGTTGTGATGTGGAAAAAGCAAGTTTAATGAAGTTATGGATTCGGTATATGGGCACAGCAAGACAAACGATAACTTCTGCAGATGTTGCACAGAGTTTGCTATCCCAGACCATGGTAGCTTGCTGTGCTTACTGTTTCAACTTGAATGTGTTACAAGCGCTGTGCTGCACTCATATCCTTTGGCAAGCGGAGGCAATTGTTTCATCTCGACTCGTGGAACTGACCCTATTCCCCATGGTAATATACAGCTCTCCCATGTGCGTTTTGAGTGGGGAACTGGAAGAACAGTGGAATAGTTGATGGGTCAGAGAATGTTTCACTTCTTCTTGTCTACTTTTAAGATACACGAGGGCAGTTCAAGGTTACAGAAGTTGAATTTTTATTGTAGAAACAGGTAAAAACAGTCATTCAGTGCTGAGATCTGTCCAACTTGGACTTGTATCTGTGAGCTGTAATTTATCATACACAGGATTAAATTAGTGCTGAGATTTTGTACAACGATATTGTTTATTTTGAGCAATTGTTACACTGGAGGTGACATCAATGCTGGTCAAAACCTTCTGTACAAAACCAAGATGACAGTCATCATCGTCACATGAACTGTGAAATAGAACTACGTTCTATCGTAAATTTCCTTTCAAAGGAGATCATCAAACCAGCTAAAATTCACAGGAGTCTGCACAATTTGGTGATGCTTGTCTTTTGTATAGTGTTTAAACTTTAAATGGTGCAGTTCAACAATGGCTGTGAGTCGGTAAGTGATATTTAGCATTCTCAGATGTAATCAACTGTTTGTACACAGTTAAATGAGTTGAACAGAAAATTTTAGAAAATTTCCAGAGTGCTGTACATGTTAAAATGCCACCTCTGGCTTACTTGCAGTCTGTGAAAAACCAATGCAAAACAATGTCAAATGTTACACTGCTAACTGCAGTATCAGTCAAAGCCTGAAGGATTTCAAAGCCTTTGTGACAATGCCAGCCCCTCACCCCTCAGCTATCAGACCCTTGCTCCAACCCAAAGTGCACTGAATACTGCAGTGAGGTGGTTCTCTTGAAACAACTTGCCATCTCTTCTTGGAAGACAAGTCAGACTGAAGGCAATCTCAGCTCATTCCACAAAACCTGAAACAAGTGTGTATCCACTCTCAGGAGAGAGAGAGAAAACAGCATCAGGACTAAACTTTCTAATTTGTCTACTTCTTCGAAAACATGCTAGTGCCTTGTTAAGTCTGGCTGCTTGACAGTATGCTCCCAATCCATCCCTTCCCTCACTTTAAATGGCACCATAGCTGACTCTGCTCCTGAGAATGCCGAACACCTCAATTCTGTTTTTGCTTCCAAATAATATCCCCACCCTACCCAGTTGCACACAATGCACACAACTGTTCCTGGGCTGTCTTTTTCCCCTGAGAAGGGAGAAGGTGAGTAATCATCTGGCAACCATCAACTCTGATTCTATAACTCGCCTGGACAGCATCAATGCAAGTGTCCTAAAAATCCGTTCTGCTGCTCTTGCACATCTTCTTTATGTTCAGTTCACTCTAACTTTTGCCCTTGGTCATCTTCCATCTACTCGGACGTCAGCCAGCATTATTGCGTTACATAAACATGGTGCAAAAACCAATCCCCTTAAATACAGCCCTATCAGCTTACTTTCAATCATCAGCAAGGCCATCAAATCCATCATCGCAGTCGACATAAAATCCTTCTTTTTTTTCAATGGCCTCATCTCAGGCTATCATTTCAGATACAGACTGGATCATTCTATCTTGGACATGTTGCTTATGCTCTCCCAACAATGGATGGAGGCTGTTAATGTCAGACATGAGATCAGGGCTGTTCCTCTAGACATATCTCGAACATTCGATATAATCTGACACGCCAACTTGCTCTCCAAACTCTCTGCTTATGGCATCCAAGGCCACCTCCACACATGGCTTACTGACTTAATTTACTCTTACCCAACTCATGTGCAACAGCAGCTAAGCATATGTTACTGTGGGAATTTTTCAGGTCACGATGAATAACGATGGATGAACCATAGGTTAAATTACAGATGCTTTATTCACATGAACGAACAAGAAACAGGATGTTTTGTCCTCTATTAACTCCGTAAAACTTCAAAAGCTCCATGAAACTGGAGTAGCAGAACGAACAACAAATGTTTCAGTTTAGGTTTTAGACGAACAAACAAAAGTTACAAAAACTAAACATCTTTATATCCCAATTGCCAACGATCAAATAACTAACTTGCTGACAAATTGACATTATCACAGATTTTCCTCTTGTATGTTGTCAAATTAAATCACATAATACATTGTACATTGACCAAACTATTCCATACTCCCATGGGTTCTCTTGATGGCAAAATAAACAGGAGATGGAAAACAACCGTTTTTACCACACTTCTCCTGTGTCTCCTCCTGCTCTCATTTCCACTAGCCACTCCAAAAACATGGGTGTTACTGTGGCTGTTTCATCTAGCTAGCATCACATCATGGCTCTCAATGGGATCCTCTCGCCTCCTCTCTCTGTCAAAGCTGGAGTGCCCCAATTCAGTGTTTTGTACCCAGTAATGTCTGCACAATTTGTACCCAGTAATAATGCTAATCTTCAAAAACCATCTTTCTGACTTTCTGGAAAATCTTCTTTATCTCTTTTCTGATAACTTCACCCTCTGCTTTAACATCCTTCATCCTTCAGATAGGCCGGCAGCAGAATCTTCCCTCTCTGCAGACCATGACAGAATCATGAGCTGGTCAAACATTTAGAAAAGGTCTTTCAATCCTGACAAATATTACGTCTATCTCTGTGTCTCTGAAAAAAACAATACCATTTGGTGAACCCTCCCATCTACTTCCTGAAAAAAAATCTTCTTGAAGAAGCTCATGCACTCAAGCCTTTGGGCTTCTATATTAACCGTGAACTTTGTTGGGTAAACCACACATCCGAGACCCCCAAACTTTTACCCACCTACAATGCGTTCATTCACAGCTTGATGGAGTACTGCTCTTCCCTTTGGCTTGGCACCTCTGCCTCACATCTTGCTCAGATTGACGCCATAGAAACCAAGGCCTTCGGAATCATTGGACTCTCGCACAATGAAGCTGATCCTCTGGGCCTATCACTCTCATATCCAGACAGATCAGTGGTCTATCTCCATCTTCTATCCTTTCTGGTCTTACGCCCTTACCCTTTCTGTGCTCTGTCCACCCTCCCCCAGATTTCTGCATGGTGCACATATTCTGACAGTAATCCACTGCTTGTGAAACTCCCAAAATCCAGACTCGCTGCCCACCTCCACTCATTCATTGCTCTTTTTTCCCACCTGTGGAACCAACTTCCTTCGACTCTTCAATCTCATTCTTCCCTCCCTGGCTTTATTAAAACAGATGTTCACTGCCATCTCAGATTGTCACCAATCCAAAACCATGACATTGTCTACCCTCGTTAACCCCAATCCGTCCTCCTTCCAAATTTGCAGTTTTCTCTCCTGAGAGTGTCCATCTTGTCCACCCCATACATCCTCTCCTGCTCCCCCATTCCTCTCGACACCCATTGTTTGCCTGCCTCCCCCTGTCTTGGCCTTTGGCTCTGCTGTTGGTGTTTCCTCCCTCTCTCTGCTGTTTCTTTCGTCCTATTGCATCCTGATCCGTTCAGTACTAGTCATATGTCTCCATGAGCCTCGAATATGTATACAAAAAAAACAACCTACTCCCTTTAATCTATCTATTCAGCAACCCCTTCTCCCATTCCACTCAACCCCTTCACACATTTTCCTTAAAGCCTTCATCCACTCCCACTTATTCTCCTTTTCCCACTGCCTTCTTTACACCTTCACATACAGTACTTACCCTCAACACAATAACTCACTTCCCTCAAACCCTTTACCCACTCACACTGATATCTCTTGTCTCACTACCTTTTCTACTCCCTTTCATCCTTGAGCACAAGTTTCAGTTTTAGCCTAATTCAGTTCAACGGTGCAGGAGTGCATATATGTCAAACAAACAAACACCTCGCATGATCATGATAATTTCCAATGTCTATTGTTTTCATGCATAGAATCGACATGTTATATTACATTATCACTTGTAATAGCTACTACCACCCAGAATAGCACAACATAATACACTCACACGATTCAGCTTTGAAAAATCCAAAAAATAATACGCACAAAAACCATTTATTATCCAAATTGCTTATCCCTTTATTTGAGTAGTGTGTAGGCCAGACCATCTGTCACGATCGCTCCCTCCCCAAAAAAATAACTCGGCTTACGTACATGAAGCCCTTTAGGTGTACACTAGGGTGCTTCATAATGGGGGTAAAAAAATAAAAGTATGAATATTCATGCTCCCTGGTTGTGCCTTTGTTCCATTTGACAGTAGAAACATACACACCAAATATGAAGCAGATTGGAGGATGTTTAGGGGTTCCTCAAGTTGGCATAATATTGTTGAAATTTGCCAAACTCTAACTGACAAATTGCCATCGAATATGAACAACGCAGTACACTTCACAATTAATATGGTTGTTTGATATTTTCAAAAACCACAGCAGTTATATAGGATGAAAGAATAGTTTTTCCAAAGAGACCCAGATGAGCTTTTTGACATTGCAGTGCAAAATGCCCTCTCCATAATGGACATAATTGTGCCAACTTGAGGAACCCCTAAATATCATGTAATTTTGTTTATTTTTGACCTATAAGTTCTTATGGGGTATTGGA
>NC_140969.1:55765489-55770489 GCF_056783735.1 Eptatretus burgeri
CCACCTTCGCCTCTCCTTCTGCGGCCATTCCCGCACCGCTTGTGAACGCCGAGCGTGAGGCTGTCCTGGCCTTATGCGGGACGTGCACCGAGCCGCGGGTACAAAAAGCGGCCTTTCCGAGGAGAAGTCGGATCAGGAATGATACACGCCCACTTCTGATCCGTCCAATCAGCAAGCGCGGGGTGGTTTGGCCCCGCCTCCAGGCACGTCAGAGTGGAATCGATATATGCAAATTCGAGGATCAGGGGAGATTCACGCCCCTTTTTCTCTGTCCAATGGGCGAGCGTGGCTCCACCCCCGAGCTCGTTCTGATCCAGAAATTTGCATATGGGTTCTCCTGCCGTACTATAAAGCGCTGAGCGCGGGGCGAATTTAGTCAGTTTTGGGTCGGAAGAGTTCGAGGAAGAGTTTTAGAGTGAGTTTTTCGGTCAAGGGAGTTGGAGAAGAGTCAAGGCGAGTTGGAGAAGTGTGGCAGCGGCAGAGTGTGGCAGCAGCAGTCAAGACGGGTCTGGAGGAGAGTCAGTCTGTCGGGGTTCGGAGTCTGTCGGGGAGCTGCAGAGAGGGGAAGCCGGGAGCGCGGTCGAGGTCGCAGTGGAGTCGCTCGTCGCGGGACCCAAGCAATCCAGCTATCCTCTTTCCCCAGAGCATCAACAATTCCCCCCTTTCCCCCCCCCGCGCTGAGATAGTGCGGAAAGGGGGCCCCGTTCCCACCCCATTCCAAGCAGTGCCAACAAAACCCGCGAAGGAGCGCGGAGTCGGGGCACCGCCGCCACATTTGCGGCTCATCAAAAGACGGGTAGGCTCAACCCGGTCTCGCGGCCCACAGGCCCGTCTGTCCCCTTGTCGTTGAGGGTGGCCCTTTTCTTTTGCTTTTGAGTATATGTGTTGGCGGCGCAGTCTTTAAAGTAAAACTGTCTAAGTGTTGCCGTGTGCTCGCGTAGTCGGTAGTATCTCTGCATTGTGTTTCTTTTGTTGCAATTGCTTTTGGTGAATAATTTTTGTAATTGTACATATGTGCTATCCGTGTGCCGCGGAATAAATGTGCCTCATATTGAACTGTTTTCCCGTTTCGCTTCGTCTTTTCTTTCATTGAATCTCCATCTTGCTTCACGTAAATGGTTGGTCGGGGGCTTAATACGCCCGATAATTAATCGGAACCATCGAGGTCGAAGATGACACCGCTCGGTTATCCCGATAGTACGGAACGGGTCACTTCAGTGGCCCGTGTCCGGAGTCGACCTGCGGCGAAGTGCGATCGCCCGGTCTACCCTCCGTGTGGGTACTTAGGTAGGTCGAATTTGGCGAACAACCCTATCCCATGCGGGGGGCCGATTGGCACGATTGTGGTGAGGCCGAAAGGCCCACCCATGACTAGTTCCCGGCGTTAGTCGGAGAGGGTCACGACAGAATTGTTCGTCCGGTGGGCGACGTGCCGCGATTCGAGTTACGTGGCCGCTCGCACGCCGGCGGGCGCGAATTCGCAACACTGGTGTCAGGTCGTGGGACACAAACTCATTCCCCTCCTCACGGCACTGGTGTTGGAGAGCGGGAAAACGGCCTCTCCTGTCTCCAGCTAAATTCACGGGAATTGGTCCAGGGGTGAGAGGAGCGACCCCCGATTCCCTCCAAATTACGAGCTATTCAAATTAACCCTTTACGAGAAATAAGATTGCGTCTCAAGGCGAGCGGGAGACGGGGGTATTAGAAATGGATTTAGAATGTGTAGAATCCATGGTCCAGGATGAAAACCCCGAGCAGGAAATGTTAGTTGTGCAGGAACACGAACTCCCCCAACTGAACCCAGAGTTCTAAATGGGCGCAGTGGCTGGGGTGGCGGACGAATGGCCCCCACGTGCGAATTCGCCCACGGTTCGGACGATGGAAATGTTTGAGGCATTGATAAGGAAAATGGATACAAACACAAACGAAATGAATACGAATATGGAAACAAACGCACTCAAAATGAGGGTAGAAATGAAAGAACTGCGGCGTGAGACGCAGAACGTGGGCCGAGGCCTGCAGGCGGCATGAAGGCAATGGCAGCGGAGCTCAAAATGGTGACTCCACGTGTGGGAGCGAACGAGCTGGGAGGGGGTGCAACGGCTGTCAGGCCCGCGGTGGAGGCGGGTGACAAAGTAATTCGGGAGACGTGTTGGGCGAGGGTCGTGACGGTGACCGAGAGGGAAAAAATAAATGGGGAGACCGAAACGTGTGAGAGGAGACACGAGGTGACGACAAAGGAAATAGAGGTATTGCCAGAGACGCGAGAGATAAACCAGGTCGAGAGTGAATTAAAAACGGAGGAAACAGAGACGAAGGTCCAGGGAGAAACAAATGAACGCGAGAGAACGGCAGGAATAAAATGTGTAGAAACGCAGGTTGTCGTCGTGGAGGAAATGAAAATAGAGACAACGGCAGAATTAATCATGGAGACATAAGACAAAAGAGGAAACAGCAGAGACGAAAAGCGAGGAAGAAACGGAGATAATGGACGACGTGACGGGATTGACGGAGACGCAGGTATTGAAAGAAATAACAGAGACTCGGGAGATGGGAACGACAGAAGAGAAACTTCACGATGAAGGCGGGGTAGAAGAAACTAAAGACGCACACACACACTCGGATGTAGTGGAGGATAATGGGGGTGAGCTGGCGGACTGTGTCGGGACCCAGTGCAAGCAGCGGGATGGCCTCCTACAGGAACGAGGGGAGGGAGTATGCCCCCTCGAGGCGAGTCACGACCAGGTGAGTTCGGTCGTGTCGAGCGAGGTCGAGGGGAGGAGTGCTGTGGACGGGTGCACGCCGAGCTTGGGGTGTATAGAGGCCCCGGAGACTCTTGTGGGGACACGAATCCCCAGTGTGGCTGTCCCTGTGTGTGTTGCAAGGTGTGAGTGCGCCCCTGTGTGTGAGTGCGCCCCCGTGTGTGAGTGGTGTGGTGGCAAGTGTGCCGAAGGACGTGCTTCCCAGCACGCCGTGTGTGGATGAGGCACCGCGGGCGAGTGCCCCCGCGTGTGTGAGTGGTATGGTTTGTGTGAGGGAAATGGCACAAGTGAGTGGAAGGCCGCGAGTGAGTGGAGCCACGTGTGCGAGGGAGTTGGCATGCGTGAGTGAACGTCCGAGTGCAAGGGAGACCGTGTGTGTGAGAGAGCGGTATGTGAGGGAGATGTCGGTCGGCATGCGGGAGCACGCAGCCGCGTTTCCCGGTGTGAATGTAATGGAGTGGAGTGTGAGCGTCGTGACACGCGGGAGTGCGTGGGTTGAATGGCGACGACGGCGACATGTGAGGGACAAAAGCCGGGTAGCGGCTGTAGATGTATTGGGGACCGTGCCGGGTTCACCCAGCAGCGAGCGCGAGGTCCGTGCTGTGCAACGCACGAGGCCCCCACGTGCTCGCTTGCGGGAGTGAAGCCCGGTCCGGAAACGAGCGCGGTGAATGTTGCCGATCCCGCGACGGACAAAGTTTAGGCAGGTAAACGGATTTGGACCGGACGGGTTCTCCACGCGGGCGGGTGTGTTAAGCTCCAACGGGCAAAGCACATGTGTTCGCGTTGGGAACCCCTCGAGATGTGAGGCTTTTTTTATGAGCCGGGTGACGTCATGGCTGCGTGTGTGGTTGGAATCCGGCAGGATGGTGAATCCCTGCTGGATGGTACCGTCCAAGAGGAACGAGGGACGCGAACAGCTGCCATGGCGTCACGCCAAAGGTGCGCGGCTGTGAATTGACGCGCTGGTGCGCAGGTTGCGAGTTGCCACGCTGGTGCTGCGCATGTGAAAAAAGAAAAAAAGAAAAAAGCAAGCCTCGCTTTCGGGTGAACAGGATTCCCAGGCAAGGGGTGGATAATCCCCTTGGCCTGGGCACAGGATGGAAACTAGTTCGGGGGAAGGGTTAGCTTAGTTAGACCGACTTCATGGGGCAGGGGTAAGTCCTCATGGAGTCTGTGGAATGGATTAGTTGGAGGGATTGTTAGTTGAGATTTAGGTGGGGAAATGGGAAATAAGGATTTGAGGACAGTGACAGGCAGTGAATGTGTAGTGGGGACGTAGATTAGCTACCTAGATTAAAAGGAACATGCTGTAGTGTAAGGGACGACGTGGGAGCATGAGTTAGTTAGGGGATGCAGTTAGAAGGATGGCAGAGTTCAGCGGTGTGTGTGTTGAAGAGTTGGTGAGTTGAGTGAGTACATGTGCTGGGTGAGTGAGTGAGGCCAGCGGGTCTGTGTGTATGGAGCGAATGGGGAATGCATGGTGCAATGAGTGATTGGGGGGAGGAGTGACTCCCGCCCAAGGGACCCCGGGGTCTGTGTACAGTGAGTTAGGGGGTTAGTTAAATTGAAAAATGGAAGTCGTTTTGCTGTTGGTGGGAGTGTAGGCTCGAAACCCGTTTGGAGGGGTGCAGGATCCCTGTTGATGGGCTGGGAGCGTGGCTGCAAAACGTGAGTATCGCTGAGTGGGTACCCCGGGCACCAGGCTAGTCGGCCGTAGTAGGCCAAGGGCCCATGGTTGGCCGGGATAGCGTAGTGGGCACGAGTACGCCCGCTTGGTGCGGGGGCCCGGGGTGCCGTTAGCCGCGTGGGCAGTGTTGTGGGCATGGGTGATCCTCGGAAAGGGGCCCGGGAAGCCAGCCTGCCACGTGTGCGTTTCAGGGGTTGTGCCATGGGGGGCACTCCCCGATGTTTAGGGAGCTGGTAGGCTCGGAGGCAGTGTAGTGCCGGGGGTGCCATCGTAGGGGAATCGGCAGAGGGTCGTGCCTGCCAAGGGGAGCCACGCATCCCAGCCATGAGACTGTGTGAGGGCACGGGAAGAAAATTGGGGGGCGAGTCCCGAAATTGTAAGGACACCAACACAGGCGACGGGAATCTGGGTTTTTAGAACCAATAGTTTAAGCGAGAGGCGCTTGTTGAAAGCCCCGGGGTAGTTTAAGAGTTAATGGTTAGGGTAGATTAGGAGATGTACCCCTCCGCACCATCCATCCCCTCGCTCTCGTTGTGGGCTGCTGGACC
>NC_140969.1:55775489-55885489 GCF_056783735.1 Eptatretus burgeri
AAGTTCACGTGGTACACGCGCCATCTTGGAAAAATGGAAAAAAGTTGCACCTCTGTATCTCCGAAACCTCTCCATGGAAAAAAATTGAAACGTGGCTTATTGTCAACTACTCCCAATGTGTAATAAGATATGTTAATGATGATGTCATCGGTGCCTTCATTATGACGTCATAATTCGACAAGTACAACACTTATCCGATCATTATGAAATTTTTTTTCTCAGCAACTGTTGGTCTGATGGACACAAAATTTTCACCATTGGAGCGCCTCCTCCTGTAGAATATTTTAATGATAATCATGATGTCATAGGTCATTTGTTACAGACGCCATCTTCGAAAAAAAACGAAAAACATTCCACCTCTCGATCTCCAAAACCATTGACTGTGCAGAGAAAGTATTCCATGAATACCATCTAGTTTGTTAAAGTCTCACATGATTGGATGTGTAAATTTTGTGTTGTATATATCAAAGGGGGTGAAAACAACAATTTTTTTTTCTTGGGAAGAGCAGTAACCAGTGAAAATATATCAGATTACCCAACATAATGGATAAAACTGGCACTGTTGTGCTGACTCCTCCATAAAGTCAGTGACATCTAGTGATATTTTTAGTATTTGTTTCAGAGGACTCAAGCAAAATTACTTCATCGAAAACTAGGAGGGGTACACGCTGTTACCCAATGCTGTTCTTAGTCCAAGAGCTACGGCATTTTTAATCATGTGTCTGATGCCAAAGGGTTTGAGGCTTTCTGAATCATAATTTTGTACTGTTTACAAAAACCGATTTCTTATTTTCCACAGATGCTGACTTTGGTGAAAAAAGCAATTTTGGGCTTTTTTTCCACCCAAAAATGTCCAAAAATCGTTTTTAGTTCAGAGTTATTTAAACATCACCACTACTCGTGCATGTGAGGTATTAAAATAAAGCCCACATTGTGGTGGATATGGGCGAATATTAAAAAGACATATGGAATCAGACAATACAGTCATTCAAGAAAATTATGGTCTGAAAATTGAGAAAGTGGCTGCTACGACTTGTACAGCACTTGACATGAATCGCATAACAGGTGTCCTATTATCATCATAAATTGTTTTACACAGGTAGACAGTTGGCATCGGTACTCATTTGTTTTTTTTTAAATCGATAGTTTTCATGTAAACATCGTTGTTGTGGATAAAATTGATACAATCTTTCCCCTTCCCCCATTTTATCAGAAACTGTACTATTAACGTTAAGTCTTTCAAAAGTAACTGCTTGTGAAAAGCAGGCTTGTATAAATTCATTTCAACATGAAACTAGCATATGTTACATGTAATTATGGCAAAATAAGTCCGAGCAGATGACATGGTTCTGTTTTAATGACTAAATATAATTTTTAAAAATGCAGTTTCTCAGTCCAAAGAGTGATTCATTCTTTTTCCCTGGTGCACACAATCGTTTTGAGATATGGTGACAGTCTCGCCAGAGGAGTATTCAGCCGTCTCATAATCCTCCGCATCACACATTATCGTGGACGTCCTTTTAATTTACATTGGGAATGTCACTTCTCAGTCAATATCGCAGTCTGCCTCATCAGAGGATGAAGACTATTCGGTAATCCCAGCATCTTCATCATCACTCAAGTAGATGACAAATGGGGCTTCTGGGACACCCATTCAAATGAATGGGAGGAAAGGGAAAAACTTTCTGACTCAATCCCCAAAAGCCCAAAATAGGAGACTGATTTTCTCCCCACCTATCCCCTTCTCTCCCATACAAGCAAATGTAAAATTGACACTATGAAAGATTGAGACTTACTGATTAAAGCACTTCTTCCCCCCTACATAATCACAGTCCTTTTATATTTTCCTTCCACTCAAAGAGCAAACCAACGAATATTTGCCCATGTTCTACTTTAGGGAATAACTTCATTTTCTTATAACATTCATTTCCATCGAGTACATTCACAAAGAATAACTTGGAACTTGGTTCTTGTTTTAAGTGTCTTTGTTGAGCAGAAATGAAATGATTTCTTCTCTCAATGTCTCTCAATGCTCTTGTTCGACCACCTCCTGAGCCACATATCATTTTGAGATTGTAATCAATTGTTTTTTCCATTGTTCAATTGATAACCATCAAAGTTTTCAGTCCATTCAAGGATATTTTTTTTCTTTACATCCTCCAACTTATTTGTAATTAAATTTATCCGCTTATTTGTTTTAGCTACTTTTACCCCGGTTATTTCTTCAATAAGACTTATTTGATATTTCTCACATTCTTTATGTTTCCCATTTATATACCAAGGCTGATTACATCTCCACTCTTTGGTTTGGTTATTGCTTGGTTTTATCATTTATAAATCAGTAAAAAGACGGTGGTAGCCTGTTAAAATTCCCAACCCAATATCTTGACATTTATACTTACTAGTGCATGCCAGTACGTGCGTGGCCGTACATACAAAAAATAAAAACTTTCAAACCGCATGCCAGAAACAACAACCACACAGGCCGTTCCTTCGCTCTCGCATGCCCGGACGTGCGTGGCCGTACGTGCAAAAAAAAAAACTTTCAAACAACTACACAGGCCATTCCTTCGCTCTCGTAAACGACGACTGGATTGAGGCATTGTGTTTATCTATAAATGCACAAAAGAAATCGAGAAATTATAAGAATACAGTAAGTCATCACTATCCGGAAGTCCGTACGTTGTAACCTGTAATGGGGAATACACTACTTTGGCCATAACTTGGGAACCACTTGTCTGATTAATTTCAAACCTTTTGAAAGGCAAACAAAAAGAGATTGCTGGAATTATAGAAAGAAGATAGATACTGTGGGTGCAAAACGCCAAGCAATGTGTTCTGTCATTGGTAACTAAGGCGCCCTTTCCCCATCGGCCACGCCTATGCAGCAATGTGTCCTGTCATTGGTTTGGTAAATAAATGGCCATAACTTGGGAACCACTTGTCCGATTAATATAAAACCTTGAAAACGCACATACGCAGGTGCCCAGCAATATACCTGGCAAGTTTCAATTAGATTGGACCAATGGTTGTCGAGAAACAGCGGTCACACACACACACACACACATTGCTGGAATTATAGATAGATAACCATAAGGGAGACTCGTGATTCCATTCTCTAAAATATATATTTTATCATCAAAAGCTCCGAATGCTTTCTTATTTATCTCTTCTGGAAATAATTGATGTTTATAACTTCTTATTGTATTCATTTTTCTGTACACTTCCTTCTTTAAGGTTAAACAGTTGTAATAATGTTTAAAGTTTGTTTCCTTGATTATATTTTTCTTTATTCCCATTAGCTTCTTATCACACCTTTCAATGTTATCTATCTATAATTGTGTGTGTGTGTGTGTGTGTGTGGCTGTCTGTCTGTCTGCGACCGCTGTTTCTCGACAACCACTGGTCCGATCGAATTGAAACTTGCCAGGTATATTGCTGGGGCCCTGTGGATGTGCCTTTTGAAGGTTTGATATTAATCAGACAAGTGGTTCCCAAGTTATGGCCATTTATTTACCAAACCAATGACAGGACACGGTGCTATGACGTCACAATTGACGTCACAATTCTTTTTTTTTCTTTTTTTTTCTTTTTTATTATTATAATTATTTTTATTTTTTTTTGCACGTATTGGCACGCACGTATGGGCACGTACACACGGGCCCACACATACGGGCAGCACGTATGGGCATGCACGTACGGGCCCGCACGCAAGGGCACACGAGAGCGAAGGAATGGCCTGTGTGTTTGTTGTTTCTGGCACGAGGTTTGAAAGTTTTTTTTTATTTTTTTTTTTTTTTTTTGCACGTACGTCCACACACGTACGGCCACGCACGTACGGGCACGTACTGGGTATTATCAACATACATTAAAGCATAAGACTTTGATCTCAATCCTATAAATTCACTCATGACCTTCCCACCCAATTCATCTTCAAACTTACCAATAACCTTTTTATTCAACACATCACCTGACTTATAATTACTTGTATCATATATATCAATATTATCAATAATATCCTTATATACATCACTTGTCTTAATTTCTAATATAAAACTATCTGTATCCATATATAACAATGACACATTATCCTTATACTTTGATTTTAAATTATTACAGTAATAGTCATACATTAATGACTTTGACGAGTCAAGAATTGATGTTGCTATATAAATAGATTTACCCATTTCAATACTCTCTTTTTTCAAATGAATAGCACAAAAGTTCTCTGAAAACACCTCCGTTCGCTCAAAACTTGATCTATTATTTAACTTTGAAGCCTGTTTCCAGGATGTAGCAAGTCTTATGTTTTGTTGATTCCTAACATTTTCCAAAGTCTTTCCAAATACAGCATTATTCATTTATTTATAAAAGCCCTTCTCAAAATCTGTTTTTGCTTCTGTAATACTTTTCGTATTAAAATCAATATACTTCTTTAACCAATGACTGTTTAAAATTCAAAATCCTATGAATTTTCCTCACTCTCAACCCAGCAGATAAATATTGTCTCAATTTCCTTTGATGCAAAACATAACTTTCTTTATAATTCAATGGAGTAATTAGTTTTTCTGGAGATTTACCTTTTATATTAAATGACTGTTGGTCATTACTTAACCATTCTTTTCTTGGGCTTTCTTTATCAGGGGCATAAGGGAGGTCTTGATGTTTGTGATGAAGTTCTTCTGGATATTTTAAATCAACCTCAAAATAATATCCCACTTCAGCTTCATCCAATTCTTTTTGAGAGGAGACAACATTGTCTTGTAAAACTTTTTCATAATTTTTTTCTTTAACACATTGAAATTTTACATAAGGTAAAGATTGAGACATAGCCCGCCCATACAAATTGTTTGTATCATAATACTTCAGGTAAGAGTTGTCCTCATTCTTTATATCATCAGGAAGATATTTGTTATTTGCTTTGGCATATCTCTTGGAACATACTTGAGATATTCCTCTTATAATGTACGATTTTTATGGGCGATGTATCATATATATATATATATATATATATATATATATATATATATATATATATATATATATATATATATATATATATATATATATGTGTATATGTAATCAAGGCTTTCTGAATCATAATTTGATGTTGACACCATGAAAAGTGTGCCATACAACTCTGATTTTGATGAATTGAGATCAAAAACAGCAAAGTAGTGAATATGAGGTAGATGATCAAAACCAAGCAATAACCAAACCAAAGAGTGGAGATGTAATCAGCCTTGGTATTTAAATGGGAAACATAAAGAATGTGAGAAATATCAAATAAGTCTTATTGAAGAAATATCCGGGGTAAAATTAGATAAAACAAATAAGCGGATAAATTTAATTTCAAATATTCATCCCCCTCAAAACTCAGAGAAGCCAAAGCAAATAACAAATATCTTCCTGATTTTAATAAGAATGAGAACAACTCTTACCTGATGTGTTATGATGCTAACAATTTGTATGGGTTGGCTGTCTCAATCTTTACCTAATGGAAAACTTCAATGGGTTAAAGAAAAACATTATGAAAAAGTTTTGCAAGACATTGTTGTCTCCTCTCAAAAATAATTGGATGAAGCTGAAGTTGGATATGATTTTGAGGTTGATTTAAAATATCCAGAAGAACTTCATCGCAAACATAAAGACCTACCTTATGCCCCTGATAAAGAAAGCCAAAGAAAAGAATGGTTAAGTGATTACCAACAGCCATTTAACATGAAAGGTAAATCTCCAGAAAAACTACTTACTACATTGAATGATAAAAAAAAGTTGTGTTTTGCATGAAAGGAAATTGAGACAATATTTATCTGCTGGGTTGAGAGTGAGGAAAATTCAGAGGATTTTGAAATTTAAACAAAGTCATTTGTTAAAGAAGTATATTTATTTTAATACAAAAAGGAGAACAGAAGTAAAAACAGATTTTGAGAAGGTCTTTTATAAATTAATGAATCATGCTGTATTTGGAAAGACAATGGAAAATGTTAGGAATCGACAAAACATCAGACTTGCTACATCTTGGAAATAGGCTTCAAAGTTAATTAATAGACCAAGTTTTGAGTGAGCAGAGGTGTTTTCAGAGAACTTTTGTGCTATTCATTTGAAAAAAGAGAGTATTGAAATGGATAAACCTATTTATATAGGAACATCAATTCTTGACTTGTCAAAGTCGTTAATGTATGACTATAACTATAATAATTTAAAATCAAAGTGGAAGGATAATGTGTCATTGTTATATATGGATACAGATAGTTTTATATTAGAAATTAAGGCAAGTGATGTATATGAGGATATGATTGATTATATTGATATATATATGATACAAGTAATTATAAGTCAGGTGATGTGTTGTTTTCATCAAAGAATAAAAAGGTTATTGGTAAGTTTAAAGATGCATTGGGTGGGAAGGTGGTCATGAGTGAATTTATAGGATTGAGATCAAAGTCTTATGCTTTCACATGTATTGATAATAATAACATTGAAAGGTGTGATAAGAAGCTAAAGGGAATAAAGAAAAATATAATCAAGGAAGCAATAAACTTTAAACATTATTACAACTGTTTCGCCTTAAAGAAGGAAGAGTACAGAATAAGGAATACAATAAGAAGTTATAAACATCAATTATATACAGAAGAGATAAATATGAAAGCACTGGGAGCTTTTGATGATAAAAGATATATTTCAGAGAATGGAATCAATTGTCTCCTTTATGGTGATAAGTATAAGTGTTAAAATATTAGGTTGGGAATTTTAACAGGCTACCGCCGTCTTTTTACTGATTTTTAAATGATAAAACTGTTTACTTTAAAACTCCCGTTTTAACTGTTTATTTTCTCACCTACATGTTACTGTGTGTTCCTAGTTCGGTTTTGTTTCAAAAATCGTGCTATTTTGTGAGATTTCGTCGAACTTGTCTTACTGGGTGCTTGAGGCCTATCCTTGAGGCTTGAGGCCTACCCTTTGTTCCCCTCGGTGTACGATCGTGTTTATTTGTTTTTTCTCCCCATTATCTTCAATATCTATCTTTCCCACTTTCTTAACGTCCCCCATCCCAACTAATCACTCTATTTCTTATCTTAAAAAAAAAAAACACCGCGACCTTTCTCCTATTCTTCTTCTTCTTCTTCTTCTTCATCTCCTCTTCTTCTTCCTCATCTTCTTCTTCCTAGATTTTTTCTACAACACTTCCATGACCTAATCTGTTGAAAACTTTCTCATACATTAATGATAATCACAAAAACGATCTCTTATAATGCTTCATCTTCCTCTTTCACACATGTGGTACTCTTTTCTGTATCAGAATGCACTACTCTTCTGTTTTTTAAACAGGCTGCTCTAAATTCGACCTTTCCTTCATACCTTGCCTAAAACATCCAACTGTTACAGCGTTTCTTCTCTCCATTCTCTGAATTAGCCTTTATTGCATCCCTCAAGAAATGTGTTTAATCGCATAACTGACCTAAAACTTTTAAAAAGCCCAGTTTGCGATGAATGTTCGCTTTCCATCAACCATTCTTTTTTTCCAGCTTCAGTGCCAACTCACTCCTCTCACAGACCTGAGCCTCACCCTGGAGGAGGAGTTGCTCTCTTCATCAAAGACTATTGCTCACTCTCCATGCACTGCCCTCACTCCCCCACACCCCCAGGAATACCTCTGGCTACGGCTTCCCCTAAACTCCAACCTCATGTTTATATGTGCACTGTACCATCCACCGAACAGTGATGACTCCATCGTCACCTCACTATCTGAAAACATGGACCAACTTCTATCTTCTCATCCAAACTCTCTCTTCCTCATATGTGGTGACTTCAATTGTCATCATGCCAGTTGGCTAGGTGTGGGTACCTCTCTCACCTGTCATGGCACCTCAGCAAAAGCTTTCTGCGACTCATTGGGACTGACTCAATCGGTCAACTTCCCTACCCGGATCTTAACCAATGTTACTGCATCTCTTCTGGATCTGATTTTGACAAATTTCCCTGACAATATCTGCTGCTCTTCCTACGCTCCAATTGGTTCTTCTGACCACATCCTTGTCAAAGTGGACATCTCTAGCTATTATCAGAGAACCACCTCACCGCGTCGAGTCTGGCATTTCACTCAAGCCGACTGGCAGGGTCTCCGAGCAGCCATCAAACTTACAGACTGGTCTCCTATTGCTACTTCTCCGACATCAACTTATCCTGGGAATTCTTTCAAAGAAACTTGCTCTCCCTCATGCACAGATTTATCCCCTCTCGTCTTCAGTTGTCCTACCCTTCCTCCCGCCCTTCGCTCACTGAAGCTGGTGGTGAGGTAGTTGTCCTGAAACAACTTGCCTTTGCCTCATGGAAAGCAAACCCAACTGAGGGAAATCTCAGTTCCTTCCATAAAGCTTGGAACAAGTGTGTATCTACCCTCAGGAGAGCCCGAAAACAACATCTTTCTCATCTCAAGTCTGAACTCTCAAACCTCTCTCTCTCCTCCAAATCCTGGTGGCATCTAATCAAATCTGTTTCTGGTGTATGTTCCCCCTCCATCCCCTCCCTTACCTCAAATGGCAGCATTGCTGATACCGCACGTGAAAAAGCTGAATGCCGAAACTCGGTGTTTGCAGCTAAATATTGTGTCCAAAACCCATCACTTTCTCTACCCACCTTACCCAGTCGCACCTAACTGTCCCTGGACTCTGTGTCCTTTTCTCCTGACAAGGTGGTGAGCTTGCTGTCAAACCTCGACTCAGATTCTGCAACCGGTCCAGACAGCATCAGCCCACGTGTCCTCAAAGCCTGCTCTTCTGCTCTTGCTCACCCTCTCTCTGTTCTATTCACCCTCTCATTTGCTCAAGGCCATCTGCCATCTGCTTTGAAATCAGCAAACATCACTGCCCTGCACAAAAAAGGTGCAAAAACAGATCCCTGCAACTACAGACCAATCAGCCTTCTCCCAATCATCAGCAAGGTTATGGAATCCATCATCGCTTCAGACATCAAATCCTTCCTCTTCTCCAATGGCTTGATTTCTGATCATCAATTTGGTTTGAGACCAGGTCACTCTACCCTGGATATGCTGCTTCTGCTCTCCCAAAAATGGATGGAGGTCCTCAATGCCAGACAGGAAATCCGAGCCGTATCCCTGGATATATCACATGCTTTTGACACAGTCTGGCACCCTGCCCTACTCGCCAAACTCTCTTCCTATGGTATCCAAGGCCATCTCCTCTCATGGCTCGCAGACTTCCTCTCCTGTAGCAAACAACGTGTGGCCCTAAATGGAGTTCTTTCATTCCCCCCCCCCCTTCCTGTCCAGGCTGGAGTTCCTCAAGGTAGAGTTCTTGGCCCTGTTATTTTTCTAGTTTTCATCAAATCTCTCCGACTCTCTGGAAAATTCTCTATATCTCTTTGCTGATGACTCCACCCTCTGCTGTACCATCGGTCATCCCTCAGACCGGCAAGTAGCAGCTTCTTCGCTCACTGCTGATCTGGATAAAATCACAAACTGGTCCAACACGTGGAACATGTCTTTCAATCTGGACAAATCTCACACTCTCACTATGTCTCTTTGAAAGGACCGTTTAGAAACCCCCCCCCCCCATCCACTTTCTCAACAATCCTCTGGAAGAAGTCCTTTCTTTCAAGCTTCTGGGTCTCACTATCTGACATGACCTTTCCTGGGAAAGCTACATTTCAAACCTCACCTCCAAAGCCAGTCGCCGACTGGGAATCCTCCGTCGTGCAAGGTCCTTCCTTGGCCCACCTGAGCTCCTGACCACTTACAAAGCTTTTGTCCACAGCCTGATGGAGTGCTGCTCTCCCCTCTGGGCTGGTGCTTCTGCCTCCCACCTTTCTCGGCTTCACGCTGTGGAAACCAAGGCATTTCGGATCATTGGCATCTCCCGCAATGAGGCTGAGTCTTTGGGCCTCTCACTCAATCACCACAGGTTGGTCGGTGGTCTTTCTGTCTTCTACCGTCTCCTCTCCAGCCTCGCCCCCCCTGCTCTCGCTGCGATTTGTCCCCACCACATTTCCACAGGGCGCTCAAGGTCTGCCAACAATCCCCTTCTGGTAAAACTACCAAAATCACGAATCGCTGCTCACCTTCACTCTTTCATTCCTCTTTCTCCCTGCCTTCGGAACAAACTCCCTCACTCTATTCATTCCCATTCTTCTCTCCAGGCCTTCAAAACAGCTGTTCACCACCACCTCTTATCATCCCCCATCCAAATCCTGAATCTTTTCTACCCCCCGATAATCCACCCAAGCCCACCTCCTTCAAATTCCCTGCTTTCCTTCCTGAAAGTCCCTGTAATGTCCATCTTCTATTCCCCATGTTCCCCGTCCCATCCCTCTCCCTTCCACAAATCTCCAAATGTCTCTGTTCCCCACTATTTTGTCCTTCCCACTCCCTCCCCTCCTGTCTCATGCCCCCCCTTGATGTGCGTTGTGTGTTAGCTCTTATACGAGCCTCGACAAGGTATACAAAAAAAAAAACAAGTAATAACCAAACCAAAGAGTGGAGATGTAATCAGCCTTGGTATTTAAATGGGAAACATAAAGAATGTGAGAAATATCAAATAAGTCTTATTGAAGAAATATCCGGGGTAAAAGTCGATAAAACAAATAAGCGGATAAATTTAATTACAAATAAATTTGAGGATGAAAAGAAAAAAAAAATCCTTGAATGGACTGAAAACGTTGATGGTTATCAATTGAACAATGAAAAAACAATTCACTACAATCTCAAAATGATGTGTGGCTCAGGAGGTGGTCAAACAAGAACATTGAGAGATGTTTATCATTTCGTGTCTGCTCAACAAAGACACTTAAAACAAGAACCAAGTTCCAAGTTAATCTTTGTGAATATACTCGATGGAAATGAATGTTATAAGAAAATGAAGTTATTCCCTAAATTATAACATGGGCAAATATCCGTTGGTTCACTCTTTGAGTGGAATGAAATTATGAAAGGACTGTGATTATGTTGTGGGGAAGAAATGCTTTAATCAGTAAGTCTCAATCTTTCATAGTGTCAATTTTACATTTGCTTGTATGGGAAGGAAAGGGATAGGTGGAGAGAAAATCAGTCTCAATTTTGCATTTGCTTGTATGGGAGGGAAGGGGAGAGGTGGGGAGAAAATCATCTCCTATTTTGGGCTTTTGGGGCTTGAGTCGGAAAGTTTTTCCCTCCCCCCCCCCACTCATTTTAATGGGTGTCCCAGAAGCCCCATTTGTCATCTACTCACTCATCTATCTCTTCTTCTGTGTCCTTGTCATTCTGATAACAAACATCTTCTGGAACCCATCTGCCTTCAAACCATTTTATGGTGTATGGCCATTCGCCAGGATCCATCCATTCTCCTCTTGCTCCCAGGGATGGGGATTGGATGTTGTTGCTCTCTTCCACATTGAAGCAACCAGGTTTGTTCGCTTCACTCTCTCAGAGAAAACAGACATGCATGGAGACAGAGTGCTCGGATCTGATCCCGTGATTTTCTCCAGAGGCTGAGATTGACACTTTGGTGCAAAATGCTAAAGTGGAAGAGGATGTGTCTGGCAGTATTCATCGACGTCTGTTTCGGTTTCCCATTCAGGGTATCAACAAAGGCCTCCAGATCTGCGAAAAAAAACTTGGGGATATGGCTGGAGACTGTCTCAGTTTAGCAAAGGTGTTCCTGAATTTGTGTCTTTCTCCAACAACACCAATGGACAAGCTTTAGCCTTGCTTGCAAAACTGGCCGTACAGCATGTGTGCATTCCTGGAACGGTGCCATACAACTCCGATCCCATCTTTTCAACAAGTTTAGATACATCTGAATGTACCATCTCAAATTGTTTTTGCTGATGCCAGCATCAAGCCACCTGTGAGCAGGGAAGTTGTGTGCATGTGTGAGAAGGAAGACTATAACATCCGTCTGAAGATTGGATAATGATATTTCCATCTTTGCAAATTTCACACATGTGCTTTACATGCCATATGAGCTGAGAATCAGCCTCTTTGTGGTTGCAGGCTAGGCTGGGTACCTCTTTCATCGCAATACCACCTTCCTTTACCTGATAATGGTATACCTTGTCATCCAATGCCACAATCAATGTGTGCCCTTGGATATGCTCGAGATATGGTGATCTCTGGAAGTGTAAGAGAGCTATCTTGAATTTTCCTGATTTCAGCGCAGCTTTGAAAATTCTTTGGATACTTTTGGTCAGGATTAGAGATAATGAAGTCAATATCTGTGTACACGCTGATCCACTCGTGTCCTCTTAAATCTCGTTCATCGATGTTGATGGGCTTTTGTACGTGTCATATGTCACTCATCATCCATAAAATATCTTTAATTGATTGGCTTTTGTATGTGTCTCTACAAAGTCTACTCTCTTTGCAAAGTCCAACAACCTTTTGAGTCCAGTTTTTGTGATCCCTCGAAATGTTGCAGACAAGTTCACAAGGGTATGTATAAGAAACATTGCATTAATAGCCCATGCATCTCAATTTTGCAGTTTTCCACTTTTTTATCCTTTCCTTCAATTTATGCATCAGTTTTGACTTAGTTTTGTTGATTGACCCGTTCACATGTGCTGGAGATGAGGACACGGGTATAATATTATAACTAAAAACCAATTAAGATCCAAATCACTGGTCATCACAATACACCGTAGCCATCTGAAGAGGTCTCGTGCAACTCTTTCATTTTCTTGTCCTTCACAGTGAGCTGGAATGTAATCGCACTTGACGAGAACTTATTTTCCTTCCAACAGGGATGGGTTTCTCATAGCATTTCTCATAGTCAGGAAGTGGGAAGCTTGGAGAGTTAAATGAAGGGGAAAAGCCTAGCCAAACCCACACAATGCATTTTCCCCCATCTCCTGTACAAAGAGAAGGGACCAATGTAAGCACACATACTAATGAAATAACTAACTCTGTATGTATTAAATGCAACTCCCCGCTATCAGTTTTCCATTACCATAACAATATGTATAGACGTGTCCACATGTAATGATCTGAAGCATTCTTCAGATTTTAGATTCAATCCATTGACATAGACTCTGTTAAAAGTTGTTTAAAACTAATGTACTACACCATTGTGGCATTGTTATCCTAAAACACCATATGGTCATCTGCAGTGGCCTGCAAAAGTATTCATCCCCCTCAAAAGTTTGCACATTTTGATGCCACCTGAGCTTATTTCATGATGCTTTCAAATCAAACTTAGTAAATAGTCTTCACAAACTACTCCCAAGTGGAAAAAAAATTAAAATGCAGACAAAATGTGATTAAGTTTGATTTAGAAAAAAATCTGATGATTCTCAGTTCTATAAGTATTCAAACCCTTTGCATAATTAACCCTAAATCACTTAAGGAGCAAATTATTTGTTTGAAAGGTTACAAGATAAGTGTAATTCGTTTTGATATTATTTGTTATCTCCATTTTTAGGTTTCAGAAGGTGGAAATTTGAGTTATCCCAGAAATCAAGCTAAAAATAGGAGGTGGAGATTTTATCTGGAATTTCAATTACAGATAAGGTATTGTCATCATGTACCATCCGTCCGTCTATCCGTCTCCTATTTAGACTTCTCTGGCCAAACCGCTGGGCCGATCCGGCTGAAATTTGGCAGCAACGTTCCTCTCCTGACTGGTAACAGGAATTGCAAAGCTCATTCAGGTCACATGACTTTGTCGGTCAAAATGGTCGAATTAGTAAATTTCTTCAAAACACTTCTTATCCAGACCCACCGGTCAGAATGCTACCAAATTTGGATTACAACATTAGGCCAGGTTTAGGATGTTAAATTACAAAAGTCATGGCAATCATATGACCACAAGTGTGTCAAAATGGCTGACTCAGTCAATTTTGGGGAATATCACATAAATTCCTTCAAAAAATATATTGCCTACTTTTGAATACCAAATCATTTTTGGTGTATTTTTAAGTCAATATATTGTGACTTCATCCATTGATCTTTTTATCCATCGGTTTAGGCTTGGGGAACTCTGAACAATGTGGTTTCGACAAACACTGACAGCTATGGGTCTTGCAGTGCAATAGAGATCAGTGTTGGTGGACAGAGCATATGAAAGCCTCCAGGGAAAAGCATGGCTGTCTTTACTTAAGGCCCTGTCACACCTTGATGATTTAGCCAGCGTATGGCAACATATCAAAATGTATCTAAAACACTGGCACAAGTTGAACTATTGTTGCTTTTTTTCAGTTTTGGGTGTATTCATAATGTGTTGGACGTATGCATAACGTATTAGTAACGTACACAGAACGTTTCGCTAACTTATAGATAACTTATACCAAATAATGCTTAGCGTGTTGTCGGCGTTCACAACTTATGCCCAATGATAGTCTAACTTATGCATAGCACGTGGCAGCGTATCGCCGACGATCACGTGGCGTAGTCTATTAAAAGGCTGCCGCTCGATGATTCAAATCATAACCGCACTCGATATCGAAGTGTCAACATCACCGTCATGCCGAAGAAAACTTCGAAGAATGCTGCAAAGACGTCTCCTGGCCGTGGCCGTGGACGCGGACGCAAGGAGGGTCCATCATCACCCACACCCTTGCATCACACTCACCTACTACAACTGACATGGACCTACTACTACTACTAGTACGACTACCTACTACTACTACTACAGACACGCTCACCTACTATTACTACTGATACTACTGACATGGACATCTACTCAACATGGAGTCTGGAACACTGACGGGTTCCTCCTGTGAACCCCATTTTTATATACCAATTCCCCTAAATGCTGCCAATATGCCATTATATGGTTTCTGTAAGTTATAAACACATTCAGTAAGTTCTGTGGTCGTCTGGAAGACGTCAAATATGTCTACATACGTCAATATGCATTGGAAATACGTTACACATAGGTTCAAAGCATGTTACTCATAGGTTAGAAATAAGTTTCGGGTAAGCTCGACATTACCTCGACGTATTTCGACTTATGAGTAACTTAGAAGTAACGTGTGTCGACGTGTGTCAATGATCACATAACATGCCTACAACTTATGGCCAGCGTATGCGGAACGTGTGAGTCATACGCCGAATATGTCGAGAAGTTTTGAGCATGTCCAAAATTTGTCGATGAGCTCGGCGTACTACGACGTATGCCAGCGTGCTTCAGCGTGCTCTTAACGTATACAAAACTTACCCATAACGTATTCGACGTGTGCCGGCATTTTAGACAAATTTTTCATACGTCGGCATATGCTGGCTAAATCGTCAAGGTGTGACAGGGCCTTGAGATAGGTCGGTCTAAGGAGGGAAAAAAGTGAGACAAAGGAATAAGATGAGCAGACAATCTGAACATGGACAAATATAATTATCCATTACATGTGCTCTGGAGAGGAGGCAACCTGGGAATATAACATTGAGAGTGGTAGAAGACAGGAAAGTTACTGACCAACCTGTGATGATGAAGCAGCAGGCCTTTCACCAGGGACTTTCTGTCAGGAGATGTCATTGATTGTTTGGAGTCCACCCTGAAGTTATGGTGACCAGTCAAAGACAGATTATAGCACATGGTCACATCGGGGAACTACAAGTAGTTGCCCTCATTCAAGGTCTTGCTGCACTTTCAGATAGACAGAATTTCCCAATTTCAAACTCGTATTTTATGTTTGGGACCTAAAAAATAATTTTGATGCAATAGTTTAGTATGGTGCTATAAACTGCCTCTATTTGGGATAAGAGGTAGAAGACCAGAGGATGGAGGAATCAGCAAAGTATTCGAGATCTTTGTTGTCCTCGTGGAGGATGGAGTGTGCCATGACTGTGTCTTTGGCCCAGTATTATGTCAGTCTCACCCACCTCCATATTCGCAACCGAGCCGATGCTCTGGAAAAGCCTCTCTTCCTTTTTGCAGATGAATCCTCATTATGTCATACAGTAACCAATTCCACTAAAAGGCAGACAGCAGCTGCATCAGACTCTGCTGGTGTGAAATTAATTACAGGCTCATCTGCTGAATGAAACATCATTCAATGCTGGATATTCTCACATTCCCACCCTGTCATCCTGGAAGGACCATGAAATAACTCACCTCTCTACTTCCATGGTCAGTCACTGGTAGAGGTTCCATCTCTTGGATTTCTATGCCTTACCATTAACCATGACCTTTCCTTGGCTGACGATATCACAAAGCAAGTTTCTCATGCTAGCTCTAGGTTGGATATCTGGTCCTTCCTAGTCATTCCTTGAAAATCAGAGCATCTCCTATCCTACAAAGCCTTTATGCATAACTCAATGGAGCACCGCTCTCCTCGAAAAGATGGCACTCAGGAAATGCACCTGTGTATCTGCGATTCTGTGCAATCTAAAGGACTCGATGTTATTGGAATCTCCAATGACAACCCCAAAGCACAAGGTCTGGTGCTTTGACATCACAGACGGGTCAGTCACCTTTGTGTGTTTTTTTTGTTTGTTTAACTGCCGCTTCGATTAATTATCTAGCTGTGTCTGCTCTCTAAGTCATCTGACTCCTCAGCATCTCAAGGATGCACGTGTTCTTCCAGTAACCATTACTAGGTATGCTCCTATAATCCAGGCTTAAGGCTCACCTAAATTATTTTATCCTCTGTTTTACCCTTTTTGTCCAACCACCTTCATGAGGTGTTCAATTCCACTCTTTCCACTAGGGCTTCAAATAGGTGGTAAACTATCTATATATTAATACTGAAGGACCAATTTTGTGCTCCTCCTCGCGGTCGCGTCACGTTTTTCTCGGTACTGTGACCTGGACTGAAAGAGACTTCGTACCTGTAAGAGTGCATCGCACATAGTGGCAATAGTCAACCTTCAACTCTGAAGCAGAATAAACACTATTCGTTGAGATGGGGGCGAGGAGTGAAGAGGCGGGGGCGGGGGATGAAGAGACAGGGGCGAGGAGTGAAGAGGCGGGGGCGGGGGATGAAGAGACGGGGGCAGGAAGTGAAGAGGCAGGGGGCAAGGGAAGCGCGGGCTGGGGTGAATTAGGCAGGGTTGAGTGTGAGGGGGTGGACAGGGGGCGGGGGCAAGTGGGGCGGGGAATCAAGAGACGGGGGGTCGGGAAGTGAAGAGGCGGGGACGGGGCTGGGGTAATTAAAATTTTGGGCGGGGGTAAGCAAAGTGAAGGCGGGGGGGGGATGAGTAGGCGGGGGCAAGCACGCCCTGTCCAGTCCATGTCCCTCGAGTGTGGGTCAGCTGGTGAGGGTGGTTGAATGAACGGAATCCGTCTGTGACGGCGTTTCGGCTGGTAGTCTCATATCATTGATCTAATTTAATCCCCCATCCCTTCGTGAAATATTTATTTACCCTACACAAACTAACCCAATCCTTCCACTTGTGGGTTACTGTTTTCTCTCCTCTTTCGTGTTCGTTCATTTCCTAGCTCATTGCATCCAACTTTGTCCCCACTGCCTCTCTGTCAGTTCCTTGCCTTTTTACCCTTCATCATGTTGCTCATGAACCTTGATCTTATATAGAAAGAAAATCTGCAAAGTTGGGATGTCTTTGTCTCCCGAAGCCCCATTGATCCTTTGTCAGTCTGAAAAGCTGCTGCCCTCTGTCATTTTGCTCTTCCATTAGTCCAGATTCTGGTATAACAAACATGTTTTACCTTGGATATATTGGAATACTGCCGAAGGCATCTGAGCCTCTAAGGAGAGATGGGAGAGAAAATTCGGGTTATTGAGAAGAATGCACTGTTAAAGTTCTGTGAAAAGTCAGCCAGCCATGGCTGGAGGGAGCTTTCAATGGTATTGACAGACCTCTTGAAAAATATATGTTTCTATGTGTAATGGAAGCAAATGTCTGTGAAATATCAATTGAGACAACATTGTCTGCTTGCTTGCAATTCAGGGCATCCATTTTTTGCTGAAATACCATGAGAAGAAAGTCTAATGTGAAGTATCTAAGACAGAAACAAAAATATTGGGTAGCCATCAGGGAATTTGAGAACATCAAAGTTCTGTGTTCCTTTGCTAAATTAACACGTGTGACATTGATGAATATAGGGAGAAGGTCACTAGTTTAGAAATTCAGTTTTGGATCCTACCTTGTGAATTGGGGTGCCATTGGATGCATTCCATGGAGACAGAAACATCCTTCTGAGAATGACCTGGAAATGAGTTCAGAGAATGGGCCAGCCAGTTCCGATGAGAATACTCTGACAATGAGAATGCTGATGTCATTGGGTCAAGCAAGGGAGAATTTATACTGTAAAGGTGTCCCTTAATCTTGCACAGTAAGAAGGAAACGTGAGCTACTGGATTGCTGGGGAAATGGTGCAGGGTGGGAGTGGAGCAAGACAGATTGGAATTGGGCATCATCTTTGTTCCACTGATGTTCCTTTGTATATCCATCGGATTAGTGTTGTGGAGCACCACTGATGGGTTATTGAGAGTTTTAAAAGCCCGACACTGCCATGTCCTCAAAGTGACTGAAAAAGCTCCGGTTACTCCGGTGTTACATCACTCGAACGTGAAACATTCCTTTAGCCTTACTTTTCAATTGTGATTTCTCTGTGTTCAAGCTACAATGTTTCGGTTTGCTTCCAATAAGTTATATCATTGTCAGGTAATGCCATACTGAATCTCTACATAAAATTTCTAGATTGCTCATTGGTGTGTGTTCTGTCACTGTCCAAAGGGTATGTATGCAGTCATTGAGAAAGTAAGCATGTGAAATGGTGAACACGATCTTTTCCAGAATATATATTTTCATCCACAAAGATCAACTTTGAAATAACTAAAATATATATATATATATATATATATATATATATATATATATATATATATATATATATATATATATATATATATATATATATATATATATATATATATATATTTGAGTCTGAATAATTTGCTGCTCTTCTTCCATTGGTGGATTTCTGCTTGTTTGCCTCAAAGTTGGTGGATATTTTAACACGTCGCTGATATTGGTTGAATTTTAATCCTTTGCACATGCAAAATAATTTAATTATTTCCCACCTTTTATGCAACATTTATAGGCACATCTGGAGAGATTCAACATCTGGGCTCGAAAGTGTGTGTGGAAATTTGTGACGTCTTGGCACGTCTTCAGACCCATGTGAGGTCTGGTTTTCTCTTGAAGAAGGTAGACTTCTGCGTTGTCATCGTTGGGATTATTTTCACACGTTTGTATTTTTTTTGTCTTAATTCCATACACTGTGGCAATATCATCCCTTGGTGTGAAATTTACAATAAATACTTTGTTTGTCTCAAGAACTATCATTAGTCATCTTAAGTAGGCCGATGTCTTGTGGGACCACTTCGTGGAGTGATGAGCCTTTTTCATGTTCTACTCGAGGAAACCTACACTTAATCACCTGCAGCAGTGTGAGACAATAGCACATCGTCCTCGGCCTCATGACCCTGTTATTTTTGATGAGTGCCATTTTAAACTGCTCTTAGAAAATGGAGCTTAATGGGTTTCAATGTTTGTATAGGCTACAATTTTGTGTTGCACATCCCTTAAAGAATTCAGAAGAAACCAGTGTTCTTCAGATACGGATAGCATGTAGAAAATTCTGATTCACACGCAAGTGCTTTGTTTTCAGCAAAGACCTCATGGGATTTACAAAGGAAAGATTTTAACTTTTTTTTTTTTTTTTTTGCTTCATAGCACTTGGGATCCACTGAAGAAGCCACTTGAGATTTTTTTTTTAAATGCTTTTAGATTTTGCCTTGAAATGAAAACCTCTATTTAAGAAGCTGATTGATTGAGGGAGGATGAGCCTTAGTCGAGACAACTGAAGAGGGAAACAATCCATTTGTGCAGAATATGAACTTCAAGGAATTTAAAGCCCTGGAAAAAATACTTTGAAGAATATGTCACACTTTAATTAAATTTATTTAAAGGTCTAGTTGCAGGTCTAGGGGTATGACAATGTAAATTAATGACATTGCTAGGCATTGAACCCAAAGTAGGTTAATGTTTGGAAAGTCCTTTAAAATGGCTCATGCAGTCCTCTTTACCGATGATAGTTTACAGGCTGAATCAACGATACATTATCCTTTAAGCAAGTATCGAAGTTTTGCCATTTAATTTTCAGTCTGGCTTTTAAGTAATTGAAATTCGTTTCAAGGAAGTTGTCGTGAAAATAGCCCTGTTTAATCACAATGGGGAAGTTTGGTAATCTTTGAAGGCCGACACAATCCATAGAACATTGTTCTCAGCTGCCATTTCTTTCTATTGATTGTCATGCTTATCATTTTGATTTCCTAATGGGGAAGACATGTTTTATTGCCTCTATTGTAGCATCCTGATGAATGGAAGCTCATACAGACTGTTTGCTCAACTGTCCTGTTTGTTAATGAGTCAGAGGGAGGGCTGGCACCACCGAGTCACCTTCTCACCATTCCAGTCTTCCTACCAGAAGGGCAGTGGGAGGAGGGGAGAGGGGAGAGGATGCAGTGGGGGTGGTGGATGTATAGTCTGGTGGGAAGCAAAACCTGGATAGATATGAGTGCCAGTAAATATGGGACAAAGCTCCTCATCTGGTATTAATTCAACTGCTGAGTGGGATTTGAACTCAGGATCCGAGGATCCCACCACCCTAACCATTAAGCCAACACCAGGCATATTCAACTGTGATGCTCTGCAAGAAGGGACCTGTGTTCCTTATCCTATAAATGACTTAGTTTTTGACCAGCAGTGAATGGGGAAAATGCCACTGAGTGAGGATTAGACCACTTTTTCCTAAATTGGCATCTATCCTCAGCAACATGGAAGGCCACCTGGAACAAAGTACATCACAGCCGCATGGGTGCTGACAGAATGGCCTAGAGGTACGTACATGGTGGCCATGATGTCTTGTCACCCATGATAAAAATTGATACATAGCCTTTTATCATCTTGGCTGACAATGCTTAAGGGTTGTACAAATTATACTGCATACATTTGCAGTCCTCTTTTACTTTATTACACATTTTACAGCACACAACATGCAAGCCTTTAGCGTCCAGTGAATCCGGTTGTGCTCCATCATTGTCATTACAGAAAATAATTTTGCGCCATTATCTGTGGACATTTTCTGGAGCATTTGTGGGTGATACGATTAAAAGCAAGTCTCACTGCTTGTTTTGATGTGCACTGAAGTAACTCTGCTACAGTTATTGGCATCACAATTGCTCGACTCACTCAAACGTGTTTCTGACCAAGGCTCCTTGTTGTACTTGTTACGTCACACCGTGATGCTCGTTTAAGCCGGATTTAGAGATTTTCTGTTTGAAAACTTCAGAAATTATATCATTTTCTGAAGACAAGAACAAAAATCAAAACATGGCAAAAGATGAAAGTTTTATTTATGAAAATGGGTTTCAGAAATGGTGCAATACTTTTTTTTTCAACCAAAATGTTGAAAGCGGAACACCAACTGCCATGAGAAAGAAAAGGATCTCTGTCTCTCTGTCTCTGTCTGTCTGTCTCTGTCTGTCTATCTGTCTGTCTGTCTCTCTCTCTCTCTCTCTCTCACACACAGACACACATACACATTTTGAAGAAGGAATCGTGCCTGAAACATCACTTCACCACCTTCCTCACAGTGATTAGCATATCTCTCTCAACATGTGGTTGAGAAAAATTTTTGTCCTTACTTTTTCCACACAATACAGACTGGCACAAGTCTTCATAAAGACGAGTTGACATTTTACAAACAGCCTTTTCAGGGGATTCCTCGTATCCAACCGACCATGAGTGGTGCTCATGCCAAGCCAGTTTTTTTCCTCTTCTCAGCCAGCTTGCATAAAACAGTCACTTGAGGATACATTGCATGTAAAGACATATTATAATATACATGGAAAATTAGATACAGGAGAAGGCAATTTGGCCCATATTGTTGTGGAATTGAGTTTGTTGATTTCCCCTTGTGGCCCAACGTGTTCCGTAAATGTGTCGGAACAACGGCACAGCAATCTGGTTTATAGCTTTGATTTTTGTTTCTTGTGGAGAGGAATGTTTTCATGATTAGATGTGTTCTGCACCAAACCTTCCTTGCTGTTGTTCTGCACATTTATTTCTCTCCATTTGGTGTTCCTCGTATTACCCTCGGTATTTGTACGGTGTTGCGTTTAATAGCATTTGTATTGTTCTCAAGGCAATTCTTATTGTTTGTTTTTTGGGGGGGAGTTTTATTCCTCTTCCTCCTATCATTGTGAATTTGGCACTTTTGTCCAGTTCAAGTTACATTTCAATAACTTTGCAGTATTGCATTATTTAAGCTTGTGCTTTTCTGTTAGTTTAAATTGTTTGGCAAAAAAAAGGTTTATACCTTGCTTACACAAGCATGTGACTTTGTTCCTTTTAAAGACCTTGTTTCCTGTAGGCGGTTAAATTGTCGATTTCTTTCGTGGTTCATCATTTTGCTTAAAGGGTCGAAAACCAAGAAAAATGAATGATGGAGAGACTTAATGCCTCAGTGTATTTTTGGGGGGATTTACACAACCACTGAGCTTGGGGGAACTTTGGGTACCAGTGACGTCACAACAATGGCAATACCTTTTCCACCGAACTCAGCAGGGCATTTTCGAAGAAGGAAATGCCAACCTATGGGGATTGTCCATGATATATCCTTTTAAATGCTGAGCATCAAGCAAAGAAGGAGCGGGTACCATTTTTCAAGTCTTTAGTGTGACTCGGTCAGGGTTTAAACCACCAACCTCCCAGACTCAGAGCAGATGCTCTAACCATTGCACAACCGAGTCTGGTTCCCATTGCACAACCGAGTCTGGTTACTATTGCACAACTGAATATGGTTACCATTACACCACCGATGTTGATATCATTGATTAGAATTGTGCCTCCTGAGTATCAATATAATTGTTTTCAGTCGTTGCAAATTGTGTCTTTCATCAAGTCAATTATATTGGGATCAGTTTTGGGTTTTATTTATTTATTTAATTCCATGCATTGTATCAGGGGTCTCCAACCTGCGGCCCGCGGGCCACATGCGGCCCCTTAGACGGATTTATGCGGCCCGCGGTGCCATATTAAGTTTACATTACAATGCGGCCCGCGTTACTGCCAATTTGTCAGGGTCAATGATCAAAGCGTTGTGTAATTTTTATAATGATTTTATTCATATTAGACACATGTGTTTTTAACACAATTATTCATTTATCATATTCGTTGGCAAGAAAAATATATTCAGCACTAATTTTTGTTTAGATTTCCGCATATTAATTTTTTTAACGGAATTTAGCGTCCTATTTTTGGGTGCGGCCCTCCGCCCCTCACCACTTTGGTTTTGTGGCCCTCCGCCCAAAAAGGTTGGAGACCCCTGCATTGTATGATCCACGAGTGTGTGGACACCATCAAATGCCTTCTGTAGCCAATCCAAACTGTTAACAGTTTGGTCCCTTTCATATTTTAAATGTTTTCCATGATGGCTTTGCTGAGCAAGAAGCAATCTATAGTTCCATAGATGTTTCTCCTACATCCTTTTTGGTCTGCTCCGAGATATTTTTCTTCATTTAAATGGTTATACATCTCTACTGCGATGATTCCTATTAAGAGCCTGTATGTTGTTGATTGGCATGTTATAGGTGGGTATTTTCTGAAGCAGTTGTTGCTTTAGAGTTTGGGCTGAGGATGGTGTTTTCCTCTTTGATTCCGCATCCATATAACTCTCTCCCATTCAAGGCTTGAGCACGATGTCTGTGCAGAACATCTAGTTGCTTTCGAAAAAAGCAAGAGAGTCCATCCAGCCAATATCTTGTTTTCTAATTTTTATTTAATTAATTCTGACTCAAAAAAAAAAAAATTCGACAAGATCTGAGGATAATTTTAGAGCTATCACACTTAAATAATGCCTGCTGTTGGCTTAATGGTTAGGGTGGTGGGCTTGGGATCCTTGAATCCTGAATTAAAATCCCACTTTTCTGTTGAATTAAGAGCAGGTGGGGTTGATTCTACCTGTCATCCTTCCGAGGTCAGCAAAATGAGTGCCAGCATGCTGGTATCCTGTGTCGGAGTGGCGACCCATCCAGGATTGTGCCCAATAGCCAAGGAGACTGCTTAGGCAGCACCAAGGCTCTGCACAGAGTATGGTCCACATGGGTAGAATGGATGGACAAAGAATTCACACACAAATGCTGACACACGCACACTAGCCAACACATAACCTTACTTTTAACACTTGACGATTAAGAATTCCATTAACCTTCGGGGAAGTTAACACGCCGGTACACTTTGTGCACTGTGGATGCCATCTTCTGCCTTCTCTTTTCTCTCCACTGTCAATGGGATTTTAAGGAGAAAACCCCTCACTCCTTCCTTGATGGGATGCCAACCCACAGGTTCCATCCGTATGCAATCCTCTAATTGCTGAACATCAATCATAGACAGCATGTACCAGTCTTAAAGTTTTTATAGCAGCCGTTCTAACCACAACCACAATGACCCTGAGTAAACACAATCACAATGTCTGATATTTCAAGATAAGTGGGTTCTTGAGTTTCAGGATATCCCTCCATTCTGCCTTCCTATTGTGTTGTTTGGTTGTCATCAGTTCCTTCCCAGGAACTTTTGAGTTTGTCTTTTCTTGGATGATTTGTTTCAACAAGGAAACTGATAAGTTAATAAAAGGGCTCTTTCTTTCCATTGTGCATGTGCTTTAACCACTCCCTTTAACTCATCAGTTTACTAATCTTTGAACTCCATTCTTATGATTAATGCAATCAACTTGACATCTACATCCTTTCCCATGTCTGGAGAAATGTATCCAGAGTATGTGCACTCAGTGGCCTGCTTTTCATGCAAGCGAAGTAAGAATGCTTGGGATAGTTGTTTTCCCCTTATTGTTAATTGCTTGTTTATTTATACTACTTTTTATAAATTTTACTTGTGAAATTAAAGACATTTTATTCCGGTGTAGGAAACATCATACATTTGGCAAAGTAGAAGGATCAGTTATGGTTCACAAAGGACAGGATATTGAGAGTCTTTTGCAGTTCTCCACATTCTGTTACCTGTCTTGCAGATGTGAATGGAATTTCTTAATGCTATTTCCATGTACAGAGGGCACATTTGCCCATCAGGGATAAAATTCCACCTTTGTGAAGGTAACCTTTGAGTTGATCTCTTTTGCATAGTTTTATGAGCCTTCACTTCTCCGTGAGCCTTCAAAATTGTTAAAACAAAATATATTAAAACCACAGTGGTGTATTTAAGGTCTACAACAACATCAATGCAGACAGGGCAGAGCCAGCTTGACGTATTCATCTCAATGCTGCAATGATACGGCGCCGCTTGCTCGTAGTGAATCAGAACTGCAGATTTGTTTTTAGTTGTGTTTGATCCTTCAAGTATTCAAATCCAGGCAGACAAGACATCAGCTCACAAGCATTTGAGCTGGTTTGGATCTCCCACGGTTATAATAACGTCTTCCTAAGGAGCCTGGATAAGGTTGTAGAGGCATTAAGAGTTACAATAAAAGTCCCACAATGGCAATAAACGCTGGAGGATGTGTTCCATTCACAACATGGTATGTAGGTTGATGCAAGAGACACCAATCTGGCTCCATCAATACCTCACAGATTGTCATGTTGTTACCACAGCTGAGTGTGGCGAGGCACTCACAGGAAGTGCGGGTGAACTGCTTTCACCCGGCCACCCAAAGGCCTACGACAACCACCATGAATGCATTTACCGCATCCATGTGGCACCTGGAATGGGAATCCGGCTAACTGCGAGCAGTTTTCACCTTGGACCTGGTGATACTCTAAAGGTAACGTCTGCAATCACATAGGTTCATGAAAAATGGCATTGGCCATCTTTTCCAAAATGCCTTTTGGGAAGGGGGGGGTGGGGGATGAAAAAGAATAAATAATTTAAAGGAAGGCCAATTTTAAGAATGTAGTAGCCTTGGGTTGAAATGTTTGTTTGTTTGTTTGTTTTTTTTTGGACTGAGTTAAAAACAGTGAAGGAAAAATAATGACATATTTGCTGTGCTGAAGGTAAAAGCCAAGGTTAGAGTTAATGTCACCATATTCTGTTGTCTGTACAAACAACCTCCATAGTGGCATTAGTGCTCTCTGCTATTGTTTAAACTATATTGAAAATAATTCTGGCAGACGCTGAAGAATGTTGAGCCAGGAGTAGTGGATTTCAGCTTGTTAAGCTACTGCAGATTAATAGCGTTACTTGTGTGATGCAACTGAGTGTGGATTAATAACCACTCTCGTAGATTGTAAAGGGATTGTGCTATTGCAGCATTCACCAGAAATGATGACACGTTATAGGTAAACACACTTCAGGGCACAACTTACTCCATACATTCCAAATTTTTGCTTGCAGCCAGATGTGTAATCTGCCACTTTGTCAACAAAGTAAGTTTGTCAGCGAAAAACACGAGGAACAATAACACTGCAAGTTTTGTTTTGGTGGGCTTCAACTAAATGGCTTAGCCAACCTCAATTTTTAGGAGTCCCACACAGGGCCGTATCCCCAACGCTCGTGTGATAAGGCACCCTAAAATAATAGCGTGATGTAAATCGTCAGTGTCGTGTAAATTCTACCCTGCAGAGCCTCTACACCTTGGCACATATTCCCCGTCTGCTTTCTGTGTTCCATCAGATCTATGACGGGAAGGACAGCTCCACGCGTCTCCTGGGCACCTTCACGGGATCACAGCTGCAGAGGAGGTCAATTAATAGCACTTCCAATAACCTGTGGCTCGAGTTTAATTCGGATGCACGAGGTACCAGCGGAGGTTTCAAGCTACTGTACTCGAGTACGTATTTGTGGGTTTTTGGTGGCAGCTATCTTCTGTTGATCCCTCAACCCATCTCCTATTTCTTTTTCACTATGAAGTTGTAATAATAATTAAAAAAAAATTTCGGCTTTCGAAAGGACGGTTCTTTACTGTGAATGTAAAAAACAACATGCTGTTAACCCTCGTTTAAACTTCTATCCATTTACTTTTACTGAGTCTGCATGAATAAAAGTTTTAAAGTTATGAACTGACTGACCTCCAGTTAATAACTAATTGGTGAAGTTGTGCCTTTAACAATGATGGAATTAGTGAGGAATGTTGTCATTAATGGGTTTAACAAAAATAAATAGTTAACCAGTAATTATAATTTGTGTGAGTATCATGGTATGTTTAAAGAAGACGTTTTCAACAAATCTCTGGCAACTTATGTGTTCATGAGGCTGAAGTTTCCTTCCATTATTTCCAATGGCATGATGAATGACCTTTTCGATTTCAATACTTGTTAGTAATTTCTATTTAAGTTTCACCAAGGGAGACTGCTTGAGGTCATAATGATTAAATTTGTTTCAGGAATGTCAAACCCATTCAACTACAACAAAATGCTCACGTAATAAATGAACCTCCCTGCAGCACTTAAAATAAAATAAGGAAGTAAGCAAAAGAAAAATAGGTGGAAGAAGTGTGGGGATTGAAAAGGAAAATAGGAGTTGAATGGATGAACTGGGAGAGGGAAGGAATAAATGTATGCACTTTCATTGCATGGGGGTGGGGCGAGGGGGGTTTCAGGGCCATTGCTGTTTCAAAGCATTTAGTTTGATACCCTTGAGTCCAGTTTCTGATTTATAGATCCACCGTGAGTGCATCTTGTCATGCCGAGGCAGCCATCTGTTCAGTAAGCCAGAATATCCCCATGTGCAATTTAATTCACACATCTTGCATTGAGGAGAAGACTTATCCAGCATGGCCAAAAAGGAGTGACTTGGACCCTGACTGGCTCCTTAGGTTATCGTTCTGCTTAGGCATTCATGGGATCTCTGTCCGCACACAGGTTTTCCCCTTACAAGCTGCGAAGACCCTGGCACTCCGCAGTTTGGCTACAACGTACATGACCAGGGCCATTTTGCCGGCGCAGCCGTCACATTCGGCTGCGATCCTGGATACACGCTACGTGGGAACAAAAAGCTCTTATGTATGGCTGGGGAGCGTCGAGCCTGGGATCACCCTCTGCCTACCTGCGTGGGTAAGAAGCAGACCCCTTCTGGTACATTTGTGTCGCCATCCGTAAAATACTTGTGGCAGAAAGCAAGTGCAGCTTTTTGATCAAAATGGCAGCATTTCAAATGCCAGTCAAACATTTAGAAGAACTAGGCAATATGCTGTGGTTTACACCTCAAGGTGTTTGTGAATATTGCATAAACACTTTAGAAGACAACTTTGTTTGCGAGGAAGCTTCATAATAGACCCGGACTTTTGTTTGCATTCCGAACCTAGCTTGTTTGTATATTTAAATTATGAAAGTTGTGTTGCTCTTCAAGGTATCATCTCATCGGCGGGTCTTCTAATGCTGACCTGTCGACAGTGGGGGTCTTGTAATTTAATTCCCCAAAGGATATGCTGAATCGCACAAAGGAATCAAGTGGAGTTAGTTCCTAATGTGGCCCGGTTGGAATTGCAAATTCTGACGGTCTTTTCAAAGGGAATGTTACCGGTTTTAACCTCCCCCAGGGATTTACCCAAAACCATGCCAAAGTGGTTTATCTGGTTTGAGGTTTGCAAAGGTCGGATCACCACACAAAATGCACTCTTAAGAATTAACAGGTTTATTTGCCGAAAAAGCACAAGACCACAAATCCAGAGAATCCTGAACCAAAAGATAGATGGACACAAATGCATGCAAACAAATAAATGGACAACCTTTATAACAAGAACAAAAAGCACTTAATACAAGATAAAATCTCATGGCCACAATAACACACACACACACACACACACACACACACACACACACACACACACACACACACACACACACACACACACACACACACACACACACACACTGGGTAAACCACGTGAGGTCTTTTATCAAACAATATCCATACCAGGTAATGGCGCTCCACCGAAGCGGATCTCCAGCCATGGCATGGACCAGCAAACAGGTGAAGCGTCCAATGGGTGAAGTGAACAGGGAAAGTGAAATGGCAGGCAGGCTTGTATATCGGGTAGCCAGAGAAAGCAATGGACCGCCGTGTGGTACACAAAGCTTATAAAGCCCAAACGAGGAGAGACAATCCCCATTATGCACGAAACCCCAAGAAAGAGAGCGAGCAGCACGTGTGTTGGGTCTTTTAGCACCTCCACCCATGGCCACGCTGCACCTCTGAACGTCCTTTGCTCACACAGCAGTCCCAGTCAGTGAGAGGGGGTATGATGTCGCCGCCAGGGTGATGCCACGAGTACGCACTGTTATCACCTGCACTACGCGTACCAATCTTGCGACACCTTCCCGTTTTGCCAATTGCAGTATGCCCTCCTGGGTCCTTCTAATGCTGCCACTGGATTGCATGCCTATAATGAAGAGTGTAGGATGCAAGGTTTGTGGAGGGCAAGGGTTATCACCCCACACGGGATAGAAACACATCCAAAAATATCCCCTTTCTTCTTGAATCACCTGGAGCCTCACCTTCTTTATAGAGAGAAGGAAAACAAACAACACTTTTCTACCTAATGTTCATGGCAACACTGCTCCTCTCACAGCGGACATGATAACAAGATTTCACCCGAACAGATCCCTGTTACAGAATAATGTTCGAAGCTACTCGAGCACACGGAGCATCTAACTTGTCGTCTACCTAATACATACCCCCTCCAACGTAACAGTATTTTCCAGCTTTGGGTGCATGCACGTCTGACAAAAGTGGAAACTTTTGTATACCTTATCAGTATAAATTATTTAGCACACAACATGTATGTAGCCACGGCAGGGCATTATTATGGATTATCAGCCTGGTCCTCAAAATCTTCTTGCCTCCCACAGTGCTCTTTAAAATTGATTTCCTTGACAGGCAATAGTCACCATTCTTGGCAGCCTATCAACCATAATTTGAATGGGTTTGATGTTTTCTTTGGCCGGAAATTCCATCAATATTTGCTGTTCCCCCTTCTTTGTTACCTCGGTTGCCATCATCTTGACTTTCAATACCGACATGAAAACAGGAAATGCGTGATTATGAGAAATGGTTCTCAAGAATTGTTAATACTGCGTACATACTTTGCTCTGCCATTTTGTCAGTGAAAGTTCAGGTCAAATCTTTTCCACCCTCATAATCTCACAATATTTTGTTTGCGGCCAAATAAATCCTGCTTATGATTGTGTAAATTAACAAAATTTTGATAAACAGTCCCACCTAATCCAAGGCTGGTTGGAATTTAACCAGACATCAAGGGATGCATGTTATCTTATTCTCCACTTTTGTCACATAATATGGAGATTGGGCTGCAACAAGGACCATGATTATCACAATCTAAGCCTCTCAATAGTCGCTCTGTGTGTGACGTGTCGGTGGAAATTTATTGTATTAAAATGATTTTATTGAAGCAGTGAGATTATTTCTCTCATCTTGCAAACCCACCTTTTATGAATGAAAGTACTTCAATTCTGCACCAGCTTGTGTGAAACAGTTAGCCATGCTTGCCATCGTTGTCGGTGCTGGTTTTAAATCATAACATTGATGAAAGGGCTGCTTGTCACCACACAGCTGAATGTGGCGGTGAAATCAAAGGTGAAACCTCAGGACGCATCGTCTCTCCTGATTACCCCTCACATTATGGACACAACCTCCACTGCACATGGACCATCGAGGCACATCTGAGCCACACCATCAGGTAAGAGGGTTAGGCAGGCCTGCCGTCCGGCTGAGTTCCTTAATGCAACAAGTCATCTTTACAGTATGTGCGTAAATACCATCGTGTTTTAGGGGGGAAAAAAAATTGCCAGAATTTTTTTGCATAATATAAGTGAGGCTATCAACAACATGCAGGCATTTCTAATCTCCAATATTTGATGAACAATATTCCAAAGTCCATGTAATGTGGAGCTCGACACAGCTGAGGATATGACATGGCGAAGGGCAAAAAGCATTGTCTTTTGCAATGCTCCTTTCACGTCATTCGTGTAGACGGAGAGATCATTCAATTTTATGCTTGCTTTGTTTTTGGAGAGGCCTTTTTAGCAGGATTTCATGTCAATTGCTAATTAAATAGCATGAAGAATCTTTTACACTATCTTTACAAATCATGAAGCAGTGCCCTCAGAGCGAGAACAAAACCAAAGAAGGCCAATTGAAAAGAAGCTGCACAAGCAAAAAGTGTATATATAGTTTTTTCTTCCCCCAAAGACCAGTTGTAAAACGACTTCAAATAACAGGAGTTTTATGGCTTTGTAAATGGTACCCAGCTCTAGCACTCTGGAGATTATATAACAATAAGGAAAGCTTTGGTCCAACATAATGTAAGTCATTTACTCAAAACTAGCGTGTACAAGTTTGTCCGCTAAAATGGCAACACTTTTGTAATTTCATGGCAACAGCAGTTGGAGTGTAGCATATCTGATGAAAGCTACTAGCAGATGTAAGTACGATTGAGAATGATGACCCGATGCCCTTTCTCTGCACAGCCTGCACTTTGTGGTGTTCGACACGGAGCCAGGACACGACCGCTTGCGTGTGTGGGACGGAGCCGGACAAGGAGCCGCCCTGCTCAAAGAGATCAGCGGCTCGGAGCTTCCCGGTGATGTGCATTCGTCCCAGAACGTGCTCACTCTGCAGTTCGACTCTGACTTCTTCATCAGCCGCACGGGTTTCTCCATACAGTTCTCCTGTACGCACACGTACTTCTCACACACGAATGCGCATTTTGGGGGTGGGGAGGGGATCAGGGCAGTGTAGGTGTTTGATAATTTCCATGTCCATCACCATTTCCCCAAGACATAAAACAACTCTTGAGTTACTTGTCTGATTTCTTGATTTATTTTGAGTATGATTTATGCTTGACTGTCTCGATGTGTTTTTACTTTATCTTTTGCAATTTGTCATTTTCATCGTATGCTGTAGTTGGGATTAAAATGGCCATTAAGGTTCATATAGCCATCTCCTTTATCTACCTCTGTGATTTTTTTTTTGGAGGGGTTGTGGCGGGTGTGGGAAGGTATATGGAATTTATTTTGTTGTTGCGTCTTGTGATTCTTCCTGACATACCTCCTTACTGGCAGTTTTTACGAAGGGCCAAAACATAAGCATTTGATAACGCAGCTTACAGATATGTAAAACACAATGTGAGGAATTGTGTTGCACAAGAAATTTGCAATATAGAATGTGAATTGCAGTAAAAGGAAGACTCCTTGGTTAAACCTTAGCATGTAGTGAGGATTCCATTTTTTATTCCAGGGTAGATGGAAATGTTGCTTCAAAATGTTGTTGTCCCCTTGCCGGTTGTGTCCAATTGTTGCCACGCTTACCCACCACTCAGCCAATTTAACATTGCTCTTCTATGGTTGTCACCCTTGTGTAAAAATGAACAAAAACAAAAAATCATATGCACGACCGCCATAAACCCACGTCACGGTTTGCGTTCCAATCTGTGCATGGCTCACAATGATGGGGGGAAAAAACAATCCCACATCGTATGTGAATTGTCCAGTATATACGAATGTCATTGTAATTAATTTTATAAGTACATTGATTTCACCTAATGTCCTTGTCTTACTGACACAGAAGAGTTATACAGTATTTTAAGAAATACTCGTTATAATGAAAAACAATTTTGTTGTGCAATCTCATTTTGCTCGGTAATTGCCAACTTGATATGATGAGCAAGTGAAATGTAGAAAAAAAATTTATGATCAAAATTCAGTGAGACATCTTGGAGGAATTGTAACTCTCAATTATAACAGTTTGTTAAGCACAATAAATGACCAAATGGGAAATGCAGTTTGAACCCTCCATGAAGCCTGCTCCGTTGCTCTTACTTCTCCTTTTTGTGCTCTATTCACACTGTCCTTCACCTTTAGTCACCTTCTGTCTGCGTGTAAGATACCTAAAATCACTCTCATTCCCATGAACAGTGGAAAAAACGTTTACGCTTAGCTCGGAGTCAGTAAGGTTACCTCCATTTTCAAGGAAAAGTGATGGAATCCATCATTGCTGCTGACATCAAGTTTTCCCTTCTTTTTAACAGCCTGATCTCTGACCATCAGTTTGGATAATGTCTGGTCATGTAACTTTAGATGTGTTAATGCTTCTTTCCAAACAATGGTCTGGAGGGGGTTGGGGGTGGGGAGATGTTGAATTTCAAAGAAGAGGTCACCATTGTCTTCCTAGAAATACCTCGGGCATCCTGGCCTGCTTACCAAGCTTGCTGTCGGTGACATGCAAGGCCACCTTCATACTTACCTTTCTGACGACTTCCATCATGCAATCAATGCATTGCTAAAAACAGACTTCCCTCTCCTTTCCCATTGGAGAATGAGTAGACCAAGGTGATGTGAAAGGGCAATGTATTGGTCCCAATCTATGTAAATTACATATTTGTTGCTGTGGAAACCCCATCTTCCACTTTGCCAAAGATTCCATTTTATATCGTCCAGTACTCCATCCCCTTGACATGCAAGCAGGAGATGCATCACTCTCTGCTGTTCTACAATTGATTAGATGATTGTCTGATAAATGGAACAGGTATTTCAACCATGCAAAATCTCAGTCTCAGGCATTGACTTCAGAAGGATTAGAGAATGAATCCAATGGAAGAGGTTCAGGCGATTTAATTTCTCGCCCTCATCATCAGCCAGGCCCTCTCCTGTGTTGACATGTCGCAAAATGTGCCCCAAAAAGACAGCCACAGACCGCACATTCTCTATTGTTCCAAGTCATTCTATGCAAAAGCAGAACAACACAGAGCTGACAAGGCTTTTGTCCAGAGCATCAATGGACTATTGCTCCACACAGCCAGATGCAAGAAGAAGAAGAAGAAGAAGAAGAAGAAGAAGAAGAAGAAGAAGAAGAAGAAGAAGAAGAAGAAGAAGAAGAAGAAGAAGAAGAAGAAGAAGAAGAAGAAGAAGAAAAAGAAGAATTGCTCTCCCCTATGGGCTGACAACCCATCATCACATACATCTCTCATGCATACTGTGGGATATTAAGCTCTCAACATATTGGCATCTCCTGGGATGAGGCAGAGGCACAAGGCACGTTGCTCTCACATATGCCTCGCCAGGTCGGTACGTTCCCCAGGAGACATACATTCGTCCAGCAACTCCCAGCTGGTTAAACTCCAAAAATATAGGCTGACTGCACATCTCAACTCTTTTGTTTATCTTTTCTTCAGTTTGTGGAACTGCTTTTGCGAGAAGGACGGTGGAGCTCCTTCCAAGCCAACAGCCATCCATTTCTAGTGCCCAACTGTGTCTGCGGACTTCCTCTTGCAGTTGGGTTACTTTTTTGGAGGAGGATGGTGGCAGGATTTGCACTCCGGCCACCATAAAACCATTCAATCCACAAACACACTAAAATGGCAAAGAAAACTGAAAACCCACTCCGTGGAAGTACCTCCTGTGCAGCTGCCCTTTGCAGGGAAGCTCACTAGATGATGGAATTGAGGCAAAGCATTCAGACCTCCACTTTTTGAAGATAGTAGGAAACACACAGGGTAACCTTCCTGGGTTGGATTGTAGTCATGTGTGTCAGGGTGGTGCTGAGGTGTCGTCCACCAGACGGCGGTCTCCTTGGGTTAACCTGAGGCAGTCCCTTCGGGTGGGTGCCTAGAATGGCTCATCACTAAGAGAGGATGATCACCTGTCTATGTTATCACCTGAGCTCAAGCGTTTGAACATCGGTATTGCAGCACTCTCTGTGGTTTGTAGACCTGATAATGGTGAGATCATGGTGGTTGGTGACACCTACTATTGGTCTGGTCACTGATGGTTACCATGCCCAAGGAGTTGCTGTAGCTGTGTCCAATAAGCGGATTCCAGTGATGATTGAGGTAGCACCGGTCAACGAGCATATTCTGAGATTAAGGATTCATCACTCCTTGGGTGTCGTTTCCCTGGTCTCTGTATATGCTTTGACTGAGCCGGACAAGTGATCTCAACGTGAAGGATGAATTCCATGCCACGCTCGAATCTGTGGTTGATCATCACCCCAGGCAAGATACTCTTCAAGCATTGGGGGATTTCACTGCATCAACTGGAATGGATAGGGATGGTTATGATACATGTGTTGGGTCTGCAACTGTAAACCAGAATAGCACTAAGTTCCTTGACATTGCAAGAAGTCATAGACTTCAGGTGGCTGGTTCATGGTTTCAGCACCCACAGGCTTGATTGCTGGACTTGGTATTCCAATGCTAGCGGTGTGGCAAAGGAGATTGACCATGTGCTCGTTGATGGTCACTGGAGGATGATCCACAACTGCAGGGTCTACCGGATTGCTCAGTTCCTCAATGTTGACCACAGGCTTGTTGTCGCAATTCTGAAGTTGCAGATTAAATCCGGAAGAATGGTAGCATCCCAGCCTCGGCTGGATGTTGGCAAGCTCAAGGATGAGAAGGTAGCTGAGGAATTTGCGAACAGGAGGAGTGGGAATTTGGGGGGTCTGGGTGCTTTGGGGAATCCTGAAGAGTTTTGGGGTGCCTTCAGAGGACCACCATCCTTGATGTTGCCGGTGGATGTCTTGGAACTCACCGTCGGGCGAGGAAGAATTTTTTTCTGTCAACGGAAATTAGATACCGTTGCCCAGAGTTGCAGGACCAGGCTGAATCACAGAATTGAGCTGTTCAGGTGGTTGAGTCGTAAAAATGTATGTGCACTATGGGTGGACAAAGAGGCCGATGTGAGAGGAATCTATGAGGGGGTAGAGCATCACCTGTGGCCAACTGATTCTTGTCCTGCTTACAAGGTAATTCAGGCATTGTGTTCCTCCAAGCCCGGCCCTCGGCGTACTACAGTTGGAACGGAGGGTAGTGGGCTCTTGAAGGAGGAATCTGAAATGAAGTCCCACTTGGCAAGTTACTTTGAACGGCTGTATCAGGCTAATCTACTGGCTGTTCAGTTGGATGTCAGGGGTGTTACTATTCCTATTGCTGTCCCTCCAATCAAATGTGATCCACCTTCATTTCTGGAAACACAGGCTGTGGTGAACTGGTTGAAATAGGGTAAAACTCCTGGGATCTGTGGCATTCATGCTGAACTTCTCAAGGCTGGTTGAAATGCTGTACTCATGTCGTTGCTTGCAGTTCTGTGCTCTGCCTGGAACACAGGCATCATCAGAACTGACTGGGAGAGGGGCCTTGGTGTCTCTCTCTGGAAAGAGAAAGGTGATCGCCAAGATTGCAACAACTACCGAGATGTGATGCTGCTCTCAGTGCCAGTCAAGGTATTTGCTCAGATAATTATTCATAGGGTAAGCCACCATCTGCTTGAGCACTAGCGCCGAGAACAGTCAGGCTTCACACCAAAGAAGTCAATGATTGACCGTATTCTTGCTCTTCGGGTCCTCACCGAACGCAGACAAGAGTTTCAGCAGGGGCTGCTTGCAGCCTATGTTGATCTCTGTAAAGTGTTCGATTCAGTGAATCGCGATGTCCTCTGGAGGATTCTTGGTCTTCGTGGGGTGCCACCAAAACTGATCGATCTGATGTCTGCACTCTACTCTGGTACTGAGAGTGCTGTGATGTGTGGTGGTACCATCTCTGACTTATTTCCAGTTGTTGCTGGAGTTCATCAGGGGTGTGTACTGGCCCCCACACTTTCAGCGCTTGTGTGGACTGGATTTTGGGGAGGATGTCGGAGAATTCATGCTGCGGTGCATTGTTTTGGAATTTCATGATCTCTGACGTTGATTTCCCAGATGACATGGTCAACTTAGCGGAGACTCTGGATATCCTTTTGGGGGCCCTCGAGGTGCTGAATGAAGAGTCTGAGGTGCTGGGATTATGTGTTTCCTGAGTCAAAACTAAGATCCAGGCTTTCAATGACATCTTGGATGCTGCTGTCCTGTCTGTGTCTGTTTGTGGTGTGGATGTTGAGGTTGTGGAGAGATTCACTTACCTTGGCAGTGATATTCATGTCTTTGCTGGCTGTGAGCCAGAGGTCAGTAGACGTCTGGATCAGGCCGAGGGAGTCATGGATTCACTGGATCAAGGGGTTTAGTGCTGTCGGTACCTGTGCAGGAGGACGAAAGTCTGAGTCTTCAGGTCCTTGGTGCTTCCAGTCTTGCTCTACATATGTGTGACTTGGACTCTGACCAGGGTTCTGAGATGGGGACTTAATTCATTTGGTCCCAGGTCTCTTCGGAGAATCTTTAGCTCGTGCTGGTTTGACTTTGTGTCCAACGAGTGGTTGCTGTGAGAGACTCAAATGAGATTTGTTACCGATATCGTCTGTGAGTGTCAGCTGTGGCTGTATGGACATGTGGCTCATTTGCCTGACACTGATCCTGCTCACCTGATTCAGTGAGGGAGCCTCATGAATGGAGGAGGCCAATGGGTTGACCACATACCTCGTGATTGCAGCAGGTTGTCAGCATCTCAAGGAGATAGAGTTGGGCCAGGCATCTGCCTGTGGGTTGGCCTGACGGAGGCATCTGGAGTACCTGTGAAAAGTTAACACAGCGACGTGCTGCTCTGGCACATGCTCCCATGCCTCACCTGACCTGACGTTTGCGAGGTGGTTAAATATCACCCTTCACTCCAGGGATTCAAATTGGCAGAATATTAAGATCTCATTTCATCCTCCATCCCTACCAGAGATGTGTTTTTTTTTATCCCCATTACCTCCTTTCAATAGTCTGTTTTCCCTTCTCACTCTCACTCTCACCCTCACTCTCACTCTCTCCCTCTCTCTTTATATCTCTCTCGCCTCTCTTATTCATTCAGTTATGTATACCTGTTGCCCCTGTTAGCACATTTCCTTTTTGCCCTCACCTCATCTCTTTCTTGTGTACTGGATTTTTTGTTCTCCATTTTGTATATGCAGTATTAGTGTTTAGGTGTTGCGTTTCTGGATTTTGCACTCTCCATTTATTCTACATTTTTTTTTGGTGTGTATGTTCTCGATTCTTTTTCTTTCTTTATTTCTGGTTTTTGTGGGCTTGATTGTATGTTCTGCATTTTGTGTTTTGGATTTTATATTCTAGATTTTCAGTATTCAACTTTTTTTACAGCATCAAGTCGAATTTCTTTTCTTTTTTAAGGGGTTGGGGGGGGGGACCGGTTTGAGTAGAAGTGAGTTTTTTCATGACGGTAGGTTCTGCTTGCTTGCCTTGGATGATAGGCACACCATTCATTCACACATTTATTTGTTATCTATTTTGGAGATGGTTGTGGTGATATCAGCATCTCATTTCATCCTCCATCCCTACCAGTGGTGAGTTCCTGTAAAACAAACTTTTGATACCATGAACAGTCTGCAGACCCTATTTGTTTTTTTAAGAATGAAACTGCATGACGTCACATTTACAAGCTTTTCCTGAGCCCGAGTTGCTGTCCCGAAAATGGAATGCATCGTTAAACTGAGATAACAAAAGATAGTGTAAATGCATGAATTGTGACAAAACTGGCTTTGCTCCAGTGGAAAGCATTGTCATATAAATGTGGTATGAGAGTGCCATGCTGTGTTTATTTTCATGATTTGAAAACTGGTGCCAGCGATCCATGCCAATCATGGGAAAGAGGCTTGCAGTTAATAGACTATGTGCTGCTTAAAGGTCAGGAATGTTGTTTTTTTTTTAAATGGCTGGTCACCTTGACACATGGAGAGTATTAAAAAGGTGGCTGCAGCGTATAAGCTCAAATGTCTTATCACTAACTCTTTATGAGGGTCTGTTAGATGGTGTATTGATTTAATGCTTTGGTGAAGCTCTTGAATACTTGTGATTTGATGTGGAACAAATTGTTTATTATATACATTATGACTGTATTGTTTGTTGAAGGGAGATGTTTATTTCAAAAGTTGAACAGTGTAAAAAGTTGGTTGTAGTTATATAGACTTTAAGGGGTGTGGAAAGATTGCAGGAGTTCGAGAAATTTCTGGATACTTCCATATATTGCACCATCTTGCATGGGACAAATCTAGCAGCTTATGGTTATAGAACCACCGAGTATAATTACTAGTTTGTAGAAAGAAGAAAAAGCAGAGCGAGGGTGGGGAGTGGAGAAGAAGAGCCGAGACCGGTGACACCTTCGAACGACCGGTGAAACAAAGTATACTGAAGTTCAAACGTGATTTTGGGAAAATCGTTATCCCATTGATCATTCTAAGATTAACAAATTCCTTATGGACAACACAGGCTACGAATGACTCCATCAGGTCAACTGCAAATTCCAGGATGCAGCTACCTCTGCTGTCAATTAACAAATCTAAATAAGTGAATATTACACAGCAAAAAAAATTATATATCTTTAGTGCCAAATAAATTACCATGTTATAAAAAAAAAAAATTTATTTACAATTACATGATTATAAATATATCTCATGTATTTTCAAAATATGGCCAAGTCTAAAAGATAACTAATCTACGTTTGGCTTTTCTGATTGCGTGCAGCTGATTAGTTCAGGACAAATCATAGTTTGAAGGATATGTCATATCAAAGTGGGACCAAATAATCTGAGCACTAGTGTCCCAGAGTAGAATATGTAAGGGCAGAATTTATAATTATTATAAAAATTAAATATTAATGAATATAGACTATTGTCTTGTGTTCAGTGGACTGTCCTTTCTCAAAGAATAAAGATTCTACAACTACTCCTGAAAGGAAGTCTGTTGTCACTCTCAATTGCAGACAAGCAGGAACTGGGTCACTTTGTCGATAAACATTGTATGATGTCATTCTGGATACTTCCATGTATTGCACCAACAAAGGATGGGCATTTCACAGTCAAGAGCTAATCGGCCTCAAACTCATCAGCCGATTGGGGTAATCAGCCTCTCAACCTCATCAACTTTGAGATGTTTGATAATAACATAAATGAGTAGCTTTTTTGTACTAATAATTATTTTTCTGATGATCAATTTTTACAAGAGTCCGTGCATAGTAAGCTGTCAAAAAGTGTGGGATAATTCCTTGTATGGCAGTTAAAAGAAAAATTGATGTGAAAAATCACGTTAAACTAATTCTGTATGTTTTTTTTAAATTAAATTTAACTCTTTCATGGTTAATTGTTCATTTCCTTTTCTTTCTTGTTTTGATTCATCTCTTAACCAGCGGCTGTGGCTCAGTCGTGTCGTGACCCAAGGACTCCATTGAATGGTACGAGACGTGGAATGGGCCTGGCGCCTGGAAACACGGTGTCATTTGAGTGTGAAGATGGTTATGAGAGACAGGGTGCCACCACCATCACGTGCATCCAGAAACATGGCCGTTATTACTGGGTTCCTGATCCTCCATCTTGCATAGGTATGGCTTCTTATCCAAGGTAATAACTACTATATTCGTATTTATACCTGAGAACATCCAAGCAAACAAAAAAAATGCTTCATTTATCCTGAAGTAGAGATAAATTCTGTTTTCTGAAAGAATTACTTTTACAAGCATCCATTTCCCATTATATTAGCCATTTATTTATGTGCTTATTTTGTATGGACTTTACAGCTGGTGAAATATTTCTGCTGATTCCAAAAAGTGCCATAGATATTATTGTGGTTTATCGCCCGCTGGCGTGCGAACGACCGCGTTTAACTAATAGCGGCAGCCTCGCCCACCGAACGGACAATCCAGTCGCAGTTTTCCAGATCAATGCCGGAAACTAGCCATGGGTGTGTTTTTAAGCACACCACAGCCTAGTCAATATTCAACCCGCGCACGACAGGGTCAATCGCCGAATTGTCTATATACCTAATTCATTGCGTGGGCAGACTACCAAGAGACTGTACCTCAACGGGGCCGCTGGGACACGAGCCGCTTAAGCAGCTCGCTCCGTTTTGGGATAACCGAGCGGGGTGTTATCGCGAGCCCCATTGGACCCGACCACTTTCCCGGCTATTTAAAAACCAACTATATTCCGAGTGCAATATGGCAGTTCAATTAGGGAAAGAGGACACAACGAACGGGTTAACATTTAAACAGGCACATTTATTGAATAAGCCACAAATGCAGGCATGCACATATGCAATTATACAACGAATGGGGGTAGGGCAAGACGCGCGCAAGACAAAGAGCTACCACCGTCTCTTTATTATATACAGTCACTTTACAGTTCGACTTGCAGACATGGCGCCACAACATTCATTCAAAAGCAAGGAAAAACCCCAGGACAGACAAGGGGTAGACTGGTCCTCTTGGGTCTTTATTTCACAAAGCTGTGATAACCGCAGAGGCTCCTCGAGGCCGCGCTGGTTACCTTCTCCTCGCTGGGGCGACCCGCGCGTCTCATCCCCACGGCAACTGTTGTGATCGCGGTCCAGCCCAGGCCTCGTCTGACGGCCTGGTGATTCGGGCCCAGCCGGCAACGCCTCAGAGGAACGAACGGGTCTTTTGCTCTTTCAGAGTTGATACTCTCTTTAAGAGCCCGTCCGTCCCTCAGCGCTGCTCAGACTGTCCCAAAGCCCGATCACCGTGGACCATTTGATGCTGGCTGGCGACCTCTCTCTGGCTCTCCCCACGTCCCACACGAATGCGCAGTTCCGCGTGGCATGGCTGGCCTGCTGTGCTCCCAACTCCATCTCCTCAGCGAACCCGGACTTCCACTGCCCTCCACTGGACTCGAGCTCCGCTCCTCACAAGCTCCAAACCCTGACCGACTCGACTGCCTGAACTGGTGCTCTGTGTGCCTTTTTATAGGGTTCGTGAGGCGAGATCTGATCTCCGCACTTTGACCTCTGACCCCCACTGGCTCCGCCACTCACACTCTCCTGATCCAAATTCCGAGGCGAGGTTCGGGGCGAGCGGACGTGATAGGAATCATCGACGCTGAAGGGAGAGCGGACGTGGTAGAAATCACCGTCGCTAGCAACGCGGAAACCCCCGCATCTGTTTGCAGCAATCTTGCCATTGCCGGCTCAAAGATGGCGGCGCCCGCGGAGTTGAAGGTGAAGCAATGTTGTTTCATTGTTGGGTATTGGGGGAGATGCGGTTAAGGAGATGGTGGCTGTGGTTGGCGCTGTGGAGAAGGTGGTTGTGTGAGGGTGGCTGTGGAGAGCGATGTTGGTGGTGGAGGTGGTTGTTGTGAAGCGGTTGATCAGAGCGATGTTGGTGGTGGAGGTGGTTGTTGTGATGAGGTTGATGAGAGCGATGTTGGTGGTGGAGGTGGTTGTTGTGAAGTGGTTGGTCAGAACGATGTTGCTGGTGGAGGTGGTTGTTGTAAAGTGGTTGGTCCAAAATAACAATAGCAAAAGAATAACGGCTAACTCAAAGATCACAGCCCTGATCACACGAATAATACCCTTAGACATCGGTGGGGAAATCTATCTGAACACAGACTTATTGGCATAACTAATCAAAGGACCTGGATGGTGCTCTGCGAATTTCCACAGCCGTAACACTACCCCCTCCCCTTTTTACAGACTCGTCCTGAGTCGTCAAATGTTCGTGTGCCATCATGTGTAAGTTTCCCCTCGTACATTTTATCTTCTGATCCCTGAGTGCGACATTTAGTGTATTCATGTCCCAAAAATAAATAACCTACGGGCTGAGTAACTAACTAAACAAACCCACTCATGCGGATGACTTAAATAAATTGCGGGCGCTAAGACAAACATGCAGGGGGGCGCAAAAGTCATGTACAATTTTCCTTAACCTTATCCTCATACATGTAACACTAAACCATGGCATGACTGATGCACTCTGTGGGAAAAAGGACACATAGCAATGTCAGCAGTATTTTGAGGGTGAGTGCCCCCGCAGCTGAAGGTCGGATATCTTCGGGGCCTATTCAAAAGGCCCCGTTGTCTGCCACAAAACCTTTTTATGTCTTCAGCTGCTGAAGGCAGCTCACCCAAACCCGGCAGCTATGCGCCATCCCACAGGCCATTCTTCAAACAGGGAGCCAGGCTGCTCACACGCAGTCTCTGGCTCATGGAACAAATGCAGGTGACAGGGAATGTGGCCGGCTGCACCAATGCAGTCCTAGGCCTCCCCCTTGAAATGAGTGCAGTGAACACAAACGGTGCACGGGCTGCACCAATGCAGTCCCTGTATGTGGCTGCCTACAGGGCAGTCCCTGCAGAACACTGGATGGTACTGATGCAAGCAAACAAAAAAATGAACGGAGCACAGGCTGCATCAATGCAGTCTCGTGGTGTGGCTGCCTACAGGGCAGTCCCTGCAGCTTGCGAGATGATCCTGGCCCACATGGTGATGGAGAAATGGGGCAAATGCAACAAAGGGCTAGCAGGCATGGGTTCAAGGCAAAGGCAGGCAGACAAGGCATGGCAAGGCCGGCACAGGCCATTGTAGCAAAAACAGGCTGGCAGGTGAAGCTGGCGGGCACAGGCCTTGCAGCAAAAAACAGGCCGGCAGGTGAAGCTGACCGGCACAGGCCTTGTAGAAAAAACAGGCCGGCAGGTGAAGCTGGCCGGCACAGGCCTTGTTCTGGAGGTTCGTGGAGGGAGTGCGGTGGTGCTGGCCACTCGGAAGGTGGGCTCGGACCTACTCTTCTGTCTCCCTCCCAACCTATTGCCTTTGCCTGTCTCTGTCCATACCCACCCCCTTAGTTTGCAAAAAATCCACCCAAATTTAGCCCCAACTTATTTTTTTGTTTGTTTTATTTTATTTTTATTTCCCCTATAAATTCAACTCCCTAACCAAGCCTGGTGTTGGCGCAGTGGTTAGGGCAGCGGCTTGGGATCCAAAAGGTCCTGAGTTCAAGCCCCGTTGGGCCACTGAATTAATACACCAGGGGGTTGACTCAGCCTGTCATCCTTCCGAGGTCGGCGAAATGAGTACCAGTGTACTGGGCCGGTGTATACCCCGGTTAAAATAGGTGTACCAGATCCCTGTGTCGCAAGAGGCGACCAGGGTTGCGTCAGGAAGGGCATGCGGTGTAAAACATGTGCCAAATCACTATGCGGATCATATGGATGATCCGCTGTGGCGACCCCTAACAGGAGCAGCCGAAAGAGGAAGAAGAAATTCATCTCCCTAACCCCCTTTATTGTCTCTGTCCAGCTAACCGACCGTGTTACCAAGCCTACTCCAAACCCCTACGTTCCCTTCCTGGAGGGGAATAAAGGAGAGCTAGTGTCCTGTGTTGAGGTCCGATAAAGCCTCAGCATGGCCTCCTCAGATGTCAGCGATCTACTTCACCATGGTGAGTCCAGTGGCCCACAACAAGAGCGAAGGGATGGATGGTGCGGAAGGGTACACTTCCTAATCTACCCTAACATTTATTACTCCTAAACTACCCCGGGGCTTTCCAAAAGTGCCTGTTGCTTAATCTACTGGTTCTACCAACCAAGATTCCCATCGCCTGTGTTGGTGCCCTCACAAATTTTTGGCCTTGCCCTCCAATTTTCCCTCGTGCCCTCGCACGGTTTCGTGGCTGGGATGCGTGGCTCCCTTGGCAGGAACTACCCTCTGCCGATTCTCCAACAATGACACGCCCGGGCCCTGCTACTGTCTCCGAGCCTACCAACACCCTAAAAACTGGGGAAGTGTCCTCCCTGGCTACTCCCCCTCGATGCTCACGTGGCAGGCTGGCGACCCGGACCCCTTCCCCGGGTGCCCGTGCCCAATGCACTGCCCAGGTGGCCAATGGCGCCCTGGGCCCCGCATCATGCGGGACCACCTGTACCCACTACGCTATCCCAGCCCCCCTTGGACCCTTGGCCTACCGCGGCCGACTAGCCCGGTGCCCGGGGTACCCACGAAGCGATACTCACCGTTCGCAGCCACGCTCCCAGCCCGTCAACAGGGCTCCTGCACCCCTCCAAACGGGTTTCGAGCCTACATTCGCACCAACAGCAAAACGACCTTCTTTTTGTCCATTTGACTAACCCACTAACTCACTTACACTGACCCTGGGGTCCCTTGGGTGAGAATCACTCCTCCCCCCAATCACTCATCGCACCATGCATTCCACATTAACTCCATACACACAGGCCCGCTGGCCTCACTCACTCAACATGTTTGTTTCTCAACTGGTTTCATTTCACCACTCACATCGCTGAACACTGCCATTCTTACTCACTAAATCCCATAACTACCTCGTGCTCCCTCGTCATCCCTTAAACTCGTAGCACATTCCCTTTCACACTACGTAGCTAAGCTACGTCCCCACTCCACACTCAAAGTCTGTCACTGTCCTCAAATCCTCAAAAATCCATTTCCCATCCTAAATCTAAACTGAATCCCTCCACCTAATCAATTCCACGGGCTCCATGAGGACTTATCCATTCCCCATGGAGCCAGTCTAACTAAGCTAACCCTTCCCCCTGACTAGTTCCTTCCTGTGCCCGAGGGAAGGGGGTCTTCCACCCCTTGCCCAGGGAATCCTGTTCACCCAAAACAGCGAGACTTGCTTTTTTTTTCATGCCTGCACCAGCGCGGCAACTCGCAACCTGCACTCTTTCCCCGTGACGTCATGGCAGCTGTTTGCGCTTCGCGCACCTCGTCCCTTCTCGGAGGGTAACATCCGGCAGGGATTCCCCTTCTGCCGGATTCCAACCATATGTGCAGCCACGACGTCACACTGCGCATTAAAAACAAGCCTCGCGTTTTGAGGGGTTCCCCATGCGAGCACATGTGCTCTGCTCGTCGGAGCTTTACACGCGCGCTCGCCTGGAGAACCCGTCTGGTCCAAATTCGTAATCCAGCCTACCTTCTGTCTGTCCGCGGGATCTGCTAACATCCACCGCGTGCGTTTCCGGTCCGGATTTCTCTCACGCAGATGCGCGCGTGGCGGCCTCGTGCGTAGCACAGCACGAACCCCGCGTGCGCTGCCGTGCAAACCCGGCACAGTGCCCAAAACAGCTACGGCTGCTACTCGGCCTTTGTCCACTGTCAGGCACCGTCTTCGTCGCACTCTCGCGCACAAACTCCCACATGCCACGACGTTCACACACTGCGCCATGACAATCGGGCATGCGGTTGCGTGTTCCCGCATGCCAACCGTCATCTCCCTCACATACAGCGACCTCACACATGCTGTCGCTCCTCTCACACACGGCCTTTTACTAAGGCACTCCTTTTCACCCACGCACACCATATTACTCACACACGCGGTCTCTTTCACACAACGCCTTTCATCCTCGCTAGGCGCGCTTTTCAGCACACATTTGGCCACACTCGTAAACACACATACCGCGCCGACCACGCTGGGGATTCGCACTACCTCAAGCACTCCCGGGGTCTCCAAACCCCCCAAGCTCCACGTGAACCCGTCCACAGCACTCGCCCCCTCTAACTCGTTCGGCACGACCGGACCCACCTGGTCTTGATCCGCTTCAAGGGAGCATAGCGTCTCCCTCCATTCCTGAAGGAGGCGATCCGGCTGCTTGCACCGGGCCACGAGACATTCCCCGAGCTCCCCCTCATTGTCCATTGCTAACTCCATGTGTGGGTGCTCGTCTTTCACCCCGTCTTTATCGTGTAGTCTCTCCTCTACTTTTTCTATCTCCCGCGTCTCTGTTATTTCTTTTAATTCCTGCGTCTGCGTCTCCTCGTTTATTATTTCCGTTTCTTCCTCACTTTCATTAGTTTCTCCCTGGATCTTCGTCTCTGTTCCCTCCTTCATTTTATTTAATTCAGTCTCGACTCGGTCTATCTCCCGTGTCTCTGGCAATACTTCTATTTCCTTCGTTGTCTCTGTTATTTCCCTCGTCTCCATTTTTATTTGTGTCTCCTTTATCAGGGTTTGCCCTAATTGCTGTTTCATCCGACGAGTGGTGTCAATTAAGTCCTGCACCACTAACATTACTCCCTGTGATGTCACACATCCCATATTATTGCGCTTTTCCACTTCCTGGCTCCTTTTGAGTCATTCTTCCTCTCTGAGCTTTTTGAGTTGTTCGTTCTCTTTCCGGAGTTTTTCCATCTCTGTGGATTCCAACTTTGCTCTCTCCTCGAGTTGGTTGATTTCAAATTCATATCGTTTTTGTTTTCTCTCCCACTGTTCCTCATGTTTTTCATTCTACAATCTTGTCGTTTCCTTCAATTGGCTGATTTCCTTTTCCTGTCTCATTCCTTGTTCTTTGTGTTTTCTATTCCACTGTTTCTCTTGTTCTTCCTTCTCCAATCTTGTTGTCTCCCTCATTATTCTTTCTTGCGTCTCACTCTTTAATCTGGCCTTAGCTTCTAACTGTTCGATCTGCACAGTGTGGTTCCTTAACGTTTCATTCTCCATTGTCTTTCTTTCCTCTCTTAACATCCTCAGCTCGTTTGGTAATCCCGTTTCTTTGTTTTGGTTTTTATGTAACTCAGTTGTTTTTTCCCATAATTCCTCTCTCAATTTCCATGCCTTCTCCCTTATTTCATCCCTTTTCTTGGTCATCTCCGCACCTCCTTCGCATTATTTCTTCCTCAATCCGTCCATTCCCAGACCGTATTTCTTTGCTATTTCTATCTTCCGTTCTCGGCTCTCTCTCTGTCCCGATTGCCTATTCTTACCTCTTCCTTCAGTTGTTTTAATTCCAAATTGTGTTTCCATTTTTTCTCTTCCAGCTTTTTTTACCATTCTTTCTCCAGAGATTTCTCTCCTCTTTTTATCGTCTCTTCCAGGCTTTCTCTTGTCTGATTGCCTGATCTTACCTCTTCCTTCAGATGTTTCAATTCCAAATCGTGTTCACATTTTTCCTTTTCTAGCTTTTTTTTCCATTCTTCCTCCAAGTCCTTCCTATCCTGGGAGATACCAACCTGCTCCTCCTCTATTCTTTTGTTCAGTTTGCTCTTCGCACATTCCAAATTATGGGTATACCACACTACCAAATTCTTTTTCCCACATAGTTTGTCAGCTCTGTTGCCAAAGTCATATTTTTGCCACCGAATTCGTTCCAGTACAGCCAATCGCTGTGTCCCCCCTACACATAATTTTTCTGAAGCTCGTCTGTGTGCCGTTGTGATTTTCCACTCCACTTTGCACATCCTTGATATACTCTTCATAACGCTTCACCTTTTCCAAGACATCCCCCAATTGTGCCTGAAGCTTGCCAATGTTCACGTAGTCATCCTGCCATGCCTGCCATGGCACATGCCACGACCACCTGGTCTGAATCGGTGGCTCGGAGCCCAACCCTCGTGTCGTGCCGTTCGCTGTGTTATTAATCGCAGCCCGCTCCGTGTTGCGCTGAGGTGCAATCGCGCCGCTATTTTGCGACTTTGAGTTTGCTTGCCGACAAAGTCCATGCTCAGTATATGAGGGTGAGCGCCCCCACTGATTGCAATTAGTGGTTGAGTTAAAAAAAGAACTATCACGGGCCATGGATTCTACATTAAAACACATTCCTAATCCACCCTGCTCCCGCTCGCCTTGAAATGCCATCTTGCGAATCGGAATAAATTTGAAAGCTCGTAATTTAATGGGAATTGAGGGTACCTCTACACACCCTTGATCCAATTCCCGTTAATTTGGTTGGAGGTGGGATGGATTTGAATCTCACTCCCGGACACCAGTGTTGTGTATTTCCGCCCGCCACGTGCGAACGACTGTTTAACTAATAGCAGCCGCTTCGCCCACCGAACGGACAATCCAGTCGCGGCTTTCCGGATCAATGCCAGAAACCAGCCACGGGTGTGTTTTTAAGCACACCACAGCCTAGTCAATATTCTACCCGCGCGACAGGGTCAATCGCCGAATTGTCGATATACATAATTAATCGCGTGGGCAGACTACCGAGAGACTGCACCTCAACGGGGCCGCTGGGACACGAGCCGCTTAAGCAGCTCGCTCCGTTTTTGGATAACCAAGCAGGGTGTTATCACGAGCCCCATTGGACCCGATCACTTCACCGGCTATTGAAAAACCAACTATATTCCGAGTGCAATATGGCAGTTCAATTAGGGAAAGAGGACACAACGAACGGGTTAACGTTTAAACAAGCACATTTATTGAATAAGACACATATGCAGGCATGCATGTATGCAATTATACAACGAATGGGAGTAGGGACAAGACGCGAGCAAGACAAAGAGATACCACCATCTATTTATTATGTACAGTCACTTATTCAGTTCTACTTGCGGACATGGCGCCACAACGTTCATTCAAAAGCAAGGAAACACCCCAGGACAGACGAGGGGTAGACTGGACCTCTTGGCTCTTTATTTCATGGAGCTATGATGACTGCAGAGGCTCCACGAGGCCACGCTGGTTACCTTCACCTCGCTGGGGCGACCCGCGACGTCCCGTCCCCACGGCAGCTGTCGTGACCGCAGTCCGGCCCAGGCCTCGTCTGACGGCCTGATGATTCGGGCCCAGCCGGCAATACCTCAGAGGAACGAACGGGTCTTTTGCTCTTTCAGAGTTGATGCTCTCTTTAAGAGCCCGTCCATCCCTCAGCGCTGCTCGGACTGTCCCGAAGCCCGATCACCGCGGACCGTTTGATGCTGGCTGGCGACCTCTCTCTGGCTCTCCCCACGTCCCACACGAACGCGCAGTTCCGCGTGGCACGGCTAGCCTGCTGTGCTCCCAACTCTGTCTCCTCGGCGAACCCAGACTTCCACTGCCCTCCACTGGACTCGAGCTCCACTCCTCACATCACTCCAAACCACGACCGACTCGACTGCCTGAACTGGTGCTCTGCACGCCTTTTTATAGGGTTCGTGAGGCGAGATCTGATCTCCGCACTTTCATCTCTGACCCCCAATGGCTCCGCCCCTCTCGCTCTCCTGATCCGAATTCCGAGGCGAGGTTTGGGGCGAGTGGACGTCGTAGGAATCATCGACGCTGAAGGGAGAGTGGACGTGGTAGAAATCACTGTCGCTAGCAATGAGGAAACCTCCGCGTCTGTTTGCAGCGATCTCGCCGTTGCCGGCGCAAAGATGGCGGCACGCGCGGAGTTGAAGGTGAAGCGATGTTGTTTCGTTGTTGGGTATTGGGGGAGATGCGGTTAAGGAGATGGTGGCTGTAGTTGGCACTGTGGAGAAGGTGGTTGTGTGAGGGCGGCTGTGGAGAGCGATGTTGGTGGTGGAGGTGGTTGTTGTGAAGCGGTTGATGAGAGCGATGTTGGTGGTGGAGGCAGTTGGTCAGAGCGATGTTGGTGGTGGAGGTGGTTGTTGTAAAGCGGTTGGTCCAAAATAACGATAGCAAAAGAATAACGGCTTACTCAAAGATCACAGCCCTGATCACATGAATAAATCCCTTAGACATCGGTGGGGATATCTATCTGAACACAGACTTATTGGCATAACTGATCGAAGGACCTATATGGTGCTCTGCGAATTTCCACAACCATAACAATGTTTTAGAAATGTATTTATATATGTATGTATATATATTTATATATGTATATATATGTATATATATGTATATATATATATATATATATGTATGTATATATATTTATATATGTATATATATATATATATATATATATATATATTTATATAGATATATATATATATATATATATATATATATATATATATATATATATATATATATATATATCTACATATATATATATATATATATATATATTTTTTTACATCTACATAAATGTGTATATATATATATATATATATATATATATATATATATATATATATATATATATATATATATATATATATATATATATATATATATATATATATATACTTGGGTCACTCACCTGCATTTTATTTTACATCTATTTATATCAATTTATTTATATTTTCATTTACGGGTGTTGTCTGACGATTCTGTGATTTTCCCAGTGTATGAGCTTCAATGTCCATCGGCACTCGGCAGGCAAAATTTCAGCTTTCTACATCACCCGGAACCGATCTTTAATATCAGTTCGTGAATCAGTCAGTCAGTGGTCAGAAAGAGCTTTATATATTACTAGCGGGATGTGTTTACACCTTGAGTAAGCATACGAGTAAGCATTACATTTCCTCATTGTCTAAGGTCACTTACCTTAATTTGATTTTTCATTTCTTTTTTTTCATTTATTTATATTTTCATTTATGAATGTTGTATGACGATTCTGTGATTTTTTTTTTTCGGTGAAGCGGCTTTGGTGACGGTCGGCGCACCAAATTACCCTGCTTCCTCATTGTCTTGGGTTGCTCACCTGCATGTTTTTTTCATCCGGAGCCAAGCCATCCATCTGGACACAAACACTGCTTGGACACATCTGGAGACAAACTTGTCAGGACATGTCTGGAGACAAACTCACATCTGGAGACAAACTCCCGTCCAGACAAAAATACCGCCCGGACACGTTCAGAGACGAACACACCCAGACGTGTACAGAGCCAGGCTGTCCGGAGACAAATACCGCCCATACGCATCTGGTGCCAAGCTCTCCAGAGACAAACACTACTTGGATACACCTGGAGACGAACTCCCATCTGGACACATCCAGAGATAATCTCCTGTTGGGACATAAGCACCACCCAGACACATCCAGAGACAAACATCGCACGGATGCATCCATAGCCAAACTATCCAGATACAAACACTGCACGGGCACATCCAGAGAAAACTCATGTCCGTACACGTCCAGAGACAAACTCATGTCCCGACACGTCCAGAGAAAAACTCATGTCTGGACACATCAAGAGATTAAACCCCCTTCTGGACACATCTGGAGATAAACTCCCGTCCAGACATAAACACCGCCCGGACGCATCTGGAAACAAACACTGCATGGACGCGTCTGGAGTCAAAACCCGCCGGACGCATCCGGAGCCAAGCTGTCCAGATATAAACACTGCTCAGACACGTTTGGAGACAAACTCATGTCCGGATACGTCCGGAGACGAACCCCCATCCGGACACGTCTGGAGACAAACTCCTATCCGGACACGTCTGGTGACAAACTTCCGTCCAGACACATCTGGAGAAAAACTCCCGTCCAGAGAGAAACACCGACCGGACGCATCTGGAGACAAACACTGCCCGAACGCATTTGGAGACAAAACCCACCGGATACATCCAGAAACAAACTCCCATCCACACATAAATACCTCTGGACACGCTCAGAGACAAAAACTGCCTGGACATTTCAGGAGCAAAGCCGTCCAGAGACAAACACTGCTCGGACACGTCCGGAGACAAATACTGCCTGCACATGTCCAGAGACACACTCCCTTCCACACATAAATACCGCTGGACACGATCAGAAGCAACAAATGCCGGGATGCATTAGGAGTGAAGCTGTCCAGAGCCAAACACTGCTTGGCACGTCTGGAAACAAACACCACCCGGACACGTCCAGATACAAACTCTCATCCAGCCAAGTTCGGAGACAAACTACCATCTGGACATAAAAACCACCCAGACATGGTGGGAGACAAAAACCACGAGGATGCATTCGGAGCCAAGTTGTCCAAATAAAAATGCTGTTTGGCACGTCCGGAGATGAACTCTCGTCTGGACATAAACACCGCCCGGATGCGTCCAGGGACAAACACTGCCCAGATGCATCCAGAGACAAACCCCCATCCAGACATATCTGGAAACAAACTCCCATCCAGACATAAACACCATTCAGATATGTCCAGTGACAGAGGGAAAGAGGGAGAGAGGTAAGTGTGGGAGCAGGGTCCTGCACTGTATTGAGAGGGTGTAGCACAAGGACGAGAGAGAGAGAGAGAGAGAGAGAGAGAGAGAGAGAGAGAGAGAGAGAGAGAGAGAGAGAGAGAGAGAGAGAGAGAGAGAGAGAGAGAGAGAGAGAGAGATAGTTTGATTGATGGGGGAAGGGGAGTTAGTAGAGATAATATGTTATGCTTTATGAACAACACATACACACACGCATTAGTGCTTGGCCGATATCGACAATTTTTCGGGATTCGGCAGGTTAGAGTCAGTGTGATTATCGACTACAGCACATACTGTATACAATTCAAAAACCTTGAGTAGCTTTCACCAAAAAAACAACATTGCATTGTTATAGATGTTTCAGGGATATGTTCACAAACATTAATCTTTATGTACAGCTGCACGTGATGGGTGGAAAATAATTTGGCTTGGTAATTTAGACAACAAGTTAATAAGTCAAACGGCTCATAAATTGAGTGTTATTTCACAACAACTCACTCAGGATGATGGAACACAAACCACTCGCTCAGGATGATGGAGGATGAACCACTCACTCAGAATGATGGAACACAAACCACTCGCTCAGGATGATGGAGGATGAACCACTCACTCAGGATGATGAAGCACGAACCACTCGCTCAGGATGACGGAGCATGAACCACTCACTCAGGATGATGGAGCTCTTCCTTCTCGGTCTTTCCCTTTTCAGTCTCTCCCTTCTCGTCTCTTCCTTCTCGGTCCCTCCCTTCTCAGTCACTTCCTTCTCAGTCACTTCCTTCTCGGTCACTCCCTTCTCCATCTCTCCCTTCTTGGTCACTTCCTTCTCGGTCACTCCCTTCTCCATCTCTCCCTTCTTGGTCACTTCCTTCTCGGTCTCTGCTTTCTCGGTCTATGCCTTCTCGGTCTCTCCCTTCTCAGTCACTTCCTTCTCGTTCTCTCCCTTCTCGGTCACTCACTTCTCTGTCTCTCCCTTCTCCATCACTCCCTTCTCCATCACTCCCTTCTTGGTCACTCCCTTCTCCATCTCTCCCTTCTTGGTCACTCCCTTCTCCGTCTCTCCCTTCTCGGTCACTCCCTTCTCCGTCTCTCCCTTCTCAGTCACTTCCTTCTCGTTCTCTCCCTTCTCGGTCACTCCCTTCTCCGTCACTCCCTTCTCCGTCACTCCCTTCTCCATCACTCCCTTCTCTGTCTCTCCCTTCTCCATCACTCCCTTCTCCATCACTCCCTTCTCTGTCTCTCCCTTCTCCATCACTCCCTTCTTGGTCACTTCCTTCTCGTTCTCTCCCTTCTCGGTCACTCCCTTCTCCGTCTCTCCCTTCTCCGTCACTCCCTTCTCCATCACTCCCTTCGTGGTCACTCCCTTCTCCGTCTCTCCCTTTTCGGTCACTCCCTTCTCCGTCTCTCCCTTCTCGGTCACTTCCTTCTCGTTCTCTCCCTTCTCGGTCACTCCCTTCTCCGTCTCTCCCTTCTCCGTCACTCCCTTCTTCATCACTCCCTTCTTGGTCACTCCCTTCTCCATCTCTCCCTTCTTGGTCACTCCCTTCTCCGTCTCTCCCTTCTCGGTCACTTCCTTCTCCATCTCTCCCTTCTCGGTCACTTCCTTCTTGGTCACTCCCTTCTCCATCTCTCCCTTCTCCGTCTCTCCCTTCTCCGTCACTCCCTTCTCCGTCACTCCCTTCTCTGTCTCTCCCTTCTCCGTCACTCCCTTCTCCGTCTCTCCCTTCTCCGTCACTCCCTTCTCTGTCTCTCCCTTCTCCATCACTCCCTTCTCCATCACTCCCTTCTTGGTCACTCCCTTCTCCATCTCTCCCTTCTTGGTCACTCCCTTCTCCGTCTCTCCCTTCTCGGTCATTCCCTTCTCCGTCTCTCCCTTCTCAGTCACTTCCTTCTCGTTCTCTCCTTTCTCGGTCACTCCCTTCTCCGTCTCTCCCTTCTCCGTCTCTCCCTTCTCCGTCACTCCCTTCTCCGTCACTCCCTTCTCCGTCTCTCCCTTCTCCGTCACTCCCTTCTCTGTCTCTCCCTTCTCCATCACTCCCTTCTCCATCACTCCCTTCTTGGTCACTCCCTTCTCCGTCTCTCCCTTCTCGGTCATTCCCTTCTCCGTCTCTCCCTTCTCAGTCACTTCCTTCTCGTTCTCTCCCTTCTCGGTCACTCCCTTCTCCGTCTCTCCCTTCTCCGTCACTCCCTTCTCCATCACTCCCTTCTTGGTCACTCCCTTCTCCGTCTCTCCCTTTTCGGTCACTCCCTTCTCCGTCTCTCCCTTCTCAGTCACTTCCTTCTCGTTCTCTCCCTTCTCGGTCACTCCCTTCTCCGTCTCTCCCTTCTCCGTCACTCCCTTCTTCATCACTCCCTTCTTGGTCACTCCCTTCTCCATCTCTCCCTTCTTGGTCACTCCCTTCTCCGTCTCTCCCTTCTCGGTCACTTCCTTCTCCGTCTCTCCCTTCTCGGTCACTCCCTTCTCCGTCTCTCCCTTCTCGGTCACTCCCTTCTCCATCTCTCCCTTCTCCATCACTCCCTTCTCCATCACTCCCTTCTTGGTCACCCCCTTCTCCATCGATCCCTTCTTGGTCACTCCCTTCTCCGTCTCTCCCTTCTTGGTCACTCCCTTCTCTGTCTCTCCCTTCTCCGTCACTCCCTTCTCTGTCTCTCCCTTCTCCGTCACTCCCTTCTCCATCTCTCCCTTCTCCGTCACTCCCTTCTCCGTCTCTCCCTTCTCCGTCACTCCCTTCTCCATCTCTCCCTTCTCCGTCACTCCCTTCTCTGTCTCTCCCTTCTCCGTCACTCCCTTCTCCGTCTCTCCCTTCTCCGTCACTCCCTTCTCCATCTCTCCCTTCTCCGTCACTCCCTTCTCCATCACTCCCTTCTTGGTCACTCCCTTCTCCATCTCTCCCTTCTTGGTCACTCTCTTCTCCGTCTCTCCCTTCTCGGTCACTCCTTTCTCCGTCTCTCCCTTCTCGGTTACTCCCTTCTCCATCTCTCCCTTCTTGGTCACTTACTTCTGGGTCTCTGCTTTCTCGGTCTCTGCCTTCTTGGTCTCTCCCTTCTCAGTCACTCCCTTCTCCATCTCTCCCTTCTTGGTCACTTCCTTCTCGGTCTCTGCTTTCTTGGTCACTTCCTTCTCGGTCTCTCCCTTCTCGGTCATTCCCTTCTCCATCTCTCCCTTCTTGGTCACTTCCTTCTCGGTCTCTGCTTTCTCGGTCTCTGCCTTCTCGGTCTCTTCCTTATCGGTCTCATATCAAGTCATCCTTCCTCAGCGGGATGGAGTCGGCAAAACGCAACAAGCACAAGGCCAGGTCGTGTCGCAAAAGCATGTCGATCAGCCCAACTCCAGGCTCTCCTCACTCAAGCTGCCACTCTCGGCATGGTTCTTGCTCCCATCAAAGTTATTGTATTCGGCACGGAGTTCAATTCCACTGAAACTCAGCTTCTGTCGTCCTCAGCGGGTGTAATTCAGTAAGAGGGAGTCGTTAAAGCTCAGGCCTTCATTCTTGGCAGGATGGGGTTCACAAAACCTGCCAAGCTGCAGGCCAAGCCACGTCACAAATGCATATCAAACGGCATAATACCAGGTGTCCTGTGCACAGTCCTCATTTTCAATGAAGCTGCTGTTTTTGGCTTCAAAAGTTTTTTGGCTTTTTGGCTTCACTGCCTTCGAACGTGTTGTTTCCCTTGATCCCGAGGCGGCGAAGCGTGCTCCCTCCCCCTCACCGCCATTGTGTGTGTGTGTGTGTGTGTGTGTGTGTGTGTGTGTGTGTGTGTGTGTGTGTGTGTGTGTGCGTGCGTGCGTGCGTGCGTGCGTGCGTGCTAGACTAACAATGTGATGTCTTTGGATGCATTTTCTACATGCATCACAGCATGTAGAAACCCGTTTTAAATAACAGTTTGAATATTTGAATCACAGTTTGATCCAGAGGTGAGTAAGATGGTCGTGTTTGTTGTTGGACATGTTATATTTAAGGTAAGATATACATGATTTAATGTATTATCATATAATTAATATATGATCGCTTTCATAGCTTTGCACTTTCAAATTTTGCACACGAAACGTGGTGATTTAAGGCTGAAACTGACAAAATTGGTTCCTCGAATAAAACAAATCTGCAGCCAGCGTCAACGGCAGGGCTCCCATTGAAGTGAGTAGCAATTGAATAAAATTAGCAATAAAGTTTTAATAAAGCATTTTGAATGCATATGTAGTATATACTGTAGTGTCTCCAATCATGGTGGGGCATACGATTTTTTTTTTGAAAGTGGGGCGTGGGACAAAAAAAGGTTGAGAAACTGTTCTGGGCTGAAAGAGTTGAAACCTCGAGGAAGAACGGTGCCCAAAATGATGATCCATGCAGTCAGGAAACCATTCAATTGCTGACAGGTTAAGGTTCTTACTTTAGGGAAGGGAACTATGTTTGGAGGTTTACAATTTAAATTAAGTTGAATACAGGTTGTTGTGAAGTTAACATCATTTACAGCTATCCTTAAAATTGTATTATATTTTAGGAACAGCCGATACTGTTCAATAAATTAAATGTGTCAGATGTGTGCTTATATGTAAAAGTTCTCTTTTTGTGTGTCTGTGCTTATGGCTTTGAATATGTGTGTGTATCTGTATGAGCAGGCCGTGTACGTATGCATTTGATTGTGATCGCTGTGTGTTTCTGCTGCTCTTTACAGCTCCATGCGGGGGAAATCTGACTGGACCTTCTGGGCTGATCTTATCCCCAAACTACCCTCAACCATATCCACATGGGAAGGAGTGTGATTGGTACATTACCATGGCACCGGAGAATGTAATCTCCTTAAACTTCATTCGGTGAGGACAGTAGTACAATTTTGCTTGCCAATGGAAGTACATCGTCTTCACTGGAAGTACATCCCGAGTTATCTTCGAATGATTTCGAGAAAAGGAATCAAAATTTATGCGTGTGTGCGTGCTTCTACATTTTCTCATCCGCATCCCATCCGCACCATCGATTATACATCACTTCTCCAAAGATTTGCAAACAGATTTTGAGCCGAACCCCAGCCATAACTTTGCTTAAGTAAGCATTTTATCACACAGCACAATTTAACTCTTCTTGTGTCTGATTTGGGGGTAAAAAAATTTGTTTTTCTGCCTGGCCTAGACACCCCACCTCTCAGTGGTCCTGTGAAAAGGGTTTTCCTTGTTTCAGGACTCGGTGAATGGCACCAGTCAGTCTTCTTTTACTTCATCCTTGTCCTCTATGTTTTCTTCTTCCTCTTTATCTCTTTATTTTCTCCTTTCTTTTCGGCTATTCTGCCATCTCTAGTCTCAGTCATTCTGCATCTTTCTTGTCCAGGACTCCCCGTGGGATCTCATTAATTCTGTCTCTGAAGGGTACCGGACATAAACATGTTGCAGGTCATGGCCTCCTGGTAGTGCAGGATCCTGAACTCTTTGGTCATGCTTTGAGAGGTTGATTTATCCATAGGTTTAAAATATCGAAATGGTTGTACTGCCATGGACATGCACGGGGGTGGACCGTGTAGCCATTTTCGGTCGCATTACTGAGGAAATCGGAGTGTCATTGTTACGACAATGTGTTCGCATCTGTTTGGGGACCCTATTGAGTGTGTTGGAATGGCTTTTGAATTTGTTTGGGTGACTTTGAATGTATTTTCCTCTTCTTCTTCTTCTTCTTATTGGTTCACGAGTCAGTAAGTGACCACTATATTCGTTATGGGTGTGTGTGTGTGTGTGTGTGTGTGTGTGTGTGTGTGTGTGTGTGTGTGTGTGTGTGTGTGTGTCTGTCTGTCCCGAGCATAGCTCCGTGGGTTTTGATCCGATCCTGATAAAATTTGGGTGGGAGGTTTATATCATGATCTAGTTGTGTTTTCCTGAGAATGGGCGTGCTGCGCCCATCATGGGCGGAGCCACGCCCAAAAAACATGTGTTTTTAGGGGGTGGCCGGTTTCAAGTTACATCTTCTCCGAGGGGGTTTGTCGAATCTGGCAGGGGTTTCAGTATTTGGTTAGCCCAATGGCACCTGCATAGCCCCACGGAGCTCGATTTTTCATTTTCGTCCCAAGGTCAAGGTCACAAGGTCACGAACTTAGAAAATATCAAAAAAATCAATAAATCGGGCATCGACCTCTGAGGGTTTTCAACTGTTTCGAATGAAAGTTGGTATGCAAGTAGTGCTCTTCGAGTACTACAACTTTCATCATTTACGTTTTTCCCGATTCCCGCCAGTTTGCCCGTGGCCTGTTTTGAATGAAAGTTGGTATGCAATGGTGCTCTTCGAGTACTACAACTTTCATCATTTACGTTTTTCCCGATTCCCACCATAAAAATAAAAAAGGCGAACTACGTTTAAGATTTCGGAATTCGTGGTCGATTTGTAGTGCTCTTCGATTCCTACAATTTTCATCATTTATGTTTTTCCCGATTCCTGCCAGTTTGCGCGTGGCATCCCCTCGAAGGTCAAAAAATAAAAAAGGCGAACTGTGTACATTGCTCATGAACCATCGCCGTCTCCAGACTTGTATTATGTATTTTTATCACTATGAATATGGTTATACGATCCATATTATATTATACCATATGAATATGGTTCCATTTCACAGACTTGATCACCCTCCTTCTCATAGCCTTGGAATCTATGTTAAGGACTCTCGACCTTAAACTCATGATAATTCTCTTGAAAGTGGCTCTCATGATTTTATGTTTCTGCCTTGCTCTCCTGCATTCAAGAACATATCTCTTCTTTCTGTATCACTCGCATTCCTTCCCCTCTTATGCCATTATCGATGTGGTCTTAGACAGCATTGACATGGATATTTTATTCCAGCCTTCTCTGCACTCATCATGGTATTTGGTGACTTCAATGTTCATCACAAGGAATGGCTGGTACACTCTTGTAATACTGATACTGCTGGTATCAATACCTATAATTTCTCAGTCACTCAAAATCTCACCCAAATAGTTTCCTCTCCCACTCATATACCTAACCATGCTTCTGATGGAAAATACTTGATCTCTTTTTGTGTTCCAACCCTGGTAACTGTGTGGCCAGTGTCCTTACTCCAATTGGTAACTCGGATCATTCCACTATTTCTGTTTGTGTCTCTTACTCCTCATTCTCAACTCCAGTGTATCCTTTTCACTGCACTGTGTTTCAGTTTGGGAAAGCTGATTGGGTTGGATTTTGTTCATTTCTTGCTGATGTGCCATGGACCTCAGCTTTTAGTCCTGGTCCTGATATGGCTGCTGAGGAAATATCCCAATGGATTCGCGCTGGTATGGACATTTATATTCCCTCACGTATCTATCAAGTGAAGGTTCATTCCCATTCGTGGTTCACTCCAGCTTGTGCATCAGCAATTGTTCATCGCAACCACTATTTCAAGCAGTACCATGTACAAGGGTCTATGGAGACCAACTGTCTGTTCCACAAAGCAAGTCACCTCTGTAAAATAGTTATTGAGGATGCTAAGCAGCAATATGCAGCTTCTGTAGCCGATTGAATTGCAACCCAGCGACCTGTTTCTCGGGACTTTTGGCGGATTGCCAACAGTGTACTTGACCACAATAAATCTTCTATACCTCCTCTCTTTCATGGACCTGAGGTTGTTACTTCACCTCTGGATAAGGCTTACCTCTTCAAATCACTTTGTTTCTAATTCTACCCTCAATGATCAGGGACATTCTCTTCCTCATTTTCCTTCTCATATAGACTCGATATTCCTCTTCCATTCATCACTCCTAAGAAGGTTACCAGAACTATTCATACTCTCGATGCTTCAAAAGCGACTGGTCCTGATGGAATCCCTGTGATTATATTGAAGGTGTGTTGTCCTGAACTGTCATCGATTCTTGCCAAGCTATACAACCTGTACTTGTCTGCTTTGGTGTTTCCATCATCATGGAAAGTGACTTCTGTTGTCCCTGTTTTCAAGGGTGCTGGTGAGCATTGTGAGCCAACTATCACCCCCATTAGCTCGCTTCCCGTAATGAGTCAAGTATTTGAATGCTTCCTCATTGAACAACTTCTCAGCCATCTGGAGGACAATGAACTTCTCACTTACTGCCAGTGTGGCTTTCACCATTCTAGCTCTACTGGTGATCTGTGATCATTATTTACAGATCATTTCAACAGGGCATAGGAGCTCAAGGGTGAAGCTCGATTAGTTGCTTTGGATATCTCAAAAGCCTTTGATAAAGTGTGGCACAAGTGTCTGCTCCACAAGCTTCAGTCATATGGTGTACCTGGAGAGATGCATTCAATTATTTTAGGTTTCCTTACAAATCACAAGATGACGGTGGTACTTGAGGGTCAATCTTCTTCTACTTGCTCCATCAATGCTGGTGTTCCATCAGGATCTGTCCTTGGTCCCACTCTGTTCCTTCATTATATCAATGATCTTCCTGATAATGTTCTGTCTCTGTTCGCCATGTATGCAGATGACTCCTTTACTTTACTGTACATCTGCTGATTCACTCAACACTACTCGTAATGAAGTTGGAGTTTCGCTGGACAATGATTTCATGAATATGTTGAAGTGGGGGCATGACTGGCTGGTAACCTTCGATGCAAAGAAAACGAAATAGTTGTCCGTGTCTCGTTCCAGAAACAGGTCTTTCCCTTCTGGCACATGGGGTCTTCAACCTGAACAGAACCATTTGAGCTTCGGCTTCTTGGTCGAGACATCTCCTCCAAACTCTGTTGAGATAAGTACATTTCTGGTATCGTGAAGAGTGCTTCCAAGCGAGTTGGTTGTCTTCATCAAGTACAGAGGTATTTACCCCATGATGCTGTTTTGTACCTGTATAAGTATAAGGAAGAAGGGGTTGGCGAAAAAGAAGTGGGATAGTCAGAGAGATGAAGAAAGTCGGCAGGAGTACAAGGAGTGGCGTCGAAAAGCAAAAAGAGAGGTGGCTAAGGCCAAGGAAAAGGCATATGACGAGCTGTATGAGAAGTTGGATACAAAAGAAGGGGAAAAGGATTTATACCGATTGGCAAGACAGAGGGACCGAGCTGGGAAGGATGTGCTGCAGGTTAGGGTGATAAAGGACGCAAATGGGAATGTGCTGACGAGCGAGGAGAGTGTGTTGAGAAGGTGGATGGAGTACTTTGAGGAGCTGATGAATGAAGAAAATGAGAGAGAGAGAAGGTTGGAAGAGGTGGAGATAGTGAATCTGGAAGTGGGGTGGATCAGTAAGGATGAAGTGAGGACTGCTATGAAGAAGATGAAAAGTGGAAAGGCGGTTGGCCCAGATGGTATACCAGTGGAGGCATGGAAGTGCATAGGAGAGATGGCAGTGGGGTTGTTAACCAGATTGTTTAATAAAGTCTTGGAAAGTGAGAGGATGCCGGAGGAGTGGAGATTAAGTGTGCTGGTTCCGATTTTCAAGAATAAGGGTGATGTGCAGAGCTGTGGAAATTACAGAGGGATAAAGTTGTTAAGCCACACCATGAAGTTGTGGGAAAGAGTAGTGGAAGCTCGGTTGAGAGGAGAGGTGATGATCTGTGAGCAGCAATATGGGTTTATGCCAGGAAAGAGCACCACTGATGCGATGTTTGCTTTCAGAATGTTGATGGAGAAGTATAGGGAAGGCCAGAAAGAGTTACATTGTGTGTTTGTGGATTTAGAGAAAGCTTATGATAGGGTGCCAAGAGAGGAGTTGTGGTATTGTATGAGGAAGTCAGGAGTGGTGGAGAAGTATGTGAGGATCGTGCAGGATATGTATGAGGACAGTGTGACAGCGGTGAGGTGTGCGGTAGGAATGACGGACCGGTTTAAGGTTAAAGTGGGATTGCACCAAGGATCGACTCTGAGCCCTTTCCTGTTTGCAATGGTGATGGACAGGTTGACGGACGAGATCAGACTGGAGTCTCCATGGACCATGATGTTCGCGGATGACATCATGATCTGTAGGGAGAGTAGGGAGCAGGCTGAATCGAGCCTTGAGAGGTGGAGGTACGCACTGGAGAGAAGGGGAATGTTAGTCAGTAGGAGTAAGACGGAGTACATGTGCGTAAATGAGAGGGAGGGTGGTGGTATGGTGCAGTTGCAAGGAGTTGAGGTGGGGAAGGTGGATTGGTTTAAATACTTGGGATCAACTGTCCAAAGTAACGGAGAGTGTGGGAGAGAAGTGAAAAAGAGAGTGCAGGCAGGATGGAGTGGGTGGAGAAGAGTTGCAGGAGTGATTTGTGACAGAAGGGTAGCTGCAAGAGTGAAGGGGAAAGTATACAAGACGGTAGTGAGACCAGCTATGTTGTATGGTTTGGAGGCGGTGGCGCTAACAAAAAGACAGGAAGCAGAGCTGGAGGTGGCAGAGTTAAAGATGCTGCGATTCTCGTTGGGAGTGACGAGGATGGATAGGATAAGAAATGAGTGTATTAGAGGGACAGCGCAGGTAGGACGGTTTGGAAACAAAGTTAGAGAGGCGAGATTGAGATGGTTTAGACATGTGCACAGGAGGGAAACGGAGTATATCGGGAGAAGGATGTTGAAGATGGAGCCGCCATGCAGGAGGAGAAGAGGAAGGCCAAAGAAGAGGTTCATGGATGCGGTGAGGGCGGACATGCGGGTGGTTGGAGTGTCAATGGAAGATGTGGAGGATAGAGCGAAATGGAGACAGTTGGTCCGCTGTGGCGACCCCTAACGGGAGCAAGCCGAAAGAGGAAGAAGAAGAAGCTGTTTTGTACCTGAATAAGTACCTGTATTTTGTACAACTATACATCCCCTCATGGAGTACTTTTGCCACATTTGGGCTGGAGCATCAGTCTGCCACTTATCTTTACTTGATCGGCTCCAGCAATGCATAGTGAACCTGGTTGGTGCAGAGATTGGTTCAACTCTTCAACCGCTCTCTCACCGTTGGTCAGTTTCCTCTCATAGATTATTCTACAGATATTTTCATGGTAAATGTTCTGCTGGACTTTCTAACTTGGTTGATCCTGTACGAGTGTTTGGACGCAAGATTCAGTTTGCCATCTCTGCACACCCATGCACTATAGCTGATTCAAAGTGCAGAACAAAAGGCTATGAAGATATAGTTTTATCCCTCATGCTGTCTCACTTTGGAATTCACTACCAATAACATGCTTCCCATTATCATACAATCTACCCAGCTTTAAGAGGAACGTCAATTCCTACTTGTTACATATTTGAGGTTACATCACTTCATACCTGACTTCTGATACTTCCTGTGTCTTGGATGTTTTCTTGTTATCTTTTCTCTTTTGTTTATTTTGTTTTGCTTTATCTTTATATTGTTGCGGCCAGGGGTTGGGTGAGAAGACCACTAATGGGGGAAGCTATCTCGGGTTCCTACTTGACTCACCAGAATCGCAGGCCATCGTACACGGATAACTCCATGACATGGCGGGTCGCAAACCGACCATGAATGCCAATAACTCAACCATGTGACTTAGGATCCTCCGTCAAAATTGGTTACCTAATTATAATCACATGACCTAATTACCGGGGGACACACCCTCGGTACGCCTTGTCCGAACCGGGTTACCTAGATGCAGCCGAGCGGCACTGCCAAGGACTTACCGGCTAAAAGAACCGATTGTTGGGAATAAAGTCCCGGCTAGGCTAGGATACAGACCATGCTGGATCAATGAAAGAAAAGACAAAAATGAGCTTGGAACATGTCTACATAAGCATTTATTACAGGCAGGCGAGGAAAAATATGTGGCACAGTGAATAGATTTATTGTTGTGTGTGAGCAGAGACAGAAAGAAATGTGTGGTGCAACAACAAAACAAGCAACTTACTAAAGCAGACACAGAGCAGACGTATCCCGATATAATTCTTCTGCACTCTTAACTTAAGCGAGGACAGGCGCCATGACATACACACACGCACGCACACACGCACGCACACACGCACGCACGCACGCACACACAACCCGATGAAGAGGAGTTAATATCAAAAAAGGAGAGATGAGGCTAACGGTCTCGTAATACCTTGCATGGTTGACCCACCATGCTACTCAGTACGTTTTGGGGGACACTCCACCGAGCGATCCCAGTTCGAGTGTTGGCGTGTTGTCTCCTGCTTGATTACGATGTCGGCGCAGCGAGTGCACCCATCTCGAGAAAGGGTGAGGCTGTCTGGCATGAGAAAGGGCAGGAGGCGGAGCAAGGTGGGTGGGTGGAGCCATCGGCAAGAAGCAGGCGGGTGGGCGGTGGAAGGGCGGAGTCACCACACGAAGTCAAAGATCGAGAGGCAAGCAGATGGAGAAGGTGGATCCAGACGGCGAATGTAGGGATTCCAGAGATAGGGAGGTGAAGATCGAGAGTGAGTTGGCGGAGTGGCAGACGGGACTTGCGGAGCAGCAGGCATATGCAGGGATCGATCTAAGGTCAAGCAAAGATGATGAGGATGACCACGACGACGACGACAACTGTACGGCTTAACGATCCGTCAATTATAGGTCCTGCGGTGCAGGGCAGGGCGCCGCCCTGAAGTGATGCATCGTCTCCCTAACCGGGTGCTACAATTGGGCCCCAGCCACCATGGCCGGAAGCGGCCTCGTTGGTACATCTGGCGAGACCTTGCCCAGCTGTGGAATCGTCTCGCTCCCTACCCCGCAATATGAATTGCCTTGCACCGAACTCCCGGGCCATGCTCCGGCGACTGACTGAGGGCCGCGCCAGTCCAGCATGCCTGCCCGGCCACCCCCGGCATGCTGCGGTTGGCGCCGATCAATGCGTTTGTCCCATCCATCTGCTATGTGGCCTGAGCGATCCGGGCCGTACAGCATGCCTCTACTTGGTGGCAGCTTCATAGAGGTGGAGGTGCGGGAGGATGTCTGCTGTCCGCGTGAGACATTGGTGACCATGGTGGCGAGTGAGAATCAACTGTAAGAAGCCATTGTGAACCAGCACACAGACCCGAACAAAGATGTGTGCCATGCGCGTCCCGTACAATGTGATGGAAAGATACCATTGTAATCAGCGTGCAGACCCGACTGAAAAGGTCTGCTATTTGTGCCCCATACTGTACGATGATAAATTATCACGGGGCTGCGCATGGGTCCGCCATTGTGCATGCGGTTATCTATCACAGTGGTGATCTTCACAGGCCGCTGCCTGCACGGTGTCGGCCCTGATCTGTGTCATGGATTTGAAGGAAAGGATTGGATATAATTATGAGATGCAGAAATGGGTTGAAAAGAACGCGCCGCTTGCGTCCTGTACGGCATTGGGCTTTTATCGTTTGCTTCTACTGGTCCCTTTGACACCGTATCTTGCAGCGGAGGATTTTTCCATCGTGTGGTTGATGCTTCTTTTTTTTTGGCCTCGGTGAAGACGCATTCTTGTAATTAGGGGGTGTTGCTGCAGTTTTCCGAAGTGGCCATCTGGGTGCCGTGCCTGCTTGGATTTATTTCAGGAATAAGAGGAAAAGAGTTGGAATGAAGATAGAGATATAATCAGACATAACTATGAGATCCACACAACGCACTTCGTCCCGTTTGACCCATTAGACATGAGGGAAAGGTTTAACTGCACGTGTATTAATGAAATAACTGTGTGGGGACCACTGTATGATGGATGCCATTGCCTTAGAGGCATGTGGTTTTCACAACCACAACAATATTTATCTAACCTTCCCTTAGCCCCTTACCTAGAGTGGCTTTATGCCCTGGTTTGGGGCAATTTCCATTAAAAAATTGTTTTAATCTTTCAAATTTTCACTGTTTTTTTCATTTATGATGCTTTTAAACAGTAGTTAGACACATTTGAAATTATTGCTGTTATTAAATATAGTATTGCATAAAGATGTCATTACCCAGCAGGTTATCCAGTAATTATACCATTAACACATCTTTTTATTGAAATACGATTGTGGTGAATCGTTGACAATTGTGCTGGATTTTATTGTGGTGGAGGTGATTGGGGAAAAGGGTCAGGAAAGGGGACAAATGGGATTGCTTCCTGTGACAGCCACGATGTGAGCCAATGAGCATGAACATGTTGAGTTAATATCTGTGAAGTGGGTGTTCAATGACTTCAACAAGGGAAACGACAGCAAGGTGGGAAAGATTATTTTGAATTAGCGGAGATGAATTACTCGGTACAGTGAGGACACATTGCACGTTTTACACACCACCGAAGCCCACATCCTGAGAAAATGCTTGCACATGAAAAAGGGGTCCGCTGCAAGTTGTGTTTCCAGAATGCTGATGTGGATCCAAATAAGGCAATGCCAACAAATCCATCATCATACGATGGATAAATATGTGTAGGATTCATAAATGACATTCTGAAATACAAATGATCGAGATTGGTACGTGAGCACCATGAATCACCCCTACCTTGTCAATTCTGAGTCATAGCCTTGCTAGAAGGGTGATGACATCCGTCTCCTGCAATTCCAAAATAGTAATTATGATAAACTACAGATGACCGTGATGTACAATAAATGGGGCAGAATATGTTTGACAAGCAGAAAGAAACGAAGTACAAACTTGAATATGAAATGTGGGAAAAGCTCATCCAAGAGGCTTTGCTTGTCCAGGGCAATGTTGCAGGCAACAACTCTCACAATGAAACTGCAAAAGCAGCAGAAGTGTGGTTCAGAAACCTTCATCACCAGCGTCGGTCCCCTTAAGCTCTTTCCTGCATCTAAACCTGAACTAAAAATTGTGAGGGCAAAGATGAATGAATGGATGCTTTGTATGAGAATTTTCACATCCAGAAAAAAGCTTCTCAGATGGAGGATTTAAATATGCATATATTTATGACTTCCCCAATCATAGACAAGTATTGATAGGTTTGTGTGTGTAGGTTCAGCATGGAGGCAAACTATGATTTTTTGCACGTGTACGACGGGCCAAGTGCCAGTAGTCCCCTTGTCGCCAGCCTTCAGGGCTCCAAACTGCCCGGGCACCTCGAAAGTAGCGGTAACAACATATTTCTGGCTTTTCGAAGTGATGCTTCTGTCAGCCTTGCAGGATTCCACATTGAGTACAGAGGTAAGGTTTATAACATTTGTATTTTTGTATTCCTGTATGCTTACACTTTAACATCTTCCATTCCCCCACAATACCAGAAACAGATAAAATATTTCACCAATTTGGCAGTTTTAGCCTTCTGTATTGTTTCCATTGCTGGATTATTGGGTGAACTTTCTCGACTTGGATGAGGGATGGTGAACCGGAGATGTTAAACTCACCCACACTTTGTAACAATTGAACCCCATACCCCATTTCCTCTCTTCATGTTCTACTATTGTTACCTCCACCATCAAAGGTGGAAAGAGGTTATGTTTTTGCCCTGTCTGTCTGTCTGTCTGTCTGTCTGTCTGTGAGGAGGATATCTCAACACGTTATGTGCGGATTCTGTTGAAACTTGGTGGATAGGTTGGGTGTGTGACAAGGACGAATTGTTTGGATTTTGGTGAAGATTGTAATCCTAGAATGTTTAAAGTAATTCTTCATGATTGAGAGATTGGCCCAAAATGATGTATGTATAGCACGATGTTTCAAAACATTGTGGATGGATTATGACCAAACTAGGTGTATGAGGAAGGCAGTTGAAAACAAGTCAATTTGATTTTGGTTCAGGTCTGGATCCAGATCAGGCCGATCAGTTGGATACAAAATGGAAACTGTTCAGCCTGGTCGAGGTATCCGTCCTACAAAGTGCTCTTCTTGTTATTTATATGTTAACTGCTTTTGGCATTGCATGGGATACAGGCTTGTCTCGGCTGTCGCTGATGACTCGCCAACATATGATGAAACTGGTACAGCGGCTGAGGAGGGCATGTAGCTTTGGGATTATCATGAGTGTACGACTAGTGAATGTCTGCAGCTGCAGAGGAATGGGTGGGGTTCAAAACAGCAAAGGCTTTTCTTGGTTGGCCTTCCTTGTGTAGCTTTTTTATTGGTTACTTTATGCAGCTTTCTTTGGCTAGAACAGCATGAGAGTTTATTCATATATATATATATATATATATATATATATATATATATATATATATATATATATATATATATATATATATATATATATATATATATATATATATATATATATATATATATATATATATATATATATATATATATATATATATACATACATATATACTGTACACAGTATATGTATATATACACATATATAATTATATATATTTATATTTACACACACACACACACACACACACACACACACACACACACACACACACACACACACACACACACACACACACACACACACACACACACATATATATATATATATATATATATATATATATATTTTTTTTGACAGGAATTGCAATCTTTTTCAAATAAAATATCGAATTATAATTTCAAAGTCATCCAGAGTCACAAGTAGCAGAAAATGTAATTCACATTACAGTTACTGATTCGAGTTCGACATTTTATTTGTGTTTTTCTTCATGATTCATCTTCTTCCCAGAGAAACCACGCGAGGCCTGCTTCAACCCGGGCCATGTGGCTAACGGTTCCCGACTCGGCTCTGAACTAAAGCTTGGCTCTACAGTGACGTACTCATGTCAGGCCGGCTATGTGCTACAGGGATATTCAACCCTAGTCTGTGCCTTACGAGATGATGGTCATCCCTACTGGAGCAGACCTCTACCAACATGCCGTGGTATAAAACACAAGCATTTTGTTGTCCTCTTTCCTTACTTTCTCTTTTTGATTCCATATAAAAATTAGAAAAACTTGCTAAAGGATACTTTGGTAAAGTTTTCATTTGAGATCTGTGGCTTTACATTTCTAAGAAGTTCCAATAGTGTTTCTTGCAAAAAAAAAAATCCCCATAATTATGATTTTGCTGAAATTGATGCTTTCACTTGGAGTCAGCAGGTACATACAATTGTATCCAATCAGTAAATGGTAAACTGAGAAAATAACTATGATACCATCACAATGCTTTTATGAAACCAAATATGGAAAGCTCAATTATAGAAATGGTGATGCCAAAAAATAATTGAGTAAATAATGCTTGTGGCGGAGCTGATACATAAATCACGTGCAAGACAAGGACATTATCTTGTATGCAAGGCACATGCAGGACAAAGAGATTTGTGTACTTTTGTATGACTGACGGCATTTAATGCAGCCTTCATTCCTCAATTTCTGACTTCCTCCACTCACGTAGTCAATGTGTTGTCATCAATGGAACCTTCTCCTCCCTTCGACCAGTGGAGACTGGTGTTTCCAAAGATAATGTTTTGGGCCCAGTCTTTTCCCTTGTCTACATAAATGACCTGTTGATGTTGTATAAAATCCTTTCTTCCTTTTTGCACAAGACTTCATGTTGTATCATACAGTACCCCAGTCCTATTGCTCGGCAGACCGCAACTGCATCACTCTCCGCTGATCTGGAATTCATGAGATGCTGGTCTGATAAATGGAACATGTCCTTCAATACTGCCAAATCTCACTCACCCTGTCACTCCAGAAGGATCGTCAAATGAACCCACCTGCCCATTTACATGGTCAGCCACGATAAGATGTTCAGTCTTTCGAGCTTCTAGGCCTCTCCATCAGCCAAGACATCTCCTGGGTCGACCACAATAACCAAGGTGGCCTCGAAAGCCTGCCACAAATTGGGCATCCTCTGTCATTACAAGTCTTTCTTTGTAAAATCATAACTGCTCACAATCTGCAAGGTCTTTGTTCAAAGCTCAATGGAGTACTGCTCTCCCCTGTGGGCTCAGACCCCAGTATCACATTTGTCTCTCCTGGGTTCTGAGGAATCTCAAGCTCTCAACATGATTGGAATCTACTGCAATGAGGCCAAAGCATAAGGTCTGTTGTTTTCACGTCGCAGGCAGATCGGTGGTCTCTGTTTTTACTCACCTATTTTCTGAGATTGCCTCCTCTGCTCTCTCAGTCCTCTAACCCTCCACGACCAACTCCAGGATGCACCTATTTTTTCAACAACCCACTTCTGGTTAAACATCCAAAATGCAGGTTGACTATAGACCTCAACTCCTTTTACCTGGTGTAAAGGTGTGTCAAAGTACCCCACTCCGTGTGTGTGTTTTTTAACAAGTATCTCATCTGTGTGTGTGACCATGACCATTCAATTGTTTACTGGTTGAGTTTATTATTTTAGGTAAGGGATCTACGTTATATGGTTTACAATTCGAATGAAGTTGTGTGTGTGTGTGTGTGTGTGTGTGTGTGTATGTGTGTGCACGCGTGCGTGTGTGTGTGTGTGTGTGTGTCGTTGATTGGTATCTACATATGTGCATTTCAGAATGTGGAATGGAGTCCTCCCAGAATAGGCTCAAAGTATCATTAACATATATATATATATATATATATATATATATATATATATATATATATATATATATATATATATATATACATATATATATATATATATATATATATGTATATATTCCATAATGTGTGGTTAAATCACAGATGTCTATTGTGCCTCATGAAGGCGGCTGCAAAGCTGGCAAAACGTTTCCTGAGACCGGCCGGGTCTGCTTTCGCTTTTTTGCTCAAATTACCAGAGTCGATTTAGCTTTTAACTTTTGTTGGAAGTGCCTTCTTCTTGAAAAAAAAAAATACCGGTAATAACAAATTGTTTATATATATATATATATATATATATATATATATATATATATATATATATATATATATATATATGTATATGTATATTTATATATATATATATATATATATATATATATATATATATATATATATATATATATATATATATATATATATATACACACACCACACACACAACACACACAACACACACAACACACACAACACACACAAGAAAAAAAATGTAAAAACACAGAGCAATGAAATCTCAACAAAACAACCAAACAACATAGGAATGACACCACGTACTGATACCACATTACGATTCTGCAATATGAGACCACAATCCTATTCTGGATTACCATCATGACATCTTTTGACATTTTACATTTGTTGTGAGATTGTGATGGATGAGGAAGTAAGATATCCAAAGACAAACTCCAGTCCAGACATAAATATCGCCCATACACATTCGGAGACAACACCGCCTGGACGCATCCGGAGCCAATCTTTCCAAAGACAAACTCCCCATCCAGAGACAAACCCCAGTCCAGACATAAACACTGCCCGGGCATGCCTGGGGAGTCAAACACCACACACATGCATCCGGTGATAAACACTGCTTGGACGCGTCTGGAGACAACCACCGCCCGGATGCGTCCGAAAACAAACACTGCCCGGAAGCGTCTGGAGACAAACACTGCCCGGACATAACCACCATTCGGATATGTCCAGAGAAAGAGGGAGACAAAGAGGGGAGGGGAGAGTGAGAGAATTGTGGGATAGAGCAACTATTCGACAAAGAGAGAGAGAGAGAGAGAGAGAGAGAGAGAGAGAGGGGGGGGTGGGATAGGGGATTTAGCAGAGATAATATGTTTTGCTTTCTGAACAACACACACACACATGCTTGGCTGATATCGGCAGTTTTTCTGGAATTTACAGGTTGGAGTCTGTGATTACTAACTGCAGTACTGATTGTATACAGCTCACAAACCTTGAATAGCTTTCACCGACAAAACAACATTTCGTTTATCGACGTTACAGGGATATGTTCACAAGTGTTAGTCTTTATAAATAACTGCATGTGATGGGTGGAAAAAAAGTATGGCTCGGTAATTTAGAAACCATGTTTAATACGGCAAAAGGCTTGAAAATTTGGTGGTATTTCACAACTCACTCAGAATCCATCCATCCTTTGGGGCCATACTCTGTGCAGAGCATTGGTGCTGCATAAGCAGTCTCCTTGGCGATTGGCACAATCCTGGATGGGTCGCCACTCCAACACAGGATACCAGCAAGGTCGCACTCATTTTGCTGACCTCAGAAGGATGACAGGCAGATTCAACCCCACCTGATATGAATTCAACAACCAAAGGGGATTTGAACTCAGGATCCTCGGATCCCAAGACCAACCACACCAACCATGAAGCCAACAACAACCATGAAGCCAACAACAACCATGAAGCCAACAACAAAAATGAAGCCAACTGAAGATTCGCTCAGACTGATGGAGCATGAACCACTCGCTCAGGGTGAAGGAGCACGAACCACTCACTCAAATGAAGTAGAGGGACAAAACCATCTGCAGTGAGTGAATGAGTCACTCAGAATGAGGTAGAGCAGTTCCGTTATCGACAATGGGCACTCGGCAAGTGGCTTAAGCACTGACGCAAGCACTCCAATAAAATGGTGAATAAGGAACAGTTAGCCAGGCTATTGCTGCATACCATATAGGATCCCTTTAACTTTAAAGCCAGTGTTCACCGCACACTTGGCTGTGTACGTGACACTTGGTACATTGGTTCAGGATCCGCGCAAACGTTATAACTTCTTTTTAAAACGTCCCTTTTCACTAGTTTTGCTTTCATTCACTGGAGAGTACCTCGCAAAACCTCTGAAAATATAAACACAGATCTAGCAGACACGATGAATTGGCAGTCCCTCTGCAGGACAGAGCATGAGATCTTGCAGTGAATGCACTAAATAATATAGCTCAATGAAGCTGGTTAATTTTGGCACATTCCTAAATTTTTTGTTCACTAAATATAATTCTCCAAACAGTCGAAAAAAGATAAGTTTAATGCTTTGGAAATTTCACATTTTCATGTGTATGTATGAAGGAGGGACATAGCCTTGCTTTTGTTTAGAGTAAATAGGTATATCGGCTTCGTTATAGGACTCATTATTTCATGAAATTATCATATTTCACAACAGATTTTGACTCTTATTTAGTCCGGATGATATTCGATCCTCAAAACCGAAATATTATTTCAATGATATACATTAATTAGTTAGTGAGAGTACATCATGGAAGATCGTCTCACATAATGCATGAAATCGCTCCAAGCTCCGAATTTGAAAACGATATTACTTACAAAAGCCATGTGCACAGAGATTCATAGCTATGATGAAGAGACACTCAATAATATGAGTGAGGAAAAAGAAAAATATCAACTTTATCGTTAAGAAATCGTTCTGGCATGTTCCAAGTCGAGGCATGGTTGAGCAGGCCAAAAACATGGCGGTTTCAGACCCCAGCAAGGGGTACTTAGGATAAGCCTTTCGACCCCATTGGGATCGGTGACCGAGGATGTGCCTCATGAAGAATATAATTAAATAACGCCGTTAATTATCTTCAAAATTAGTGTTTTAATTAACCTAAACATCCAATTTTCACTCTGCACTTCCTTGGAGTTTTCTTTGTTTGCATGAAAAGTTTCAGGTTGCTAGGTTTTATGGTTTTGGAGTTATGGAGGGGAGACACTGACACACACTAACATTTATTAGTACAAAGATATATATATATATATATATATATATATATATATATATATATATATATATATATATATATATATATATATATATATATATATATATATATATATATATATATATATATATACACACGCAATTATTTCAGTTTCACGTAGGCACAGCCCTTCAAATGACTGAATGTTCATCCCCTCAAGTCACTTGCTTCATCACCGGGACTGATTGCTTTCAGGCAGAAATTCCCTGGGCCTGAAAAGTCCCCAAATTAATTATTCATACAAACCTAATGAGGACATAAACAAAATGTTTCAGGTCGTGTTTCCTGACAGTGAGCTCGTAAAAAAAAGAAAGAAAAAAGTTTACATGTGCTGAAGATAAATGTACCCATTTAATTGTGTAAGACATAGCACCATGTTTCAAGTCTCTTTTGACAAAACAAGTTTTCCAGCAAGACTGCTTTGTGCTACTGTTTGGTGAGATTTAATGACAAAAATCATTCAATGCAGCTAGAAAGACTTGTGCGATTTTAGGATAATGATGAACTCACAACTCAATTTTCTGGTTCTCAGTTTCTGTACCATGCCGATGCTGATTTTATTTCTGGAAGAGTTGACATCATGCATAATGGACCTTCACCTCCATGATCACCTGCATGTTTCCATGGATGGACCAAGCATTAACTTGAAGTTCTAAACAGGCTTGAGTGACCATTTGAAGACAGATCATGATGATCACCTTATTGATCTTGGTTAATGTGGCTTACACATTGTGCATGGGGCTTTCAAAATTGCATTTGATAACTGCACTTGGAGTATGCAAAGGCTGTTTTCCTGCTTGTACTTGCTGTTCAGATTCTCCTGCGACATGTGAAGACTTTGTCATTTTCACAAGCTGCATCACATTTCCTGTGAAGTTCTGCCAGCACCGATGGCTGGAATGTTTTCCAGCAGTACAGCGAGTTTTCACAGTGTGGCCGATGGTTTGTACGTATGTCAACTCTGTTCAGAAAAAAGGCAACAGAGCCAAAATCCAATTCCTATGATGTTGTGAAATAGTCAACCAACAACAACTTTTTCATTTCAAAGACGCTTTTTCCTTTCCATTGTGAAAGAAATCCAATCTTCTCTTACCCAGTATCAGTCGGACCACCAAATGCCGCCATTTATTGGTGACGATTTGTTTGACATCATCATTCGAGGACAACTTTGACGTTTCATCAATAGTGAGTTGATGCAAAAAGCAACCGCTGCATTCAAGGTTCTCAAAGCAAAATCAGAGAAAAAGGAAGACCAGTGCTCTTTTTTTAAAAGAAGGGAAGATATACAAATGTGAATAAGCAATTAGTGCTTGCCTGTTGTACTGGTAAAATATTTTGACATACTTAATACCTTATATTGAAATGGAAATAATGAATACAACATAAATTACCATACATAAAATTAACAGTTAAGAAAAAATAATTGCAAAATTTAACATCTTTAATCATGATAGAATATTGTGTCATATCAAGTGATAATCACACTTCCTTCTTGTATTATCAGGTGAAGGTTGGCACAGCACCAGAAGAGGTTCTGCAAGAACTTTTCCAGGAAAAATAAAGACTTCTTAGTTTAAAGTCCGAGAGTATAGAAGCGAATGTCTGAAGGCGGATGTGGCACTATCCAAGAAACTTCTGGATCTGGTACCCATCAGACACGTGCTGGTTCACCACATTTCTTTTCTTGACCCAAGGAATGAGGTATCAATTTCTGAGAGAGATAGAGAATGGCGTGAAAATGGCGTGAGAGTTGAAGGAATTCTTAACTGAGGCAAAGAAGATTGATGCAGACAACTCATATGATGTCCTCAGGCAGTTCACAGATTTCCTTGACATTGTAGTTGCTGCAAAGTGATCTGACTTTAAGCAGCGCAAACCTAATGAGAAACAAAGTGGACTGGACAGATTATATCTTTTTTTTTTAAGTTTGAATCGGTGTATGACAAGCTGTAGGCCATGGCCAAAATGTTGCTGCTGTCTCATAGACAGGCTGCTGTCGAATGAGTATTTATATCAACATACAGCTTGCAGTGGAAAACTTTCAACAGCAGTCTTTTGTGACATGGAGACTCATTTGTAATCGTATCCTTACACGTGGTGGCATTCTGGGAGTTCAACTTTCTAAAGAGTTTTTGCAAACTGCAGAAGTACAGTGTTATCATAATTTTGCAAACTGCAGGCCAGCCAAAAGTATTTGGTCCGTTTGAATGAGCCAAAGAGACAAAAAGCAAATGACGCAACAAAGTCAAAAATGCAAACTCGTCATCAAATAAAATGATGAAATGAAGTTGAAGAAAAGAAGACTGAACACTGACATTGGTAGTTTGGAGGCATTAGTTGAATGCTTTGCAGCCAGAGCTGAAGCAACAGGAAATACGATCATCATTGTCAAATGCATCATTTTTTGGCAAACTGTGAAAGATAAATGTGTTGAACTGAAAAACTGTTGAAGGCAAGTTTAATGACCTTGTCAAAACTCACAGATTCACCAAATGAAAACTTGTTGAATTAACTATGGAAAGTTGAGTGATTCAGAGGAAGGCAGGCAGCTATTTTGATCTGCTGTTGTTATTAAGACAACACACAAAAGTGAAAGGTTTCTACCCATCCTGTTTTCATGCATTGGGTTATATGAAGCTATTGGACTGTGCATGTTGATGAGGATATGGAATGCCCCTGAAAAGGCCAGAGGAGACATGGTGTACATTGCCTATTTTAAACAAAGGTGATTGACAACTACCAACGATCACTTTGGTGGTCGGCTGTATTTTAAAAGGATTGACACAATCCTAGCCTTCCTTGAATTATTTTTAATCATATACATGTAGTGTACAAGCCTGGTGTTGGCGCAGTGGTTAGGGCAGCGGCTTGGGATCCAAAAGGTCCTGAGTTCAAGCCCCGTTGGGCCACTGAATTAATACACCAGGGGGTTGACTCAGCCTGTCATCCTTCCGAGGTCGGTGAAATGAGTACCAGTATACTGGGCCGGTGTATACCCCGGTTAAAATAGGTGTACCATGTCCCTGTGTCGTAAGAGGCGACCAGGGTTGTGTCAGGAAGGGCATCCGGCGTAAAACATGTGCCAAATCACTATGCGGATCATACGGATGATCCGCTGTGGCGACCCCTAACGGGAGCAGCCGAAAGAAGAAGAAGAAGAAGATACATGTAGTGTACAATTTAATTTTATTCATGTATGGCTAGCAGTGGAATTTACTGGAGGTGATCATTCTTAATTATCTCTGGGAACTCTGGACTACAACTTTGTTACAATGGTACTTTTACTGAAAGAAGTAACAGGTTAAACATATTGAGCTTTTATTTTTATGAAAAGTTCCGTGATCAGTTATTTTATTAATGGTTATACAAGTTCAGAATTCTGCCAAGGTGAATTTCGGATTAAAATGATCTGTCATAACATCATCCAGTACATCATTCATTGATGTGTTTTCTATGGAGTAGGTCCTTAAAATCCGATTTTAATTCCTTGAAAAGTCCTTGAATTTCATCAATCCAAAAGAGTAGGAACCCTATAATATAATTTGGATATGCCGTATAACTTCACAAAATAATTAGCCTGACTGCCTTCCCATACCACCATGAAATGGCTCACTCTGCATTGAGCAAAGCCATAGAAACCCCATTCCATTCATATGTTAATTCCTTTCATAGACAGTTCAACAGAAGGGCAGGAAATGCATAATAGGCATTGTTTTTTTAATTAATTTGGAAATGTCTTCATGTTACTTTATTCACTGAAGCAGTTGCCCCATGAGAAGGAGACCAGAACAAGAAATTCTCACTGTTAGGCAGTCATAACGACATCATGCTGCAAGGGCACAGGGTGAGCTCAGCCACAAACCCAGCTCTCACTAAAATTGTACTGATGACATGTTGCCAATTCCTTGTCACAGCACCATGTGGAGGAAGATCAACGGGATCGGATGGGGTCGTTCTTTCACCAAACTATCCTGGAAACTACACAGGAGGCCTTAACTGCATCTACACAGTGACGGTGCCCAATGATTTTGGTAGGGACCCTCCTCTTATGCTTCTGCACAGGACTGTAAACATTGCTGTGAACATGCTTAAGTACATCTTAGGTGGGAGCTTCAAATGTGTCCATGACTTTTGTTTCTAACTATACCTGCATGTATATGATAGAGAAACTATACTTGCTTTACTTTTCATTGTATTCTCCTATTTTGGGGACAAACTTGTGCCAGAGGAGTGGAAGTGTAGATTTCAGTGTAGATTTGGCTTGAGTGTATATTTATGCAGGACATTTGCACAACTTTTCCTCGTTGCCTCACTTCTTAACAAGATCCCTTGCCCCCACATAAGCACTTTAAAATGGATGCCTTTGACTATCAATACTTACCGTGCTATGTAGTCAATCATCTTTCTTTGGCAAATGCTTAATATACCATAAATTTAATAATCATTCACTGTTCTACCCTCTTTGTTGTCTCTCTTGTTGTTTTGTTGATTTTCAGCTCATGCTCCCTTGTACATCAATTCGACTTTCAAAGCATATTCAATTAATCATATTGCAATTAAACATCTGCTAAGCCAAGAATTGTTGGAGGATCAACACCACTATATTGTAACTCCAGGTTGGCTATATAGTGTGTGTGTGGGGGGGGGGGGGGGGGGATTTAACTCAGATTCTTGCATTTGTTTGTTTCATCATACTCATGGTCTGGACCTCTCTAGTTGTTTTGAGGCTTTCAATATCCCCAGAGTGCTATCTGGGCTTTGGTATGTCATCATCACCATCAAATTTTGTCACCAAAACCCCCTATACTACTCTATTCCTTTGGAAGGCTACTCCAGGTAACCCCACTCTGTAGCCACCTTTCAATAATCCACAAAGGAACTTATGTCAATTTTCTGATTGGGTTTCCAAAATGAAACTTCAATAATAACATAAGTGTGAACAAAACAACAACGAGATTGATTTATTAATTCACCTCTTGTTGGATATATAGGCTTATGTGTTGAATCAAATCAACAATTGCAGGTCATTCGGTTCTGCACACAGTTCGGAACATGCAGTGTACATTTATAGGTTCGCACACGCAGCAACAGCTTTTCGGCCAAGTTTGCTTTCGACAGTTTGCTTTCATGAGTCAATCTTTGTTTGAAATTTGAGTTCACAGGTAAAATATTTTTTCTTACACCGAGTCGAGGCTCATATAAGAGCTAACACACAACACATAACAAATGGAGCAAGAGAAAATAAGTGGTGGGAGAGGAAAGCACAAAACAGTGGAGAACAGACATTAGATCTGTGGAAGGGAGAGGAGGGATGGGGTGCAGTACATGGGGTACACAAGATGGCCACTACAGGGACTTTCAGGAAGGAAAACAGGTAATTTGAAGGAGGTGGGTTTGGGGTGGATTAACAGCGGTAGAAAAGATCGGGGATTTGGATGGGGGACAATAAGAGGTGGTGGTGAACAGCTGTTTGAAGGCCTGGAGGGAAGAATGGGATTGAACAGAGTGAGGGAGTTTATTCCAAAGGCAGGAAAAAAGAGGAATAAAAGAGTGAAGGTGAACAGTGATTCTTGATTTTGGAAGTTTCACCCGAAGGGGGTTGCTGGTTGACCTAGAGTGTTCTGCCGAAATATTAGGGGGACAGAGTACAGACAGAGAAGGGGAGGCAAGGCCAGAGAGGAGTTGGTAGAAGATAAAAAGACCACCGACCTGCCTGCGTTGAGAGAGTGAAAGACTCAAAGGCTCAGCTCCATTGCGGGAGATACCAATGATGCTAAATGCTGTGGTTTCTCCAGCATGAAGCCGAGCTAGGTATGAGGCAGGAGCACCAGCCCTGAGGGAAAAGCAGTACTCCATCAAGGTGCGGATAAAAGTTTTGTATCTGGTTAAGAGCTCAGGTGTGCCAAGGATGGAGTTTGCACAACAGAGGATGCCCAGTCAACAAATGGCTTTGTAAACCAGCTTGGAAATGTAGCTTTCCCAGGATAGATCATGGCAGGTAGTGACACCCAAAAGCTTGAGTGACAAATTTTTCAAGAGGATTGTTGAGAAAATAGATGAAGGGGTGGGGAGGGGAGAGTTCCAGATGGTCCTTTTGGAGAGACATTGGGAGAGTGTGATATTTGTCAGCATTGAAAGACATGTTCCATGTGTTGGACCAGCTTGTGATTTTATCCAGGTCTGCAGAGAGTGAAGAGGCCACTGCCTGTCAATGTGAGGGATGACAGATGGTACGGCAGAGGGTGGAGTCATTAGCAAAGAGATAAAGAGGATTGTCTACAGAGTCGTAGAGATCATTGATGAAAACTAGAAAAAGAACAAGGCCCAGAGCACTATCTTCAGGAACTCCAACCTGGACAGGAAGAGGACATGAGAGAATTCCAGAAAAAGCCACATGTTGACTGAGACATGAGAGGAATACCATGAGCCGTGAGATGAGATTGTCTTGGATACCAGAAGAAGAGAGTTTGGTGAGCAGCACGGGGTGTCAGATCATGTTGAAAGCTCACAATATATCAAGGGAGATGGCTCTCATCTCATGTTTGGCATTGAGGAACTCTATCCATTGATGGGCCAGCAGAAGCAGCATATACCTGGTGTTGGCTTAATGGTTAGGTTGGTGGGCTTGGAATCCTATGATCCTGAGTTCAAATCCTGCTCAGCTGTTGAATTAATACCAGGTGGGGTTGACTTTGCGTGTCATCCTTCCGAGGTCAGCAAAATGAGTGCCAGCTTGCTGGTGTCCTGTGTCAGAGTGGTGACCTGTCAAGGATTGTGCCCAATAGCCAAGGAGGCTGCCTCAGCAGCACCAACACTCTGCACAGAGTATGTTCCCAATGGATGGATGGAGAAGCAGCATGTCCACGGTGGAGTGACATGGTCTGAACCCAAATTTATTATCAGAAATCAAGCCATTGGCGAAAAGGAAGGGTTTAATGTTGGAAGCGATGATGGATTCCATAACCTTGCTGATAATTGGGAGCAGGTTGATTGGTCTGTCATTGCAGGGATCAGTTTTTGCACATTTTTTAGGCAAAGCGGTCATGTTTGCTGATTTCCAAGCAGATGGGAGATGACCTTGAGCAAATGAGAGGGTGAATAGAACAGAGAGAGGGTGAGCAAGAGCAGAGGAGCAGGTTTTTAGGACACGTGGACTGATGCCATCTGGACCGGTTGCAGAATCAGAGCCGAGGTTTGACAGTAAACTCTCCACCTTGTCAGGAGAAAAGGACACAGACTCCAGGAGCAGCTTGGTGCAACTGGGTAAGGTGGGTGCAGGAAGCAATGGGTTTGGGGCACAAGATTTAGAAGCAAACACGGAGTTGAGGCATTCAGCCTTTTAACGGGCAGTGTCAGCTGCACAGCCATTTGAGGTAAGGGAGGGATGGAGAGGGGACATACACCAGAAATGGACTTAACAAGACGCCACCAGGATTTGGAGGAAGGAGACATGTTTGTGAGTTCAGACTTGAGATTAGAAAGATGTTGTTATCTGTCTCTCCTGAGGGAAGTTACACACTAGTTCCAAGCTTTGTGGAAGGAACTGAAATTGCCTTCAGTTGGATTTGCCTTCCATGAGGCAAAGGCAAGTTGTTTCAGGGCAACTGCCTCGCCACAATCTTCAGTGTGCCAAGGGCGGGAGGAAGGGTAGGACAACTGAAGATGAGATGGGATGAATCTGTGCATGAGAGAGAGCAAATTTCTTTGAAAGAATTCCCAGGATGACTTGATGTCAGAGAAAGTAGAAATGGGAGACCAGTATAAAATGGCTGCTTGAAGACCCTGCCAGTCAGCCTGAGTGAAATGCCAGATTCTTCAGCACAGAGGTGGCTCTGAGAATGGCCAGAGATGTCCACTTTAACAAAAATATGGTCAGATGAACCGATTGGAGCAAAAGAACCGTAGCCATTTTCAGGGAAATTGGTCATTACCAAATCCAGAAGAGATGATGTGCTATTGACTGATATATGGGTTGGGAAGTTGACAGATTGCATCAGTCTCAAAGAGTCACAAAAGTCCATTGCGGAAGTTGTCGAGGTGAGAGAGGTACCTACACTCAGCCAGCTGGAATGATGACAATTGAAACCACCACATATGAGGAAAAGAGAGTTGGGATGAGTGGAGAGAAGTTGGTCTATGTTTTCGGCGAGTGAGATGTAAATAGTCATCACTGTTTGGTTGGCGGTACAACACATGTATCAACAAGTGGTGGAGCGGAGGGAAGCCATAGCCAGAGGTACTCCTGGGGGTGTGGTGGAGTAAGGACAGTGTATGGAGAGTGAGGAATAGACTTTTTGATAAAGAGAGCAACTCTGCTGCCAGGACGAAGCTCAAGTCTATCATACCGGTGGAGGGAGTAAGCAGGGAAAGATACTGAGGAGTGAGAGACATCTTGAAGGAGAAAAGTTTTTGTTCAGCAGATTATATCCAGTTTTTTCAGTGGCAACCTATATGAATAGATGTTGTAGATTATAGCAAAGGCCCCAGATGTTTGAGGTCCACAACGTTAAGAAAGAGGGGGGGAGGCTATGGGTACAGGAGAGGGGCGGGAAGGGGAGGGTAAGACGAGGGAGTTGAGGGGGAGAGAGAGAGCTGTTGACAGTGTTTCAGAAATTGCAGAATAGCAAGGGGAGAGAGCAGGATGAGGTGTAGGACAAAAAGATAGTTGGTGATGGGATGAGGCACAGTAGGGAGTAATAAGAGAGGGGGCAGAGGGAAGTTGGAGATTGGAGGAGGTGGAGGAATGAGTTGGAAGAGAGAGGGTGGGGAAGGAGGTGGCTTGTGGATTTGAAGAGGGGGGGGACTTTGAGAATGGGGAGGGAGGGGGGAGATTTGAAGGGGACAGGTGAGGGGGAGAATATTATGGTGAATACCTTCACAATCAAAGTGGGAATAGAAAGATGGATCAGCACATTGGAGGAGGATGAGGAGGAGGAATAGGAAGTTGTGTGGGTGGGAGGTGCAAGGTAAGAAGTGTATTAGTTTTATGTTTTTGTTTTTTTTAATCTTTTAAGTCATTAAACAGAGGGTATAATTGGGAGGAATTGAAAAAATGGTGAAGAGATTGTGGTTAAATTAAAAAGCTGAAGGTAATAAGGAGAAAAGAGAATAAACACGAGCATGCACACAAACTCGGAAAAAGTTCAGCTTCAAAGAACCCAATATGAAAAGTCTGACGAACACTCACAAATTGACATGGGTTTTGAAACAAAACTCAACTAGAAACACACAGTAAACACAGAGACACCAAAATAACAGTGAAAACATGACAAAAAAATGGCCAGGAAAACTAATCTTTTGAGAAAGTCAGCAGAGACCATGAAGGCACTTCCGAAGCTCAAAAACTGGAACCAGAACCCAAAGAAAAGTAAGGAAAACATGGAATTTGAAGGAGGTTGGTTTGGGGTGGATTAAAGGGGGTAGAAAAGATCATGGTTTTCGATGGGGGGAGATAGGAGATGGTGGTAAACAGATGTCTTGAAGACCTGGAGGGAAGAGTGGGATTGAAGAGAGTGTGGGGGCTTGTTCGGATGAAAATTGAGGATTTTCGAACATTTGGTGCAAATTGGCCTTTTGGCCTATTTTGACCTTTTGGCCTGTTTACCTCAAAATTAATAGGTTGAATGCAGTGACCTAATATGCAAATGCTCTTCACATTTCAAGTTAATTGGATTAAAATTGAGGATATACGAAATTTGGCCTATGCTGACCAATTAGTCCATGTTGACCTTTGGCCTAGGCTGACCAATTAGTCTATGTTCGCCTTTTTGGCTATGATAACCACAAAAATAATAGGTGGTTGAATTCAGTGACCTGATATGTAAATCCTTTTCAAATTTCAACTCAATCGGATGAAAATTGAGGATTCAGAAAATTTGCCCCAAATTGGCCTTTTGGCCTATTTTGACCTTGTGGACTATGTCTAACTTAAAATCAATCATTGTTTAAATTCAGCGACCTGACATGAAAACGCTCTTCAAATTTCAAGTCAATCGGATGAAAATTGAGGCTTTTTGAAATTTTGGCCCAAATTGGCCTATGTTTACCTCAAAATTAGTAGACGGTTGAATTCAGTGATCTGATATGCAGATGCTCTTCAAATTTCAAGTTAATTGGATTATAATTGAGGGCTTTAGAAATTTTGCCTCTGGTGAACTTTTGGTTTATGCTGACCTTTTGATTGATGTTGACATCAAAAGTAATTGGCTGGTTGAATTCATTGACCTGAAATATAAATCCTCTTTAAATGTCAAGTCAATCGGATGAAAATTGAGGATTTTAGAAATCTCACCTAAGTTGTTGACCTTTGGCCTGTGATGACCTTTTAACCTCAAATAAAAAGTCTTCTCCCTTATGAGAAACTTTCCCATGTGGTGAAGTTTCATGACGATCGGTTTAAAATTGTGACCTGTAGGCGATAAACAAACAGACAGACTGACAAACAGAACAACAAAATCGACTGACCAATATACTTCAAAAATCTTCGATTTTGCAAATAACGAACGGACAGACAGAGACAGGGGTGAAAACATAACCTCCTTCACCTTGGGTGGCGGAGGTAATAATAGGTTGTGAGGACAGGAAGCTAAGGAAAAAAAACAACCAACAAATAAGACGAGATCTTAGAAGCCAATGAAAGTTGACATTGTCTTAATGATTGTTTGAATAAAGAATGACAGCTGCTTACAATACTTAATGTGTGTAACAGTGTGCCTTTGACCAGGCTCAATACACATTTACAACGTAGGATCACTAGGCCGTTCACGTCTTCAATTTATTTCAGACTCGAGGTTCTGGCTAATTTGAAAACGACAAATTTAATGGTCTTGACGCTGCCTCTTCATCATTACATGGCTCAAATGTAATGTTGCTTTTCATTCAGTAGCTTTGCCTTCAACGGCATTACCCCCCCCCCACTCCCCCACAGTGGTTTTTGGACAGTTTGTGTACTTCCAGACGTCACTCAATGACATTGTTGAGGTCTTTGATGGACCAACTCAACGGTCCCAGCTACTCAGCTCCCTCACCGGTTCACACAGTGGTAAGTTGAAGCACGGTCTGTCGACTCACTTGCTGCGATCAAAACATGTTTGTTATTCTTACAGGTCGTCTGTCTCATCCAATTACAATTTGCTTCTCAAAATAATACATTGACAAGCCGGTAGGCGACATGGATGGTGGCCAGATTAAGGCGAATTTGAAATATGTAGATAAGGGAACACATCAGATGGCCTTTTTGCTGTTCGTCGTTCGATATAGGAACATGACGAGCAACTGTCCATTCATCGTTTATGTTCGATTCCCTAACCCTACATTAGGCAATCCCAATGCGAACGTTGGGGTGAAAGCATATAGTAATATAATTGCATACTAGTCATAAAGTTTTTGACGGATATGGCTGAAATTTTTTGACAAAGAGGTTGATTATAGTGCGCATAAAAGCGAGGAAGCCGATTTTTGATTTTCGAAAAAGATTTTTTTTCGGATTTTTATCAAAAATTTCAAAGTCCCGTTGCTAGGCAACGGTGGCGTCCATAGCAACGGTGCTCAAAAGCATACAACTAGATCCTGGTATGAACCTACCAGTCAAGTTTCATCAAAATCAGTTGACTCTTCTGGCCTCCAGAGCTGTCCATTACATACAAACAAACAGACAAGCCGGTAGGCGACATGGGTGGTCGTGACATAATTGCATACGTCATACAGTTTTTGACGGATCAGGCTGAAAATTTTTGACAAAGAGATTGATTATAGTGTGCATAAAAGCCTGGAAGCCGATTTTTGATTTTCGAAAAAATTAATTTTTTAGGATTTTTCAAAAATGTCAAAGTCCCGTTGCTAGGCAACGGTGGTGTCCATAGCAACGGTCCTCAAAAGCATAGAACTAGATCCTGGTATGAACCGACCTGTCAAGTTTTATCAAAATCGGTTAACTCCTCTGGCCTCCAGAGCTGTCTATTACAAACAAACAAACAAACATACAAACAAACATACAGACAGACGGAAAAAGTGAAAATAAGGGTACTCTAGCGACCACCCAAAAAACATACAGACAGATGGAAAACCTGAGTCTAAGTGTAGTCAAGCGACCACCCAATAATTGGAGGCCAGGAATCTGTGAAAATCATCAGAAATGTTGCAGACATTTTTTTTATCATTATTATTTTAATTTTGTACATGTTCTAATTTTGTTTCTGCTTGCAATGCATTTTGGACATGAATATTATTTATGCATACATCATCTTATTTTAGCATTGACAATGATTTGCTGGCAATGGCTTCAGATAGCTTAGATTCAGGATAATTACAGATTTGAATTTGGATTAAAAAAAAAAATGGAATGTTATTTTTTTTTTTTTCTAATTGCATTCAATGACTACTTGTGTTTTATCAGGCGAAGACTTACCCCTTAGCACATCCAATACAATTACTCTTCGTTTTACCTCCAACAAGAACGTCACCGCAAAGGGCTTTCACTTCGTTTACCAAGGTAATGGGCCGTGTGTGCAGTTTCCAACAGCCCATACTAAAATGATTTGCTTGCTGTGCTTATATTTTAAGTTTCTTTGTGAAAGGAAATGCTCTTCATGATAATAGCAACCAGAATAACAATTGCTCCAACATAATAAGTAATTGTTGCACATGCACAGCATTTGTTATGGCTCTGTGGTCTAAGTTTGGTGCAGTGTTATAGAAAATTCTGCTTTTGATAGAACAAGTGGGCTTCTGTCACCGATAACCCACTTGTTTACATTCAATATACAAAGATAATTTGGGGTAAATTGTTTTACACTGCAATTTTTGTTGGCCTGCTAAAATTAATTTATGATTGGAAAAAAATTATATCTTAAAGTACAAGTGCCTTTCGATCCATCGCGTTCCAGACGATGCGTTACATGTGGCCAACACTTGTGTGGCCCTTGGTCACCAGAGTGCATGATTTGCTTTTGACTTTTATGTCAGAGATTTATTTTTTGCTTTGTTATATGTTAGAGTTCATTTATTGTTATTCAAGAAATCAAACTCTTGAATTTGTTCTCCTTCTGTCACATGTTCACTCTGTATCTCACTTTGACTTCAATAACCACCATCCTCTCTGTGAACCTTTTTTCCCCTACAAGCTGTGCCTCGTACAAGCTCCACTCAGTGCAGCTCGGTGCCTGAACCACGATTCGGGCGACGTGTCGGAAGCGACTTCTCAGCCTCGGCCATTGTAGGTTTCAAGTGTGAGCCTGGCTACGCTCTTGTGGGTCCCAAGGCCATCCGCTGCATTCCGGTGCCCAACGCCTTGGCTCAGTGGAATGACACGTTTCCCAGCTGTGTGGGTGGGTGCCAGAGCTTATACGCCCCAGCGGCAGAGTTCTCTACCTCATTAATGTCACAAAGCATGCAAGGGAACGTGGGTGTCAGGACACATTGATTGGGTTAAGGTAATACGCTCGTGCTCTTGACAAACTAAATCGTTCGATGGTTCACGTGAATTTGCATGCAGATTTAGTGAGCTATTAAACTCCTCTTGAGGAGCTATACTTCCTATTCTTTTTTAGCAGTAGCTTTGTTACTGACCGGCTCTTTTTGAGTAAATGATGGTTTTTCTAACCTTTTGTTTCAAACCGAGCACTTTTTCTTCACTTTTTATTTGTATTTTTTTACTTTTAAGTTTTTTTTTTCAGGAGTGAGGCTCATGGAAGGTCGAGAATTCACTCACCTTGACGGTCACATCTCATTTTGGTTCTTAATGCACATATAGATTGATTTTTCTTTAATTCTGCCATTTCTAGATGTGGATAAATCCCACAAAATGATGTAGTACCAGGAAAAGTACACGTCCGCAGTGACAGGAAAAACAAGCAAAAGATGGGAAAAGCAAGTAAAAGTCCCCCAGTGATGGGAAAAGTGTATGTTATCTATCAATTTAAATAATATTTAATGCACTTTGAAAAAGGTTAATTGTGTTGCACTCTTGGTTTCACTCAGAGCCAAAGCTCTGAGATACTTGCGCCACCATTTTGCGGTGGGAGGTATAACATCTCGTGGTGGAAGTACAATTTGTTTAAAAAGAGGGCAAAATATCCTGCATGTGAAACAAAATTTGGCATCAACATTATTCATGCCTGTTCTCTCGTCATTTCAAAAGTGAATGTTGAGCTTTCCATATGCAGTGCGGGAAGCGGCCGCCATAAACGGGGACAGACAAATGTGTGGACAGACACCACGGTTCACAATATGTAATAGATGACCTCCGTTCCAAGGAACTTCAACACAGAAAGAGACTATTCGTCCCATGTACACAGTTTTATATACACACATTTATGCCAACCTATGACGGTTTTATGTACACAGAGTCGAGGCTCGTGGAAGAGGTGGAACACTAAACGAATCAGGAATCAACAGGACAAAAGGAACAGTGGAGAGGGGTTGGGAGGGACACCAACAGTGGAGTTGAAGGACAAAATAGAGGGAGACTTGGACAAACAGTGGGGTGCATTGGAACGGGGTCGACAGGATGGATAAAGAAGGAAACTTCTTCCTCCCCCCTCCTCTCCCCCCTCTCCTTCCTCCTCTCTCCACCACCCCTCCCTCTCCCATCTCTCACCCCCCTCTTCTCTCTCCCCCTGCCCTATCACCTCTCTCTCCCCACTCCTCTCTCTCCCCATACCTCTGTCTTCCACTCACCTATCTCCCCCATTCTCACCTCTCTTCCCCACTCCCCTCCCCTCTCTCTGACTCCCCTCCTCCCGCTCTCCTCCTCTCCCTGTCTCTATATGTCCGTGCTCTATCCACTTTAGTGGACGCTCTAACTCTTAATGAATTAAGTCATCAAATCCACCGATTATTAAATGTAAGCTTATGTTGGACCTCTTTGAAGTTTATTATTAAACATTATTTTCGGTCACAATCTTTGTTCAAAGACTTTCAGTGAAGCTAGGCTACTGTTATTAATAGCACTGACATGCATAGTTTGTTCAACTTTGTGATAATCTTCATACTCTGTCACAGAGCATCGGTGCTGCCGAAGCAGATTCTTGAGCAAGTGTTATAATGGGTGGTTTGCCATTGCCTTCCCAGCAGTAGCTCAGGAATTTGTAATTTGTCCATGGTGCTGCCAATAGCTCGCCCACTCTTCGCAAAGGACACCGTGGAGATCCTTGACATCCACCAACTAATGTCTGTAGACGAGACGCCCAGTTTAACGTCTATTGGAAGAATGGCACACACGTTGATGAATCACCTAGTTTGTGAAACACCGGAATGACAGTTTACAGCTGGGCCAAGATTTGAAGCTGGGCAGCTTAGAGGTGAGTGTGCGTACGTCGAGGCCATCCTGTTAGCCAAGGTCATATCTTAATTCACTGTCAATAAACAAACTGAGATTCCATGTTGTATTTATATACGGTTATGAATGTATGTATCTCGTTTGGGATCATGCATTTCTTCTGGTTGAATGTTGATCTTTGCCTGTGTACGGAGCTTTTCACAGTTTGGGAGACACATCCCAGAAACAGGAGACAGCCGAATATGTGGACATACAAATGCACGGACAGACACCACACTTCACATGATATACTAGATGAGTAATGCTAGCAGCCATTTCACTTAGGAAAGTCCTAGTAAGCTCAAAATTGATAGCAGCTCAAAAGCTGGCGAGCAGCCATAATTGATAGCTGGCTGATTTATTTATCATCTGAGCTTATTTGATGGTGTTGCCAACTTCACACCATGTTTGATATAGGTGCGTTCATCCTTGTTTACCCTCGCCGAAGGAGAGGCAATTACATTTGGATCTGTTTGTCTGTCTGTTTATCCGCACAGAACTTTAGTGTTTTTCTGCACAACCACTTGTCGGATAGAGACAAAATTTTCACCATTGGAGTGACTACTCTTGTAGAATGTTTTATTGATAATTATGACATCATAGGTCACGTGGTGTGGCAGCCATGTTGGAAAAACAGGAAAAAAATTGAAACTTGGAATGTGGCAAGTGTTCCTCATGGGATATTTGATATTTATGACGTTCCTCAACGTGACAATATGATATTTGAATGTGATATTTATGACGCCATGGATGCCTTTGTTGGGACGTTATAATTGCATATGTAGAATGCTACATCTAATCAGTATGACAATAGATCCTGGTGTTGGCTTCGTGGTTAGGGTGGTGGCTTGGGATCCTAGGGTTCTGAGTTCAAGCCCCGTCGGCCGCTGAATTAATACACCAGGGGGTGACTCACCCTGTTATCTCAGCCTGTTATCCTTCTGAGGTCGGCGAAATGAGTACCAGTTCCAGTGTGTGTACTGGTAGAGGAGCGACACAGTCAAGCTTCAAGAAATGATAGCTACCCTGGCAGCAAAGCTGCCATATGACCACCACACCAGTATGACAATTTTTGAGGCTTATTGAGGGATAAAATGGTCCACAGAAAAAAAATTGATGATGTCATCGGTCACATGATTCAGCAGCCATATTGTTTTGTTTTTTTAACTTCAAAATTCTTCCTCTGAAATGGTTCAATAGATCGTGGCGAAAATTTACAAGTATGACCACCTATCCAGGAGTGTACCTATTTGGTCTTCCATTTCATTTGAATTGAAGTTATTTTAATCACAATCTAAATTCAATTGAATATCAAAGTGGGACGTCTTGGTACCCGGTCATCACTGCCAGCAGTTATAAAGTGGCAGTTCGAGTTATGCCTCTTATTAATGATGTAACATACCAGTCCACAAACACCACACAAAATACACCGCACAAAACTACACAAAGACCACACAAAACAAGTCCTGGCAAGGGTCTGCAATCTCAGATTGCTCTTCTTGTTTCTTACTGCAGTTCACTGTTTTCAGCCGTACCATCTAGATTTCCATTGTAAATTGGGCTAATGGAATTAAGAGTCAACCACTGTTCATAGTGCAAGTTAATATCGGATAATATAGGTTCAGGTTTATGTTTGGATGATTTGGTTTTTTTGATCATAATAAAAACTTTCGTTCTTTTTTGTCTGAGATAGAAGTATAAATGTGAAGTTATGGTCACCTGCAGTAAAGTGAAGAACTGGTCTTACTCATGAAGTCATGTGGATCTGCATCAGAGGACAGGTGGAACAATGGATGGAATGAACAGAACACAGCAAGGAGAAGCTTATGTTTTCGGCTTGATCTGGAACAAAAGCTCCTTCATTAGAGCAAAAGAGCCAATATGCATGACTGACAACCTAATGCTACATGTAAGGTGATGATGAAAATGACATTAGGTGTCATCCTCGGCATATTGCAGTCATGTGGTGTCCCTTTTCCCTTGATAGGTTACTTAACACCTGGCACACAGTTCCTACACAGTCTCAGCCAAATGAAAACCACTAGGTGATTGAAACATTAAACCTGAGTTTTGACAATATGGCTTACACATTTGTAGCATGTGAAATGGTGGAAGAACTGAGTTTGATTTTCCACACCTCTGGTAACCCGCAGTGCCATGTGGAAGAAACCTCACGGAGCCAAGTGGGACAATCCTTTCCCCTGGGTACCCTGAGCCATATGAGAACAACCTGAACTGCGTGTGGAAGTTGAGTGTTCCTGAGGGTGCCGGGATCCAGGTCAGGACATTGTTTTGGATTACCGCACACACATCCAAGAAATCACCGATGTGTTTGAACCATCATGTGGAATCTCTGTTTGTTCACAGAATTGGAAATGGATTTAAGTGGGCCTTGTTAAATCAATTGTAATTATCATTTCTCATAATTTGTACAAGCAGTATTACGCTTGGCCTGCCTGGGGATTGATTTCAAAAAGCTAATTTGTTCCTTTATAAATTAGGGGGATAAGTCTACCCGTGAGCTGAGATGTGGCACAGCAACGGGAAGAGAAACCTTTTTGAAAGCTTTCTGGTAATTTTACTTTTTCGTGGCATTGATCTACAATATCATTAAGGTGGTACTTTCTGCATATCTCATCATTAAATTGGAATTAAGACTGTTAATGTCCACTAAAATATCGACACTCCATTGTTGAATCATTTGCATGATCAGTTATAGTTTAATGTTATGGGTTTCAATTAGGGTTGGAAAGAGAGAGGGAAAGTGTCAGTATAAAGTTGCGTTGCCAATATTAATATGAGGAGGGTCCATGCAAGATGCTTACCAAAGAAGGAAATGCCTCAGCTGGTTCACCAAGAGTACACAGACAATGTATAAGGGCATGTCAGATTTCCACCAGTCGACATCCGTCCATCTGTCTGTATATACAGGAACTGTATATTTTGTAAGAAAAACTTTACAAATGTACGATTGTACATTTGTGGAAAATGGCACACGTGAAACTTGTACAACAACAACAAAAAGAAATCGTAAAATATAAATAATAATTCAAGTAAAATTTACAAAACTTTGTAAATGCATATGATAGTATATAATATGTAGATGCCTTGAATGAGTGATCAGTTTTCAAAAAGACGACAGAAGTTTCAAAAAAAAGCATGATTTCGACTTTCCATCTGACATGAAGTTCATTTCTCAAGGTTTTTGACAGTTCATTACTCATTTGTGTTTTTAACAATATATTTATTCAAGTATGTGTGGACGATTAGAGCAAAATGTGCCTGGCAGCAGAGGTGGGACAAGATGCCCTTCCAGCCCTTTACAAACCCTTGAGTCCTGATTTTTTTGTTCCGTATCCTAAACATCTACACTGGAGGGATCCCCATGGGTGACAGCATATATTGAGCAATTTTGAAGAAAAAATGGAAATATTTTCATCCTGTTTTCCCTCACTCCAGTGTTGATAATAATAAAAACTATTTATTTCTTGTAATGTTTTGGTGAAATAAATCTGACACAAAACCGATGGAATCATCCAAAAAAAAATAATAATAAAACAAAATTATCCACAATTGTTATTTTAAGGGGGTAGGAAAATTTGCCATCATGGTATTAATATCATTAAAATTACAGAAAGTGTCTGAAAGTATTGTGCAGAGGTAGCATACTTACCTTTGATCTGTCTGGTCTGTGTTTCATAACTGACCCAACTACTGCAGATATAAACTGCCAGATTGGTGCTTCACAGGCAGGGCATTTCATCATGAAGTGCAGCATTGCTCAGATGGGCATTCAACTGTGTGTCCCGTCTGCCAACATTATTTGTTGGATGTTAAAGATTCAATGGTGTCCTTCACAAAGAGTAGGCGAGCTATCGCCGGCACCGTGAACAAATTACAAATTATTGCCCCAGTCTATGCAAGTTGAATGTCAGGCGTGCTGATTGCCCCAATCAATGCAAGCTGGTTCATGAAAAGAAAATGGGCCAAAAACTTTCCCCAGCTGACCACACAAGAAGATGGGGATTAATTGGGGACATTAAAGGAGTCGATTAACATTACAGTAAGTATTGTTGCCTTCACTGAATCATCATTATAATTGTAAACTAAATAATTGCAGTAATTCTTATTGTCATAATCATCAGTTATATTATTATAAAGTAACATTATGTTGGTCATACATGCCCACAGATCAGGGTTACAAGCTTTGCCACAGAGCACAATTGGGATTCCCTGGAGATTTATGATGGAGGTGATGCAGATGCTCCACGTCTTGGCAGCTTTTCCGGTGAGTTCCTCTATGGTGTGTTTGAGTACCTCCTCTTATTTTCTGTCAATCATAGGCTATGCTTCTGTATTTGATTTATCAGCATGAGCTAGTTCTTAATGTTACTGTGCTGTCTTTAACCCAGACGCCCTGTCTCCCCTACGTGCATTCTGCTTACGACCATGTGGCATTGCGATACACCCTCAAAATAAATCTGTGCAATTCATGTGTGCACCTCTTGCATTTTGTCCCCCATTCAAGGGGCCATATGATAATTACAGATGTCTGTAGTATAAATTTTATTGTGTAATTTCATATTTGTAATTTTTTTTAATGCTTTTCAGTTGGGGTAGCACGTATAATTTTCCGTTTTGATCCATTGGTTCATGGTGTTAGGATGCCAGGTTCAAATCCATTCCACTCTGTTGATTTGTCCATCATCTGCTCATGTCGATAAGTAGACTGAAGTCTTCTAATGTCTTTTTCCTACATGTCACATATGCACAAGCTCCTCCATGACCCTGAGAGACTTAGATCACCTTAAAAATAAAATCATAAGCCTTTATTGGTAATTCTTCTTTTTTGTGGTGCTATATATCATAAGGGCCCCAAAAGCATGACTCATAATCCTTGAAGCATTCCTCACTGGACTCAGATTATTGCCACTTTCATGCCATTAAAGCATTATTTTGGGGTTCCAAAGAGTTTTCCTTTTAAATACCCATCTCTGTAAGTAGTGCTTTACCTTCTCTAATAACAATCTGTGATGAACATAACATCCTAATTCATAGTTCTTTATCAACCTGTACAAATAAAAGTGATCTTAACTATTGTTTCTACCCTTCTGTCCTTCCGGACAGGGACAACCGTACCAGTTTTGATAAACAGCACGTCCAACCAACTATACCTCCACTTTCAAACTGATCTCAGCGTTGCTGCAGCGGGTTTTCACCTGCACTACTCCGGTAACAGTGTCCACTCTTCAAAGCACCAAACGTGCCTTTTCACTCTTCAAATCCTGTTCGTCAAATTGAGGAGACAGTGGGGCCAAAAAGCATTGAATGGGCAGTGGGGTAGCATTGGGAATAATGGAATAACACAACACACAAGGGAATAAGGAGAGAGGAGGGGAAGAAACCTGCAAGTAAGGGTTAGGTTAGACAGGATGAATGGGGGGTAGGAAAGATGTGTGGAATGGCAGATGAGATGGAGCTGCACCACATACTTGAAGCCCTTGAAGGAAGAATCAGATTGAACCATCTCTGAAAGGCAGTTCCACAAGTGAAAGAAAAGAATGTAGGTGTGTGGACAGCCTGTATTTTTGGAATTTAACTGGGAGAGGGTTATTGTTCATGCTGGAGTTGCTGCGGAGGGTCGGAGGGTTGAGAGAACACAGGGAGCTAGACCTCATGGGTGGTAAAATACTGGGTGGTCAAGGTTGATTGTACCTGAGATTTTTTTCATTTAATGCATCATTCCACACATCTGCTCTTTAAACTATTTTGATTCACCCTTTTGTTGTTATTTCTTTCTGATGCTGTGTCTTGATTCTTCTTTATTTCTTGCATTCATCAATTTATTTGTCCATTTTAACTTCCATCTACTTCTACCTCTCGCACCTTGTCTCACAGCAATTGGCCTCTCTTCCTGCCCAGAGCCTGTATTGCCAAGTCACAGCATAAAAAGCGGAGATCGTTATCTCGTTAATGATGTTCTCTCATTTCGGTGTGAGCCTGGTTACATTCTACAGGTAAGACATAATATGCAAATACAGTTTTATTCATTATGTGCAACCATAATGACAGAACTTCATATTCTGTTGTTGCATTTGCATAATTTTTCACTCTTGTTATCATGTTTGGACTGAGTTTGAGATTTCTAACTTTACATGAATTTTTTTTTTCACTTATATCGTTTCCCGATAGAAGCAAAAAAATGGTGGTAATGAAGTCATCGATCTTGTAATTCCAACCATAAGAGCCGTTTAATGCATTTTATTGTTGCATCTTGGCTTGTAATTGGTTAGTGAAGCTATTAGACTCAAGTGCACACTGTTTAGAACATCCGTTCTGAGTTTAGGGGGTCGGCCATTTGATTATGATGCTGGCTGGGCCACACAAAAGGATTTTTTAAAGATGGTACATGCTGCTTCCTTGCTTTGTGCTCAGAATTTAAAAGACAAAGCATGAACAAACCCCCAGATTGGCAATCAAGGGTAGGAGGAAATTCCTCAGTCTCTCCGCTGAGTACAGAAAGAAGTAGCATCATTTTTTAAAAATATGGCGTCGCTAGTACCCAGAGGGCTCCAGGAAGTGATTTCACTTCCCCTAAGCTCATTGGCTGTTCGTCTGAAGTCAAGTCCAGTGTTGTCGTGTGTGTGTGTGTGTGTGTGTGTGTGTGTGTGTGTGTGTGTGTGTGTGTGTGTGTGTGTGTGTGTGTGTGTGTGTGTGTGTGTGTGTGTGCGCGTGTGTGTGTGTGTGTGTGTGTGTGTGTCGCTGTGCGTTATGTTACGTTGCAGTGCGTTGTCTTCTAGCTCCTCCATGAGCATTAAATCCAGTGTAAAAAAAATAACCTTTTCTGTTTAATTGTCTGCCCCATGGCTTGTATAAGTCATGGTTCAGTAAATTATCACAAACATCGACTGCATTTTTCATATGATCCCTTCATTCATTTCTTTGCTATTAAATGACCCTGAAGCTCACATTTCATGAACTTTTAATGTAATTTTTGATATTAAATGATCCTGAAGCTGATGTAATATCACTGCCAACAAACCAGATTTATCTCCACTTACCCTCACCTCCCTTTGCTGCTTGATTTTCCTCGACATTTGACATTTTGTGTGTTTGTGCATTGTGGTGTTTTTCTTGCAGGGACATTGGTACATCTCATGTATGCCGGGTCCAGTCAGGCGATGGAACTACCCACCTCCTCTCTGTCTTGGTCTGTTTTAACATCCTTCCTCTCACTCAAATAAGCACAGTGATTTGTAAATAAATTTGTTATGTGAAAAATTACAATAATCAGGATAAAGGCTGGTATTAAAAGGAAGGAATAAGTGTTGTAATGTCTTATATCGTCAAAAGTTACATTAAGGAACCATGCAAACCATGAAATTGTCATCAAATCACAAACAATTGTTGTGTAAAATTGACCATGAAATTGCCAGAGACAGAAACATTTTCATGGATTGTTTCCCAAGTGATGGGCTGACATTGCTAAAAAGAAGAAAAAAAGTTACCTTGTTGACCCTCAGACCACATTGTATCAGCTGACACCGCTTGTTTGTTGTGAACAGTTCTTCTCTGTAGTGGCTAGTTTTGTGTCTTTTGCAGGCCTTCCTATTTACTTCCTAATGACATCCTTAAATAACAGGGTCTCATTTATGTTTTCATTAATTTAATCATTTATATGAAATGAGCAAATACCACTGGTCGCTTCACTGACGAGAATATTAAGTGGGGGGATGAAAAGAGGGTGGAGAGAGAGAGGGGGGGTGAGAGAGAGAGAGAGAGAGAGAGAGAGAGAGAGAGAGAGAGAGAGAGAGAGAGAGAGAGAGAGAGAGAGAGAGAGAGAGATATTAAGTAGGTGGAGGGGGGGGGAAGAGAAAGGAGGAAGGGAGAGCGAGGAGGAAGGAAGAGTGAGAAGGGGTGGGAGAAGGGAAGGCAGCGTGAGGTGAGAGGAAGGGAATGCCGACGTGCGGTGGAGCGTTAATTACGAATCATACTGTCTCATCAAAAGAGCCAGGTGTTGGTGCAGTGGTTAGGGCAGCGGCTTGGGATCCAAAAGGTCCTGAGTTCAAACCCTGTTGGGCCACTGAATGAATACACCAGGGGGTTGACTCAGCCTGTCATCCTTCCGAGGTCGGCGAAGTGAGTACCAGTGTACTGGGCCGGTGTATACCCTGGTTAAAATAGGTGTACCATATCCCTGTGTTTCGTAAGAGGCGACCAGGGTTGCGACAGGAAGGGCATCCGGCGTAAAACATATGCCAAATCACTCTGCGGATCATGCGGATGATCCGCTGTGGTGACCCTTAACGGGAGCAGCCGAAAAAAGAAGAAGAAGACTGTCTCATCAAAATGATTCTGCATTGAATAACAGTGAAGATGGAAAAAAAGTGATGTCTGAAATCAATTTTCAACCGGTAATACTCTAAATAATGCCCAGAGACAAACACCACCCGGACATGGTCGGAGATAAACACAATCCAGAGACAAACACCGTTGGGAGGCAAACTCCCATCCGGACATAAACACAACCCGGACACATCCGGAGAGAAACTCCCGTCCAGACGTAAACATCCCAGACATGTCCGGAGCCAAGACGTCCAGAAACAAACACTGCCTGAACATGTCCATAGATGAAGAAACACCGCTCAGACATGGCCAAAGATAAATACTGCCCAGACATGTGTAGAGAACAAAAACATCGAGACGAACACCACCCAGGCATGTCCAGAGACAAACAAACACTGCCCGGACAGGAAATGAACACTGTCTGCCCTTACATAACAATGCCTGGACACGTCCAGAGACACACTCTGTCCAGAGAATACACTGCCCAGACATAATCACTGCCTGGACATATCTGGAGACAGAGATGTGTGGGAGGGTGCTGCACTGTATTAGGAGGGGTGGAGCGAGGATGGGACAAAAAGAGAGAGAGAAAGAGAGAGGTGCAGTGAGGGGAGTTTGCAGAGAGAAAATGTACACACACAAGCACTCACACAAACACACATACCCAAACACACAAGCCCACACACCCACATACACAAACAAAAACAAACACACATACACGAATACATACAAACAAGCACACGCTCATACAGTCACTAAAACAAACAAACACACACAAACACTTTCCCAACCACATGGGTCATCAGCCAGGCACCGTTCTTTATCAATTTTTCAATCCTTTCAGCTAAGAACCTCTCCAAACCGGATCCACAGCAGTAGATTACCTTCACAGCAGTAGATCCACAACCTCAGTTGTCAGTTTTCACACACACACACACACACACACACACACACACACACACACACACACACACACACACACACACACACACACACACACACACACACACAAAGATATATATATATATATATATATATATATATATATATATATATATATATATATATATATATATATATATATATATATATATATATATATACAAATGTATATATTAGTGCTTGGCCGATATCGGCAATTTTTCGGCCATCGGCAGATTGGAGTCAGTATGATTACCGACTACAGTATGTATTGTACACAACCCAAAATCCTTGAGTCGCTTTCACCATTGTTTGGGGGGAATTTCAATAAACAAATTCAAACAAAATTGCATTATAGATTTTCAAGGAGATGTGCATAAACATTAGTGTTTATAAACAGCTGGCAATTGTCATGTGACAAGTGGAAAAAATTTGGCTTGGTAATTTTGAAAACATGTTAAAACGTCAAACGGCTCATAAATCGGGTGTTATCAAAAGTATTTTGCTTTGAAATTCACAAAGAGAAATCATATATCCTTTCTAAAGCACACCCTGTTCGTAAATAATAAACAATTGCTTTAGAAATAGTCCCGAGGACAAAGGAAAACGTGATCACTCATACGCTGCTGAGGTTAAAAGTTAAAACCTTCAGCACCCATCATCATGATAAGATATGGGATGAAACTTTGCCACTGCAGCACCCTAACCAAGCATGCAGGCATGCATACACCCCTGCAGGAAGTCCCTTTACAGATCCAAATCTACCTGTATGTACCTCTACCTTGTAGCAACTGCCGACTGTATATCCCAATTGGGTCACGAACTGTTCCACTATCGACTGTAGGGTGCTCGGCAAGTGGTTTAATCAATCAGGCAAGCACTCTAATTAAATGGTTGATAAGGAACGGCTGGCTTGACAAGTGATAGCAAGCTCATTGGTAATGGCACATACCTGCAAAAAACTAAACTTCACCGATTTCTGAACATTTTCAGATTTCACTCCAGATTTTGAGGTATTTAGTCCACATGATGGTGATCCGATCCTTCAAACTCAAATTATATTTCTATTTATACTTGAATTAGTCTGTGATAGTAAATTGTGGAAAATTGCATCATTGTAATGCAAGAAATTGCTCCAAGCTCCTAATTTGAAAACTATAGCACTTAAAAAAGTGATGTATACAGCGATGCGTAGGTATGTAGATGAGGCATTCATTCGATGATCTCAGTGAGGAAAGTGAAAAAAAAAATTTGAGCGCTTTATTGTTGTTAAACCGCTGTGGCCTATTCCAACTTCAGGCATTGTTGAGCAGGCCGAACAAAATGCCAAATTAAGACCCCAGCAAGGTAACCCAGGATGTACCTTAAGGCCCTATTGAGATCTAGGTGTCTGAGGATGTGCCTGATGATGGTTAAAATTAAATAAGTCTGTTAATTATCTTCAAAAGGGGTGTTTTAATGACCCCAAACACCTAATTTTCACTCTTGCACTTCTTTGGAGTTCCCTTTGTATGCATGCAAAGTTTCAGGCTGCAAGCTTTCATGGTTTTAGAGTTATGGAGGAGACACACACTGACACTGACTGACTGACTGACTGACTGACTCACTGACATTTGTTATTATAGATGGTTGAAGGAATTAATTGTTAACATATATTATCTCACAGAAGTGATTAATTTAATCTTTCTCATAAACACTGACCAGGCTTCAATGAAGTGTAAATACCTGCTCAATGTCTTGAGTCTATCCTCACGGCACAAACATTTTTGTAGAATACTTTGTAGATAGATGTCCTGGAATGAAGGATGTGATGACAAGGTGGTGGGAAGAGGTGGGGGGAGGGAAAGGGTCAGTTGGCATTCATAAATGAGCTTGAAAGAAACAAGCAAACATCTGAGAAACCCAAAAGGAGGTATGATGATTTGTGTGTCTCTGTGGTCTCATGATTGTACAAATAGAATTTGTACCAATAATTTATGACCGTTTTGACCAATTTTGCAGCTTTTATAGCAATGCTTCAAGAGGAAATGATAAACTGAGACCATAGTCTGCAGAATATCCAAGGGGAAAAGAATATTTAAACTTTTCAACAGTCCTCCGATTTTTTTGTATTGCAGCCTTGTGTGGGGGTGTGTTGGACGGATTTTCTGGTGTCATTTTAAGCCCCGGATACCCTGGTTATTATCCGTCGAACCTGGACTGCACGTGGGAAATAAGCCTGCCTGTCGGATTCGGTGAGTACCTGTGGATGATGGAAAAGTAATTTTTTAATTGGTGCTGCAACTTTGAGTGAAATAAGTAATCACAATGTTGAGTAATGTCCATCTGATAAATTTCTTCATAAGATAAATTGGCGTAATTAAGCAATTGGCCTCAAAGATACAAAGTACCGTGTAATGTTGACTCATTCAGCCCTCCACCTTTTGCAATAATGTGGAATATTTATTTTTCTGCATCCACGGATGCTCCATCATCTTGCTGGCATGAATTTGGTATCTGTTTTGCATAGATTGGTCAAATATATTGGTCCAAGCAATTTCTGGATTAATCCAGTCACCCTCGGTGGTGTACGGTTTTGTTTTTTTTCAATCACTGTGCTGAAGTTACTGATGTATGACCTTAACTCTAATCTGACCACCATATTGTACAACCAGATCTTACCAATTGTGGTCTTTTTGGACCCCGACTCAAAACCATTCAATTTCACGAAATCTGCCAAACTTTCACATCATTGACTAAACATGGTGTTTGATTGATAAAGTCAACAAACATAAAAAAGAAAATAAATATATAATCTAAAATGAACCTATCAACTCAGGACTTTTATGACCCAGACTCAGAAGCACTAAATTTCATTCAATCTGCAAAAGTTTCACATCAATGAGGAAACATATTTTGATTGGATGATATTTTAGTGACAACAAACACAAGCATTAAATTAAAAAGAAAAATTTTCGAGGACTTGCTCGATACAAATACTATATGAAGTAATCATATATGCCGGAAATTGAACGAAAATAACGGGTCTTTTTGGAACCCAGAAAGTATTTGCTTGTAACTATGTGCAGCAAGGTGGGATCTTAAAACATCATATATATTTATTACTGGCACATATAGGTGCCAGGGTCCAACTCTGATACAAAATAATAAAACATGAAATACATTGTTAAACTAATAAAGAAATAACATAACAAGCCGGGAGACGGCATGGGTGGTCACTATATAATTGCATACTAGTCATACAGTTTTTGACGGATCGGGCTGAAAAATTTTTGACACAGAGGTTGATTATAGTGCACATAAAAGCGTGGAAGCCGATTTTTGATTTTCGAAAAAAAATATATATATATATATTTTTTTTTTCGGATTGTTTCAAAAATGTCAAAGTCTCGTTGCTAGGCAATGGTGGCATCCATAGCAACGGTGCTCAAAAGCATACAACTAGATCCTGGTATGAACCTACCAGTCAAGTTTCATCAAAACCGGTTGACTCCTCTGGCCTCCAGAGCTGTCCATTACATACATACAGACAGATGGAAAACCTGAGAATAACCGTAGTCTAGCGACCATCCAACAATGTCAGCCTGGGGTCGAAAAACGACCCCTGTTGGTGGGACTAGGGTTAAACTCCTCCAGCTCAGGTTCGAGTGTTACTCACGATGAGGGACCATGAAAAATCGAATCAATGTCGAATCAAAATTAATAGTAAGGTTTAATCATGCCCATACAGGCCCCCTTAAAAACTTGCATTACATGATTTTTGAACGGCCCAACATTGGGGTTAAACAATCCTTAACCTTGTGTCGAATCAGCTCGTTCTGATATAACCATGGCGGATGGTGACATGGATGAGAGGTGTCGAGTTGATCTTTTTAATCGCGCATTGTGTGTTTCTCAATCGTGCTGTTAATATTTTGAGAGTGCTTTAAATGTGCATTTCCCAATAGGCCCGTTACCAGATTTTGTCCCAGGTTGTGAACACAGTGCAGTCATTCTTGTTTTTCTATGAAAGGTTTGTTCTTCTTCTTTCATACAGAGCACATGGTTGCAACAAGTAGCCTCAATGGCTTAGGGCACGGCTTTGCTGCTGATGCAGCACCCTCTGTAGGTTAAGGCAGGAATTTGTAATTTGTTGGCTGAGGGACCATGAAAAGTGCCTGCAATGGCTCTTTGAATCTTCATGAAGAATACCGTGACATCATTAACGCGGGATCGTTAACATCCATGAACTAATGCTGGTAGAAGGAATGCCCAGTTTAACGCCCATCTGAGGAACAGCACACACATTGATGCCACGCCCTGCCTGCAAGACATCAGGATGAGTTTATGAAAGGTTTCAGTAATTTGTAACACACACACACACACACACACACACACACACACACACACACACACACACAGCGCTTTACAGAGCATCAGTTCTGTCAAAGCAGTGTCTTGATAAGGGTCACAATCCTAGATGGGTCAACACTGACGCAGGGTACTCGACTGAGTTTGCAGGAATATGGAAATGTTTCAGGGTGCCGGCAATGACTTTCCTCCTTCACTGTTGCAGAAATAAGTTGATATTTTTAAATATTTTGCATGTGACACATCCAAGGTGAACTTTGAAAAATTTGCACTGTATGCAGAAGTACGAATCCTAAGACTGATGGTATTGAGGATGTTGTTTCCGAGAAATAATTCATGTCATATGTGTCCAAACTTCACGATGAGCTTGAGATACTGTTCACTAAACATTTGGGTATTTTGCAGGCAGCTGTCTGGCTGGTGTTCATTGCTTGAGCACTATTTGAATGCTGTCCAGTGCTTGTGTAGATATTGACATCACATACAGTATGTTATAGGAGCAATGTTTATTAAAGGACTAAGGGAAGCAGAAGAATATTATTGGGCAGTAAGTTTTCCTTCGAAAGTGGGAAGGTTATTTGATGTTTAAATTCTGTTGTTGGGAATGGACTTACCCGAATGTCCTGTGTACGTCTCAAGCCAATTCACCATGGATGTTTCTTGAATAACTGGTAAATTTGACATTAGTTTTTTTTCTTCTGAAAACAACAAATTTCGTTTTATTTTGTTCAGAACAAGAACAACCAGCTTCTCTTTTGCCCATTTCATTACTTCTTAAATGTTCCAAAAACATAGACTTCAATTGCATTGACTGTCATACCTTGTATCCTATTCCTTGTTATAATCATTCAGATGGTATTGGCAAGCAGGCTATCGTATCAATAAATATACAGGAATGACTGCTCTATGTTGAATTTCCATAAAAGATCAGAGCTACTCACAGTCGACAAGGCCTTTGTCCATGGTTCATTGGAGTACTGCCTTTCCCTATGGACTGGAGCCCCAGCATCACACCTGTCTCTCTGTTAAGCAGTGGAATCTAAAGCTCTCAATATTATTGGGATCTCCTGAAATGAGGTTGACGTTCAAGGCCTGTTGCTCTCATTTTGCAGATAGGTCAGTATAGCCCCTTCAGTTTTGTAATCGCCTCTCCTCTGCTCTATCTGCTGTCTCAGTATTCCAATATTTTCCAGCTCCTCCATGAATCACCTGTTCTCCCAGTAACCCCCTCTTGGTTATAATCCCAAAATCCAGGCTTTCCACATACCTTAACTATTTCGTTCCTCTTTGTTTTGGTTTGGGCAACTGCCTTTGTATGGTGGTTAAACCATTCTCTTCCCACCAAGGCTTCATGAAGGTGGTGCACCATCATGTTATATCAGCCACCATCCCTAACTGTGATCTTTATTCTCTCTCTTTTAACCTTACCAAAACAAGCCCTCTTACTTGCAGTTTATTGTGTTTCCTCCATTTCCTCCCTCTCTCCATCTCCCGATTTAATGATTCCTTTTCTTATTGTGTCCAACTGGGTCCCCTATTCCCACACCATCACTGCATTGCTTTTTAAGCTCTTTCATTCTGCTCTTATATTAACCTACTGTATATCCTGTATGTAAAAAAAAAAGTTGAGATGTAGGTGGGAAATTGATGTTTGGGGAGTAGTAATGCAACACCGAGAAAGGTTTGATTTTTGTAAACATGAAATTTATCCAAGGGAGTACTGTACGAGCAAAAAAACAATATTAACAAACAAGAGTTGTAAATTTCAAAAGAATCGTGTTTTATCATCCTTTTTTTAAAATTCCAATTAATTGTGAACAGCTGTGGTCAGTGAGAGTTAGTGGTCACAGATGCTATATTTGGTGAGACAAATAATGGCATTCAGTTTAAATTAATGGGTAATTTGTTCATACCTAGAGAAAAAAAAAACATACAGACAAATGAATTGATAAATAAGCACAAGGCCTAAATTAAGTCTGTAAAGAATAAAATACATATCACAATGACATAATGTATTTACCAAGAAATGAAATCCTTTTTCTTTACACATCTGCCACCCAACACAGACTCCGAAATGTCAGATGAGCAGCAGGGTCTCTATTTCAGAGATAAATCAGCATTCCACTGAGTTGTATCTGAATATCACATAAACACTGAGATGTTGAGGTTTATCAAGTAGAGGTTTGAACTCAAAAAGAACACCGACATGTCACCAACCTGCCCAAAAAGCTGCTTTTGAAATACGAGCCGCCAAGAAAAGGTCAATATGTGAGTCCAAGCAATTCCAGAATATATAGTTCAGAAAGAGTTTCAAGAAAGTGATTGTCTCCTCACGTGCTGTGAATTGAAATGAAAGAAATCTTACGTGATGATTGATTGATGAACATGTTCTCAGTGAAAGGCCATTTATATATCTGTTGAAAGTTCAATTTAGGAAAATCATCAGTGTTTGTTTTTCCTTTGAGATTGACTTGTAAGAAGTCTCTGATATCTGACAACTTTAACCTCTGAGTCTTTCATCTCAAGTAACTTCCAATTATCTCTGACAACTAGTTTGGCTTCTGACAAGACCATTCCACATTGGATATATCACTTCTTCTGAAACATCAGTAGATGTTTGCCCTGAACCACAGCAAGAGTTTAAAGCCATTTATCTGGATATCTCTTGAGCTTTTGACACTCTCTGGCATCCAGCCTTGATTTCTAGGTTGTCTTCCTTTGGTATATAATCAGGGATCCATGCTCAAGTGGTTGGCTGATTTCCTCTGTGAAAGCAAACAGCAAGTGGTGCTTTATGGTCTCCATTCCTCTGATCTTTCCCTTCAGACTGGGATTCAACAATGCAGCGTGTTATTCTTGATTGATATCAATGATCTACAATTACGTGATTCTCTTGCAAATCAACTTTTTCATTTTTGCCGATGATTCCACCCCTGTGTAGAATGATGCTTCATTCTTGAATCACAATCTCACAGACTCTAAACAAGGATTAGCAATTTAACATTCCAATCCATTTTTCTGCACAGCCACTGGAAGATGTGTTGGCCCTGTAATTCCTTGGCCTCACTATCTGCCATAATCTTTCATGGGAGGATCACATCACCAAGCTAGCATCAAAGGCCAATCACCGTCTGGCTATTCTTCAGACAGCGAAGGCATTCCTGAGCTACAAATAGGTCATCAGAGTGTTCAAGGTTTTCATATGGAGCTCCATAATGTAGTGCTCCCCACTCTGAGATGGTGATCCTGATTATAACCTTGCTACTCTTGAGGAGGTCCAAAACAAGGCCTTCTGTAAACCTGCTCTTCTTTGTTGTTTCGCTCCTCTGTAAGTCCAGACCCTTGAATAAAATAGTGGAATAATTTCAAAAATACAGTATTTCAAGCCAAGAGGCATTTTCCGAAGGACTGTCATTCTCTCATTGGTGGAAGTTGGAAGGCTCTCTGTTTTATTAAAACGAGAAGATAACCCGGTTCTACTGGGCTGTTATAAGGGAATTAGTTTCCAATAGTGTGTGGAATATTTATGGAGTTTGACACGAATTTCCTTTGACAGCATAACCGCAGGGACCCATGCAAATCCCATGGAATGAAAAATGTGACTTTAAGTCCTCAGTACTCCTTGCTTCTTCTTTAAGTCCTAACCATCTCCTCCACCCCCTCCCCAGTCCCAGCCCCAAGTCGTCAAGCCTGTTTTCAAGCCCCATTCCCAAACCCCAAGTCCTCAGCCTCCCCCTCCAAACCCAGAGGATTCAATCCCTCTCCTGCCGTCCAAACTCCAAACCTTCAAAAACCCTCCCCACAACAATCCCTTAACCCCTCTACCCCCCACAACACCCCCTCCCCAACCACCAAAGGTCCTCAAACCACCCTACCCTGAAGTGTCATACATATATATATATATATATATATATATATATATATATATATATATATATATATATATATATATATATATATATATATATACACACACATATATGAAAAGCTACATACCCAGACCAGGAACATATACATATATATATATATATATATATATATATATATATATATATATATATATATATATATATATATATATATATATATATATATACTGTTTACATATATACTGTTTACATATATACATATATACATATATACATTGTACATATATACATATTGTTACGAATTTAGGAATTCGATTGCACACAATATTCAGGTTCCTTTAGTCAGTTATGTCGATAAGTGCTTGTTCCCGAGATAGCTCACCTTTCATTGTTTAAATATTCAGAAATTGATTAGATGCACTGCGGATAGATTTAATAGTTAGGGAACAAACAATGGAGATGTCCCTCCCCCTCTTCTGCGAAGAGCAAGAACCACCCTGCCGTCCCGTGACTCATGATGTCAACAACTCCCTCCCACCCGTGGCTGAGCGGGGGATGGAGCACGAGGGCATGAGTCACGCCGGGATCGGGGGAAGGGGCGGAGAAGGATAAGAGGAGATCTTTTCTTTTGTGTTGGGCAGAGTTGGAGGGCAGAGTTGGAGAGCAGAGTTGGAGGGGCAGAGTTGGAAGGGCAGAGTTGGAAGGGCAGAGTTGGAAGGGCAGAGTTGGAGAAGGGAGTTGAGGGGAGTCGTTCAGCGGACCGTCGGGTCCTGCTTGGCTTGCGTTCGGGTTGAGGCCTTCGGAAGCTTTTTGCTTCGGCTGGCTCAGTGAGCTTCGGCTGAGGCCTGACTCAGGAGGAGGCTTTTTGGAGGCTCTTTGCTTTGACGGTTCTGTGAGCTTCGGCTTCTGCTTGGCTCAGGAGAGCTTTTTGCTTTGAGCTGCTTTGCTTGGAAGAGAGTTGAGCTGGTCGCTCAGCTCGAGCTGCGAGTGGTGGCTTCTTCTTCTTGGTTTGTGGAGCTCTTTGTTCTCCATTTTGGTTCCCGGCTTGGTGCGACTCATCGACCTCTTCGTGGAGGTGGTTCTTCGGAGAAGTGACGCATCGACGGGAAGGATCAGCGCCTCGTCTCACCAGCACGTGTTGAGAAGCTCTGGAGAATTCGCGGGAGCTCTGGAAGGTTCACGGCGATTGGATCCAGCTCGCTCTCGCTGGAACCCGGGTCCGAACAACTTGAAGACCACACGAGGTGGAGAGGTTTGAGATAGGTTCTGGGTTTCAGCTCACCTGTCCTCTGAGCTGGAGCTCGTTATTAAAGGCCTCTGCCACCATTTCTTGGGTGTGTGTGTGCGTACGTGTGTCCGTGGGCCCGTCTAATAAGTAGGAACTGCTGTTAAGTGTAAATGACTGCACATAATAAGTAGACGGTTGTAGTTCTTTTGTCGTGCTTTTGTTGCTTGTAAAGGTGCATACGTGTTTTGCCTTGTTTAATTGCATACGTTCTTTATTATAATAAATGTCCTTGTGTGAATGTAAACCTGTTCGTTGCATCCATTCCCTCATTGAACTGCCCCATCTTGCACTCGGAATACAGTTGGTTTTTTAATAGCTGGTAAAGTGATCGGGTCCGGCGAGGTCTGGCGATAATACCCGGTCATTTATCCCAGAACGGAACAGACCGCTTAAGCGGTTCGTGTCCAAGCAGGCCTTCGCCGTGGCATGGTCCCTCGGTAGGTTACCCGCGCGGGTACTTAGGTATATCGATATTCGGCGATTGACCCTATTTCGCGCGGGTAGAATACGGACTGGGCTGTGGTGGGATTAAAAACCCACCCCTGACTGGTTTCTGGCGTTGTGCCAGAAAGTCATGACTGGATTGTCCGTTCGGTGGGCGAAGCGACCACTATTGGTTAGACGTGGTCGTTCGCACGCCGGCGGGAGAATTCTGTAACAATATATACATATATACACCGGATCCCAACATTCGCGGGTTCCACCTGTTCGTGCCTCACCAGTTTGCGGGATGCCTCACCAGTGTAACACATCATTCATGTGACGCCATCCCTTGTGAGTTAGTTACAGAATGAAAACACTCACAAAATCTGTTGATGTATCCAGTAATTACCAGGTCACCACATATGGGCATTAAACAATGGAAACATCCAACGCATCTTAGTGCAAATCACCATCTTGCTACAAACAGCACCATCTCAGCTGTTTTACATTTTTAAAATGCTCGACATAATCTGCCCACAGGTAGGAAAGACATCATGTCCTGTGATTTAAAGAATGGAAACGTTCAGCACATCCATTCGTGTATTTAGCGGCTCGCTACATACGGACTAATTACACAATGGCATCGCTCATCACATCTCTTATCAGCTGCAGAATACAGTATCACTCAGAAAAACCCCAAAACAACGCGCAGATGACTCACCACTCCCGCAGGTACCTACAATGCACACGTCAAGCTCGTCGGGGAGTGTGCCTCCGCGGACCATGATGCGGCCCAGGTATTCCCAGCAGAACTCGCGAGCCTCAACGAGGAGAAGGGGTACCTGCCAGAGCAGGTCTTTAACGCTGATGAGACTGGCTTGTTTTGGAAAAAGATGTCGACCAGAACATTCATCTCACAGTGCGAAAGCAAAGCAGCTGGCTTCAAGGCCGAAAAGGACCGGGTATCCCTTCTCCTCTGTGAAAAGCTGAGGGGGACTTCATGGTAAAGCCCATGATGCTCTGCCGTACCCTGAACCTATGTGTGTTGAAGAACAAAAACAAGCAGGCGCTGCCCATGGATTGGATGGCAAACAGGAAAGTCTGGGTGACGTCTGAACTTTTAATGGACTGGATCCATACCTGTTTTGTTCCTCAGGACGAGAGGTACAGTATATATATATATATATATATATATATATATATATATATATATATATATATATATATATATATATATATATATATATATATATATATATATATATATATACATACATACGCACACGCACACGCGCACACACACATGCACACCACATTGCCAAAACGATGTGGACACCTGCTCTTCCAATATGTCATTCCAAAATCATGGGCATTAACATAGAGTTGGTTCCCACCCCCCCCCCTCCTTTGCTGCAAAAACAGCCTGCACTCTTCTGGGAAGGATTTCCATGAGATATTAGAACATTACTGCAGGGATTTGCTTCCATTCAGCCACAAGAGCATTAGTGAGGTCAAGCACTGATGTTGGGCAATTCGGTCTGGCTCACACTCAGCGTTCCGATTCATCCCAAAGGTGTTCGATGGGGTTAAGATCAGGGCTCTGTGCAGGGCAGTCAAGTTCTTCCACACAAATCTCAACAAACCATTTCTGCATGGACCTCGCTTTGTGCATGGGGGCATTGTCATGCTGAAACAGGAAAGGGCCTTCCCCAAACTGTTGCCACAAAGTTAGTAGCACAGAATCTTCTAGA